>NC_039358.1:122439858-122753019 GCF_003573695.1 Papaver somniferum | reverse complement strand
GGAGAGAGAAGGTTAATAAAAAAATCAAAAAAATTGATTCTTTCTTCGGTGATAAAAAAATAAATAATACTTACGATGAATACTTTAAGGATTCGGATTAGAGGTGCAACACAACTTTGGGTACGAAGCCAAGATATCTCTGCCGTACTCCTAATTACCAGAAATAATTATGGGACTAAGATTATTCCCAACATGGAAAGAAGGATCAAAACCGAATTCACCAGGTTCTAAAATTTCTAACCCCAAAATAACTTGATCGAATTTTCGATGAATGTACTTCAACATAGAGGAGCCTGGGAAAAAGATAACATCATATCTTTGAAAAATATCTGGAGCATCAATCTACAATTTGTTTCTTCATACAAGCCAATGTGTTTAATGGCTTTATCCATGAATACATAAAAACCACTAGTCATCTAACCAGGAGCATAGTCAGTGTGCATAAGATATTCATGAATAAGTGCATCAAGATGAAGAGTGATCACCACAAGATGAGAAGTAAGAGCTCACCATCTATAAAGCTCGTTAACCTTGAAACCATATTAGAAGGAGGATAAGGAGTTAGACGACGAATTTGAAGACCTTGAAGGTAAGAATAATGGATGTGCAACTATTTAATGCTAGTAATGGCCATGTAAATCAGATGATTTAGAATAAAATAAGTCTAGAAAGAATTGAAAAGAGATCTTCTGAAGGAAAACCAAAAGGTTGATATAACGAAAGAAATTTTACTGAACTTTCCTTTTATGCTAAGTAAACGATAAGAAAAGTGAAAGGGTGATAATTGGTAAAACGGTGAATTATTCCCACGTTCCTCCACGCATTAAAAACACATATAGTGGTAAACCACTATTACAAGTCAATAAACTGATACAATCGAAAGTGAGTAAAAAAATAGCGCAATAAATTACCAAATTTTTGGTGTTCCAAGAAGGTGACAATAACAAAAAATTGAAAAATGTGCTAATAATTAGCAACAAAATAAAACAGTATCTTGAGATAATAATTGAGTATCACGAGATTGATTAAGCTTGATTATTGGGCAAAATTACAGCTTAATAGTAAAGCATGGTATGAAGTTGCAAAAAGAAACTAAGTATTTAAGGCGGTATAAAACACCTAGTCTGACATGACAAGACAAAATCGATCAATAGAAGATCAGATTTGCAGTATCTTTAAAAAGATACTTGGCTTTTGAAGGCAAAAAGAGGACATGTGTGCAGCCTAGAAAAACTCGAAATTCCCAAAAGAAAATAAGAAAGGGGGTGACATACCTAACGAGGCACTCAGGTACCCCACCCATTTGGATTAAATTAAAGGGGAGGTAACACCTAAAAAGACGCGCAGGTGCCCCATCCAACTTGAGAAGCGAACTAACACTGGTCGGAAAAGAAATCTATGAGCTACTAAAAGTACTAGCTGAGAGATGAAAGAAATATTTATTTATTTTTGGTCAATAAACAAATTTCAATTTATTTAATCAAAATTATGATTACATGATCGCTTACAAGAATAACAAAAACATCAAAGTACAAGATAATCAAAGTCAAAATCCTAATCCTAATACAAATATCAATTACAAGTAAATCACGAAGAGAAAGAGCCATAAACCGCAAAGACATGTTTTGTAAATGTAGTAGGGAAGGATGGTATAATCCAGAATCGATTCCGACCATTTAATCATATTTTCTTCTTCTTTAATAAGAGATACTCCTAGAAGAAATGAGTACTTTTCCAAAATTTTGTAGATCCAAACGAAACCGTATGCCCTAAATCCCTTTGATTGAATATGGATTCAAAGCAAGTTCGTGTTGAATAATCGATGTTCTTGAATCAAGAATAGCAAGTCACGAACCAGCAATCATGGTTTGAATAAATCACTCTCAAAGCGAATAGAAACTCGACCCAAATGACAAAGAAAATTCGCTCAAAATAACTAAGAAATATGTCAAAAGACATCAAAAACAAAAAACAAAAACAAAAAAACAAAAAAAAAACAAATTTATTTATTAAAACTTAAAAACAAAAGAAAATCTTGCTCAGATCTGGTCCAAAAAAGACCAAATTTGAGAAAGAGGTTAATGGAGATTGGGATTTTTTATTCTTAGAGAGAAGAGGAAAGGAGGGGAAAGATGTATGACACGCATTAGTAGCGCCTACCCCAAAGAAACAAAGTTATGAGATACTAAAACTCATGAGATGTTTAAGCAAAAACAAACTAGAGTTTACTAAAAGAAGTCTACCAGACTTATTTAATCAAACTAGGGGCAAATATATAGATGATAAACTATAACATCTACCCAAGAACTTAAAGTTAAAGACTAATAAAGCTAAAACACGAAATAAGACTCAAGGTCAGACGTCGAAGACCTTAACCAAATGTCCAAGAATCGATCCATGGGATATCAAATAAGATAGACACGGAGTTAGATGTGGAATACCTAAGTCCACGTGTGAAGCTAAGAAGATTCTCGATGCTATCAGCTAAGTGGAGGCCTGGAAAGCTGGGTAGTCGTGACGGAGATCTGTCCCAGGTCAGTACAAGCGCAAGGAGGGAAACTATTAATTCCAAGATGTCATGTTCTTAGTCATCTACATGTAATTCTCGTGTTCATATCATGTATGAATAGCCAAAAGGGCTGGCGATGTAAACAAGTTCATTCTGTTTAATATAAACCATACTTCAAACAATTCGCTCTCGTCTCTCTCTGACTCTCTTCAAACCTCCATTAACCTTCGACTTATAAGATAATCAGAAAACCCTTACTTCACATTACCGGAGATCAATAATCAAAGTGGTAATCAAGATTGTGATACGAGATTAAGGACTGCGATCAGAAATTGTGAAGGTATGTATGATGGTAAATTCGACGTATCTTCAACTTCATAATCTCATAATATATAATAGTAAATGTCGTGAGTAAATTGGATAGTTCAATCTTCACATACCTCTTTATCGACGAAACTCTCCACATGTATTCATTTTATCTTCATTCTTCTATCTTCGATGGTTATTCAGTGATGTCTGATACTCAACTACCATACACTAATCCTAGTACAAGACTTTATTTTACTGGATCAAGATATAGTTTTGTTTCTCTAACATTGGAAACAAGCTTGAAATATCAAAACTTGCACGTTCGACTGAGAAGTGCTCTTACAATCATCAAGGTTTATGAATGTTAATATCGTTTTTTATTGATGTTTTGGTACAGTTTCATTTGTAGGATAAACCAGTATATAGCATGTTATAGTTTATCTGCACTTGTTTATACTCTAATTCTATTATATCGACGACAAATTGACAGTAATAAAATTACTATTTTTTCTATAATGTTGTAAAGTTTTGTTTTAGTTCACCACTAATGTAGCAATCCTAAGATATGCTCTTTAATTTCATAGTTTATAAGGAATATCTATACTCATCAGTATCATTTATTATGTTACTGGATTGTTAGAGAACACCTTGGGCTGTTAGATAATTGCTCGATTGAATCCACCAAGCGTTGGCATGTCAAGTTTAGTTCCAAAACTCAGAGACGTTTGATCTGTCACTAATTCAAATTTGGTAGGCTAGACTAGGAAGATAAAAAAACGTTGAGACTTGATCTAGTTACTCACGAAGACCTGAAGTCGTATCGTATCAACGAAGACATTATGCTTCAGTTCGAGGATAGTAATTACGGACTTGACTTATTCAGTTTCTATCATTTGTTCTTCCACGTATATATTCATTGAATACATAACATAAGAAGCGAATAGTATTGGTGACTTGCTCATTATACTATGATCAAAGTATCAATAATGAATGATATACTAGTTTTTTTTTACAATTTGATTATATGGAGTTACAAAGTATAGTTTATGAGAACTTTGTGTTATCAACTTCACACTCATTGGTAATTCGTTATTATGTATTGTGTTGAACTTCCAGATGAATTCAAACCTTGGAATTATATTTGAAAGCAATTTCAAAAACATAGTTTAAGGAAGTAGACTTACGAAACTTATTTCGTAGTTGAAATATGAATTTGGGATCTATCCTAGGACCAATCTCAAGTGTACGACCGGTCTTAGGGACGATTCTGGAGAGGACTGCCTTGCCTTTGTTTTTGGAAGCAGTTTCAAACTTTTAACTCTCATCGGCCTCAGTCTTAATTTCCCCAGGAATCTTGAAATGTATCGAATTACTTTTGGAATTCACCAAGTGATCATGCAACTCCTTGTCCTCTTCTCTAATGATTCTCCAGATACAAGACTTGTGATAGCGTTGCTTTCTGTTCATAGGCAGACCCGTGAGAGCAACTATATCCTCCAGAGTAGGAGTCGTCTTTCCCCAAGCAAAGAACAAAGTTTGAGAACAAACATGCAGGTTAGACTATTGAAATCGCACAAGACGGTCCTATACCTTGAGGTAGCAATAACATGCTTGATCCCCAAAAAACGGATAATTGCCCTATGAGAAGGATTAGAGTATATGTTAACAAGACAAGGGTACCCAAATACACCACAATATTTTTATTTCAACCTATAAGCCCTCTACCGAATGTGATCGTGTACGGACAGAGTCGAGACAATACAACAACAAGATCACTTGTGTGATTGACTATGGATACAAGATCGAGACGATATGACAACAAAGTATGTACTTGATAATAGGTTCGTAAATAACCGAAACTCTATAGGATCAATATCAAGTATTACAAAGTTAACGTAAAGTGCAATTTACTTTAATTATAATAAACAATTATAATGCGTAAAAGTAAAGTAAATGACGCAGCAAGATTTTGTTAACGAGGAAACCGCAAATGCAGAAAAACCCCGGGACCTAGTCTAGTTTTGAATACTCTCAGAATTAAGCCGATATACAAAATCAAATACCAACTTCGTATAGTTAAGACCAAGCAGACTACCCATATCTACTTAGTTCCCTTAGTATCCGTGCGCCTTCGACTTCTAAAGTCACGCACGTGAAAAGCAATTCCTTTGGATCGTATTCCAAACAACAAAGGAAGAATCTGTTTGGTAACCACTCTAATCAATCTTTCTAAAGATAAGATGAGTCGTTGACAAAGGCTCTTATGTTTAATCTAATAAACTCCTTTGTCTGGTTAGATCAATCTATCCATTATCTACCGAAACAATCAAGTTTAGATTTGCACTCAATCGATATAGGTCTCAAAGAGAAATATAGAGAATGTCGATCTCACACAACTAATCAATCAGATCTATCAAAGATAAACAGATTCTAGTTGGACCCAGACGATCAAGGTTTGTGCACTAAATCCACAAGATAGGAAAACTAATAAGAATTCTTCTTCGTCTTCAAATCTTCTATTGCCTTCAAATACCTGCACAACAATACTTGAATCCTCTTGTGATCAATCACACACAGAACGGAGTCTGTTAACAATGGATTATCACAAGATGCCTTTAGATTTAAAAATAGTTCTAAAAATCCCGTCGATGCTTTGATCTACTATGAGTGAATCTTATATCATAAGAGAAGATTCTCAAGAATAAACAAACTAGGTGCAATCAAAGTTTCAACAACCATTAGTCAATCAAATCAAATCGAAAACTAATAACACTGCAATTATCTATTTTCCTATCAACGGTACTCGTAGAGCTTCTTGATCCCACAGAAGTCTTTAAATGAGCGGTTGTAAGAGATTTAACCTAATTAGGATACTTTCCTCTCTGAATAGACGGCTCCACCAGAGACAACAAGAAATGAAGTTTGCCTGGCTCTTAGGATAGTTTGCTAGAAATGCAAACTTAGGTATTTATAAACCAAGGATATTTGGACACCAAGGAATTTCCAAAACCAAAAATATTCTCAAGATATGCAACGAATACCCATATTCGGTTTTACTAATTCCAATAAATGTTGGTCCAATATTTCCGAAATCTCTCATAGAAAAACTCCAATTAGTAATTGCACATTACTAATTTTTATTCTCTAGAGATATGCATTAATTGCTGGTAATTAAAGCATATAAAACCAAAAAACTAAATTAAAAGATTCCTAATTTATTTTGGCACAGGATCACCTTGAGTACCACAGAATATCTTTGAACAATAGATGATAAGAGTTATTGCTCGTGTTCAAAGTGTGTTAACATCTTTACACTGTAAATCCTTATTCCGTATCTACATGGATTTGCATCTTGGAATCGGTTCTACCACACTTCCAAACAAGTCTAGAATTGGTTCTATCATACTTCCAAGACTACTATGTGATCGGTCAGACCAAGTCACAATGGTTAGTTGTGATCGGTCCTACCAGGTCACATACATGGGTTCGGATCGGTTATACCAATCACTAAGATCGGTTCTACCCATACATGGTATCTACCTGTGATCGGTCACACCTGTCACTAAGATCGGCCATACCAATTACAAGGATCGGTCACACCAATTACCAGAATCAGTCACACCAATTACAAGGATCGATCATACCATATCATTGTGATTACTTAGGATCGGTTACACCAATTACCATGACCGGTCATACCAAATCATAAGTCTAGGTGTTGTGATCGGTTATACCAAGATACATAAACGGAGTTAAGATCGGTTCTACCAACTCACACATATTGGTCATCAAAGAATATGCAATGAATAGCTGAAACAATAAACCTATTGATTTCCCTTTCGATTAATGAAACAGGTTCGTGAATGTACTTCCTTTAAACAAACGTAAAACGTTCTTTCCTAGGATGAAATCTTCATCATATACCCATACACATAATTATAAAACTATATACAAGATTATGTCGATATCATATCTACAAATATCAAAAGATAAGCGTTATACTTCGTAGTCTAATTCCTTAATACTATGATCATACTATTATGATCATGTCTCTCCACTAGATTATAATATATAATATATACAATATATACATCTTTGCATGTTATGTTTTCAATATAGCGCGACTTGAAAGATACGTTAGGAATTGAAACAAGTTCAAGTCAATATTACTAACCTCAAGTGGAAGGATGATATCGTCGCTGTAGTCCTTACTTCTTGTCATTCTTCAGGTCTTCAGAGTAATACTTGTACGTCTCAACATTCCTAGACTTTCTAGTCTAACCTAAACAAAGTTGACTCTAGTATCTAATCAAGCGACTCTAGATGAGTTTTGATACTAAAATATGACAACCAAACTACCAATGCTTGGTGAGTTCAACCGAGCTATGCTCTAACATATGTAATCAATCCATGGCTCCCAGGTGGGCGGTGACTCAGTGGATGAGCGTAGCCTCACTGTAGGGAAGGTATAATCTTCAAGATGAATAGCTAAGCGGGATTAGGGGTGAACTTGGGTTTGGTTAACCCACCCAACCCGAATGTTGGGCGGGCATGGGCAACGTTTTTAAAAAATTTGGGCAAGCTTGGGCATAGATTTTAAACCCGAGTTAAATTTGGGAAAGCATGGGCACAAATATTTTTATCCCAATAAACCCACCCAACCCAAAGAACTTGATATAGTTATATAAAAAAAAATTATAATTGGTATTATTATCTATTTAGAGTAATTTTAGATATTATCTTCAAATCTAATAATGAGAATATAAATTGTATCTATCTCATTAATCATTCAATATGAAAAAAATAATATTATATTATGGTAAATAATCTTCAGTTAATATGAAATTCAAGAAAAATGTAGCAATTAAATCTTATTATTACTAAAATTTGTTATTATCATATTAATAAACTCGTATGTCTAACGAGACTTGGGCCAACCCGAGGAACCCGAAGAACCCGAGGAACATAATTTGGGCGGGAAATCAAGACTTATAGTTTTGATCACTAACATTGACAAACATGCTTGAGCAATGCTCTAACAGACTAGAAATCAATACTTATAGTTTTAGCAACTAAACTTGACAAACAAGCTTGAGATAGCAACGCTTGCGAGTTCGACCGAGCAATTCTCTAACACCTTGGACTTACCTCTAACCCACTTTTACCCTATTAACAAACACCTCTAAGACATCCTTAATCACTAAATCACCTTATGTATGTGTATCATGATTCAAGCCTTACGTGTTTAAATGAACACGATTATGCTTCTTAGTTCTTAAGGCATATTTTCCATGAACTATCATTATACACGGTTCAAGCCTTACGTGTTCTTAAGGAAAGGTACATTGAGAAACATAATTAGAGTTACCACTTAAAGACTCCACATAGGGATTTGTGAAGCAAGGTCCGACTATCTTTACCTTGATAGTTCGTGTATCCAGATATTGCTCTTTTTTTATTGAGGTATTTTAGTAATCTCTTTCAGGAACGAGATAGATAGAAATCACAAAGTTCTCTTTGTCTCAGAATTTGTGATTCTTCATGATAGATATTTAAAACTCTTCTTCATTGATCGGTTTAAGATTGTTCTTGAGAGGTGGTTAATAATCCAGGATTTTCAGCTAACTGTGTAAGTGTTTCGCATTTGTGAGGCTTGCTATATTTGTTTATTGCAAACATATTTCAAATCCTTAATCTATCAATATAAAGGGAAACCAACTTGGGTATCTGTTAGAAGGAGACTGGTATCAAAAGTCTTCACTTAAGCTGAAGTAACTCTTAGGATGTAAAAGAAGTCAGCAAAGGGATTCGGTTGCGCAGAGCCTTCGAAGTTCAATAGATGAATGGAGAATGACTGAAGCTGAATTGATTGGAGGGTGAATTCAGTTTCAACTACATTCCAGTCTGAAGTCTGACAGTATGCTAGTGTTAGTAGCTGCTAATACAGTTCAGTATTCAAATATGAACGAGGTCTCAGGATTTTTCTGCAGGTGTAGTTTTCTTTATTAATAAAACTTCTGGTGTCCTGTGTTTTTCCTTTTCCATATTATATTATTTTATCGTTATAATAAAAATAGCACAAGTAGTACGTAATCAATCTTAGTAGATAAGTCCATACTAATTGTGATTAATTACAAGACTCGTTTTTGTGGAATTCGTTTCTTAGAAGTGAAAACGTGGGGTACCCAAAATACACCACCAACTTTTTCTTAGGCAACCTGTATGAATAAACTTAAATACAATTTCGAGAGTTCAACTTAATGAATCTCAATCAAGGAATAATATTTGGAGTTATATCTCTTTCTCCCACAATCAAAAAGTTTACGGAGAAAAGTCCGTGAACCTGATTTACGTGTGAGAGTACCAGACGATTCCAAAGATCAATATCCAAGAATCAATCAAGTCGTATCCAAAAAAACAAGGATGTATGTATCTACTTTGATTGATTAATGTACAATCTGTGATATTTCAATTATAAAAGATAAATAATATAATGCGGAAAAAGAAATAACACAAATACCAGAAATTTTGTTAACGAGTAAACCGCAAATGAAGAAAAATCCCGGGACCTAATCAAGACTGAACACCAAACTGTATTAAGCCGCTACAGAAACTAGCCTACTACCAATTAACTTCGGTCTGGAATGTAGTTGAGACCGAATTAAACCCTCACAGCAATTTAGTTACAGTCGCGTTCCTTACGCCTCTTGAATCCCAGCAGAACTCCACGCAATTGATTCCATTAGCTGACGTCTTTTACATCCTAAGAGTTGCTTTAATTCAATTGAAGACATTAAACCAATCTTCCTCCCACGAAAGAAATAAATTTTAAGAAATTCTTTTTTAATAAGATTCTTTCGTTACGGATAAGCATATATGATGACTACATTTTTCATGGTACATGTACTGGATATGTGTACCCTTAAGACAAATATAAGTTCCGGAACATACAGAACTTTTTCAGTTTGCACACCGGGTATGGATACCACACCGGTTTCAAAACCAACAGTTATTTTTCGGTATGCATACTAGGTATGCATACCATTCCAAGTTCACGAGTTCACCGACTTCTTGTGACATGGATACTAGGTATGCGTACCAGTAAGTCGCTGCCGAGCTATAGCTACGCTGGTACGTGTACTGGGTACATGTACCACGGCTCCGGACCTATAACATTTTTCCCAGTTTGTGAAACTGGTATGCATAAGTCCTGTATCCAGATTTTCAGCAGTTCTATATTTCTCTCTAGATCAATTCGAAACATTCCCAAATAAACATCAATGACACATATCATTGTTCCAGGATATTTTCAAATGATAATCTTGAATCACAATTTAAATTATGAACAATAAACTATTCTTAACCAAAATTCATCAAGTATGAACAAATGTTCATTAAGCTTAGTTATATATATTTCGAGAACTAATTACCATATATTTGACTCGAAATTCTTGATATGCTTACGGTAGTCTAATTAATTATGCAAAAACATCTCATAGATATAAAGATGAATATAACTTGAGAAATAGGTGGTTCAGTCTCCACTTACCTTTTTTTGAAGAGTTCTCTAAAAGCTTCGGTTGATCTTCGGCTTCAAATAGTAGAAAGCAATGATGTCCAATTCTCAACTACGTCTTCTATCCTAATATGAGACTTAACTAATAGTAGACTAGAAATCAAGATATAGTTTTGACAACTAAATTTGACAACAAGCTTGAGATAGCAACACTTGTGAGTTCGACCGAGCATTGCTCTAACAGGAAGATAGATAACAAGTTTCATACCTGGCAGAATTCAAATTCAATTATTTGGATATGACTGGATTTGTTAGAGCACTGCTCGGTCGAACTCTCAAGCTTGTTTGTCAATTTTAGTTGTCAAAACTATAAGTCTTGATTTCTAGTCTACTTATAGCTAAGTCTCGGATTAGGATAGAAAGTGTAGTTGAGCATTAGACTTCACGGCGTTCTTCAATTGAAGACGAAGAACTACTAAGGGGAGCTTGTGGAACTTCATCAACAAAAGGTATGTGGAGATTTGAACTCATCAATCACTCAAAAGTATATTTACTCTATCTTCTATTTGAGATAAAAGTCGTATAGTTATATAGACTTCAATTATACACATTTGATATTTCTAGCTGAGTTTAACTGGCATACATATTTCTCGAAATATGTGTTGGTAAGCTATCGATTTAACCAAGTTCATCTTATATTCTTGACGAAAGTCAAAAGATGATCATGTGAAAATCTCCTTGTAACATCTTACATGATTTGTGTGAGACAGTCATTTGATGTAGACTCAGAATGTTTCGTATTGATCATTCGATCACTTAAAATTTGCTTTGAAGCTAATAATTTGTGTGAGACAGCTATTGTCATCTTCCAAGAATGTTTCAATGATTGAAAAGGGAGTTTAGAACACTTAACCATGATTGGATTATGTGCACAGTATGCGTACTTGCATATGTGTTGATCCAAGACCGGAATACGGTATGCATACCCGTATGCGTACTGGCGAGGTCAGGTAAAGTCCGGGAGCTAAAGTATGCGTACCTGTACGCGTACTGGCGAAGTCAGTTGAAGTCCGGGTACTATAGTATGCGTACCTATACGCGTACAGAATTCAACTAAAGTTTGGAAGTGTACGATAGTATGCGTACCCGTTTGCATACTGGCGAACACAGTCCAAGTCCGGCTACTTAGGTATGCGTACCCGTTTGCATACTTGAGTGGGTTATGTTCTAAAATCGGTTTCTTCATGAACTAATACATTGATATAATAAGGAATGCAATCTTTTTAAAACTGTGGCTATAACGTTTATGAATTGATTCGAGTGAATCAAAATCGATTTTGCTTTAATTGTGTCTTGTGTACTTCTATGAGAATATAAACAATTGAACAACTCCAAAACTAGCTTCATTTGAGTCATTTGAACTAGTTATGGTTAAGATGAATATGGTTGATATGAAAGTGTTCATATGGCTAACTTCGGTTAATTATTGTTGAGCCAACAAAGGTGCACACGTTTAGGTACGGTTACTCATATCTAAATGAAATCACTTTTAATTTGTGTGTAACAAGCTAAGTTCGATCTAATGGTTCAAAGATATTAGCTTGAGTCTAATCAGGTTTTCATCTAATGGTGAATATTGAATGCTTTGATACCAAGGTAGCATTGATTGCAAACCCTGATTTGAAGACTATATAAGGGAGAACTCTAGCAACTGGGAAACCTAATCCCCATACCTCCTGTATGATACTAGTTGCGACTAGAGTCGATTCTGCTTTAGCCTTAGGTTTTTCACGAGACCCTGTACGTTAATGACTTGAAGACTTCATTGGGATTGTGAAGCCATATCCAACTATTTTCTCTGTAGTTGTGTGTTCTGATCTTGCCCTATTCTATCGTATTAAGTACTATCTTCTCTAAGATTTGCTCGAGATTGATTCTCGATAGGCAAGATGAAAAGTAGTCACAAACATCTTCGTCTCATCGTTTGTGATTCCACAATATCTTGTTTCGCTACCATACGAATAAGATTATTGTGAGGTGATTGATATTTCTAGGTTGTTTTTCGAAAATATAAGTCTGGTATATCAATTGGTTCATTTTCACCTTGATTTATCAAATAACGGAACAAAACTCATAGGTTTATTTGTGGAAGGCAGATTTATCTATTCAATAGACTTTTCTGTGTGAGACAGATTGGTTTATCAAGTCTTCGAATTTTGGTCGTAGCAACTCTTACTTGTGGGTGAGATCAACTAAGGGAATCAAGTGCGTAGAGTCCTGCTGGGATTCAGAGACGTAAGGATCGCAACTGTACCTTGATCAGTGTGAGATTGGTTAGGTCTCAACTACATTCCAGTCCGAAGTTAACTTGGAGTAGGCTAGTGTGTGTAGCGGCTTAATATAGTGTGGTGTTCAAATCTGGATTAGGTTTCGGGGTTTTTCTGCATTTGCAGTTTCCTCGTTGAGAAAATTTCTGGTGTCTGTGTTAATTTTTTTCCCGCATTATATTTGTTTATATAATTGAAATATCATAGGTTGTGCGTAAGTTCAATCAATTGTGAGTCCAACCTTTGGTTGTTGATTAAACTGATTGACACTTGGATATTGGTTTTTGATACCGTCCAAGTTATTTCTTATATTCAATCGGGATCGCAAATTCCTATTTGGTTGATTGCAAATTGAATTGAGAAATAGAGATATAACTCTTCGATATACTTTTCTTAATATTGAGTCTGACTGTCTAGTTGATTCTCTTGAAAGTATATTGGATTTAGTCCATACAAATTTCTAATCAAAATATTGGGCGTGGTTGTTAGACCCCCACTTTTTCAATTGGTATCAGAGTAGGCAAACACGTTTAAGACCTCGTAAGTCTGTGTTTGTAGTGATCTGACTCTATGGACAGAAGTGTTATCTCTGATAAATGCATCACCAGAGACAAAAGTTTTGTTTCAATTAAATTTATTAAAGAGAAAGATTCGTATATCTCGAATATAGATGAACATTATGTTCCCACGAAACAGGATTACACTGATAAGTGTTATCCCGATTACCTTTAAAACAAGTCCGACTCTGTTGATGATAGGGATGCAGCCGAAGAGAGTAAACTGATTCGAAATCTTGTTAGAATCCAGGCTGATAGAATCAATCGATTGAAAAACAATGTTAATGCGCTTATCGGTATAGTAAAAGACCGTGACTCTAATTTAAACTCTTAGCGAGGAAAACAACAAATCTTGCTCCTCACTCGAGGTAAAACTCAAAAAGGATGCCTTGGAAATTGAATATTTTTTGAGTAAACTCTTTATTCGAGGATGTTCTAAAGAGTCCACTATACCAATCGCTTCTGTCTCAACTGAAAATTCAGTTCCAGAAGCTAAATCGCAATCTCTTCCGATTAGAAAAGATGTGCTTGTATCTTCCTCTAATCAAGGAAACTTCACATCGCTCGGAAGAAAGAAATCTCCTAACAATGTTGTTGAGTCTGTTCACTCTAATCACTCAGGTGATTGGAAAGTGTGTCTCTTTTGAGATTTCATAAGGAGATATTGAACGAAAAAGCAAATCTAGGTTGAATGACAATTCTATTGTTGAACTTCAACACACCTTAGATTTAATTCTCAAAGGTGTAACTGACATTCGGATGTCTAAACCGATTGGTTTTAGTACTCACCCTGTGAATTCTTCCAGGAAAGTCAGTTCAATTTGTTCAACGAATGATCGGACAAATTTTAACTCTAATAGAATTTGGTCAAGGAGATTTCAGAAAGGTCCCTCTCAACTTAATGAGAATAATGATGTTCAAGATGTGAAAAATGTTCCTTTAGATGTAAACAACAGTGGAGATATGGAGGACAACCTTAATTTGGTAATTGAAGGATACAAGGATCTTATCAACAGGCTGTCAAAATCCTCCACACAAGTTTCTTCTGGTAAGGACTCTAACTTAGTCTCATATTTTGATGACAACAAGTTTTATGATAATTTTTCACATCAAAAAGGATTTTCTCCTAGAATTGGAAGAAAGAAAAGACTTAATCGTGAACACCATTCATTTAATGAGCTTAAGGCTCATACTTGTGCTAATTAATCACAAGGTTTGAATGCTTACTCATGTAAATCTTGTTGAGTAAGATTTGTTAATAATCGGGTATACTTTCGGCAAAAATGCTTTCTGATTAGTTGAGTTATCTTCTTATTGTCCATAGCTAAACTATTGTCCACAGACAGGTTTGCCTAAGTATTGGTTGTGTCTCACGAATCTCTTCAATTTTTTATTTTTTTTGTTTTGAAAAGTTTTGTTGCAACTATGTTGCCTGCTACTCTTGTACTCTAAATTAGTTATCTACGAAGATATAAAATTTATTGAGCCAAATTTTTTTGAAAGAAAATCTTCACGTAGCAAAATTATACTGTTGAGTCTTAAAGTTTGTTCTGTGTTGGTTTGTTTTTCTTTTGGGCTTGGATTATGTTCGTACGGGTACCCATGACTTACTTGTCATGAACTGTCTTTAGAAACCCCAAAAGTTGCATTCCCTAAGAAAACATTTAAATACCAAACCTATTGAGTCACATACACATACTCTATGTTTTTGTGGTTTTGTCAAGAGTGTCTTCACCTTCTCACACTGGTGGTTTTGCAAGAGGTTTTCTTGATAAAGGTATTGGTTTCGAGTCCAATAAGAGGAAAAAAAGAACCCTAGTAGAAGATGATGATCAACATCCTAATGCCTCATGCTAGTATGCCTATACTCATCAAGATGTTGAGAATGAGGATATGGTTTCTACTGAAGTGGTTCATGATTTCCTTAAATACTTTGAGGAAGCAAAACTGCAACTCGTTGATACTGAAGTGTCGATCACAAGCTCAAAGGACTCAAGACTCGTGGGGGTTCCGGAAGTGATCCTTGATTTCCGTTTGTAATCGGTTTTGTTGGTTTAATTATTATTTTTTTTTTGGATTTTTGCTTTGTCTAGGAAACTTCTTATGAGAATTTATTCTTATGTTTTAAAAAGGATAACTAGGGTTTAAAATAACAATTATTGCGACTACACATAGATATTGCCAACGATTTTCATCTTGCAATGTTTTTAGATTTAATTATTTAAATTCTAAAGTTGATTTGGAAGATGATTTTGCAGTATTAATCTTTATGGTTGTAGATGGTGGATTTTCAACAAAGGATAAATTCGTAAACTCATAATTATACGAAGCTCTGATTCAGCAATCAGACGTGAGTATCGAGACAGGGGTCTCTCATTGAATTCTCAATAGAGAGTACCTTCTCTCAGAGTACATGTAGATATGTAGTCTCACGACTGGACAACGACATATCTCATGAATACTGAATACTTTCAGTGATTATTTCTATATAGAATCACGAGATGGGTGGCTCCTAGACAGCTTGCTCTGCTTGTATAGAGCGATAACGTCTTCCGGAACAAACAATAAGTTTACCCTGACTATATAAAAGATATGACTTACCGACAAGCTCATATCGGGATGATTAATGCTCCTAGACAGCTTGCTCTGCTAGTATATAGCCACAAAGTTAATTATTCCTAATTACAATCGCTCCTATTCCATGGTCGAATCCACGACTGGTCCCATGGAATGACAATAACAATTGTTCTGATTCTATGATCGAATCCACAACTTGATCTCATAGAATAGCAATAACTATATTATCTCATTACCCCGATTTCATGATCAAATCCACAACTGGTCTCATAAATGGTAATAGATAAACCTTAATTACTCTGATTCTATGGTCGAATCTACGATCCCATGGAATGGTAATGCTCACTTTATTATTCTGAATTCGTAGTCGAATCCTCATCCGATCCTATGAATTAATAATAAACATCTTATTACTTAGTTTTTTGAATTATTCTCCACTGAATTCCGCAATTAGTAATAAATAATCAACAACCGGGAGTCTGAGCTACCTCTAAGTAAGCCCCGACTTATATGGTGAAAGTGTATTCAACGACAATGCACTAACAGTCACCGCACGAACGAGTATTTCAAAATACGACGAAACTATTAACCTATTGCAAAATAGGAAGAAAATAATAAATAATCAAAATATTGACCAAGGCGCCAAGGGATTGGACTCATTGACTGGCCGACCGTGCCATGACCAATCCCACGCCAGTTTTATATTTTATCATATTTTTATTATTTTCCTTCATCTGATAAAAATCCTTTCATTTGAACAAATCTCCTTCGTCTCGAGGAAACTCCTCGACTTCATGGTGTTTTCATAAACCCATGAAAATAATATAAAATTAAGGAGAAATAGTGTGGGGCGTGACCATTGGCCAACCGGCCATGCCTTGGTCCCAGCCGGCCCCACACCTTATGGTTTCTCATTATTTTATTATTATTATTATTATTATTATTATTATGAAACGTACCTCTGAGGGCTTTTATTGAAAATAGGGAAAAGAGTAATATTACATGAAAAGTGTTGGTAACCTAGCTACAATATGAGAACCAACACCCTTTTGAATAACAATACCTAAACGATGAAGATAACAAGGGGATTTGAAAGATGAAGAGTGATCAGAATTCTATGGAGGAAATTCGATGCAATTGCCGGAACAAATTTGCAGACTTTCTGTCGCCTGTAAATCGCCCGGAGTTTCTCTCTCATACCCTTATTATTATTATTATTATTAAGTTGGGCACCAACACCTTTCTGAATAACAATTCCTAGCCTATGAAAAAGAAAAGGCACGCTATCTTTACCGACCAAGATTGGCTCTTTGGATTATAGAAGCCGGTCCCATCAAGTTTCACAGTTTTGACCTAATTTGCACAATTGCACGTATTAGGTCCAAGACTCTTCCAAACACTTTGGATTTTCATGAAGTGATCATCAGGCGGTCACATGACTACCCAGGGTCGGTTTCATTACCCATGGTTGGTCCCTCACTCCGTCATAATTAATTAGGTTTTCTCACCTAAGGCTCAGACGAGCATTTTCGAATAAATGATTAAACCAACATTTAATCATTCTTTCGCCAACAAATCGTCAAATCTTCAGGAGAGTTCTTTGTATTTGCTCACGTGAGCATATGGACACTACATGGTTGATCCACGGTCCCGTGTAGTCGCTCCCTCCTTCGTCCCATGGTTGAAATTCTGACGAACCATGAATTGATCATCAATTGATCAAATTAGGGTTTCTGAATCCAAGGATCATCATTCCAGATTCCATGAAAAAACTCCTTGATTTCATGGTATTTTGCAATAATTAGGAAATAAATAATATAAAATTATGAAAAACTTGTGGGACCGGGCCCTAGACAATCCAAGACGCCCCTTTATTTTATTATTATTTATTTTATCTTCCTTGAATTTATCAAATTCAAGTATTTCATGGTATTTCTCTCAAATTAGGAAAATTTCCCTCAAATCATGAAAAATACATTAAAAAATTTATGGCCTCACACGCCCTTGTTTTTATTATTTTAATATTTTTGCTTCCTTGAACTCATGAAAACTCCTTCACTTCAGGGAAACTCCCTAAATTCATCAAATTTCTCAAAATTCATGGATTTTTCATAAAATCATCAAAATATTATAAAATTAAGGAAAAGGCACCACGGGACCGTGGCCACGACCGTCTGACCATGACTTGGCCTCGGCGGTCCCACGCCTCCTTATTCCTTATTTTATAATTATTTTCCATCATCTCATGGTGTTTTCCTCAGTTTCGTCGAAACCCTAATTTTGGCATATTTTCTCGAATGGATGCTCAATTGCATGCCAGAAAATATCAAAATTCTCAGGACTGAGACGCGGACGCCTTGGGGACACGAGCACGCTATCTTGACCGACCAAGATTGTCTCTTTGGCTTATAGAAGCCGGTCCCAACAAGTTTCACAGTTTTGACCTAATTTGCACAATTGCACGTATTAGGTCCAAGACTCTTCCAAACACTTTGGATTTTCATGAAGTGATCATCAGGCGGTCACGTGACTACCCAGGGTCGGTTTCATGACCCATGGTCGGTCCCTCACTCCGTCATAATTAATTAGGTTTTCCCGCCTAAGGCTCAGACGAGCATTTTCGAATAAATGATTAAACCAGCATTTAATCATTCTTTCACCAACAAATCGTCAACTCTTCAGGAGTTCTTTGTATTTGCTCACGTGAGCATATGTACACTACATGGTTGATCCACGGTCCCGTGTAGTCGATCCCTCCTTCGTCCGGTTGAAATTCTGACGAACCATGAATTGATCATCAATTGATCAAATTAGGGTTTCTGAATCCAAGGATCATCATTCCAGATTCCAGCCTTTATAATTTTACGACGACCTCCTGGTTATTAATTTTATTAATTATGCTCGGTTCAATGACTAGTATTCTATTTAATATTTTTGGTACGCTGCCAATAATCCATCAGATGAGCAACACATGCTCAGACGATCAAATATTCAACAATTCATCACATGAGCAACACTTGCTCAGATGATAAATATTTGTTCAAACCAAGGAATATTGGTTCAAGAATCAATATTCAACGATCCATCGAATGAGCAATACTTGCTCACTTCATCGTAAAAACTATACCTCTGTCTCATGACATGTTCAACTCATGAGTTTCAGAATATCATGTTCAACTCAGCAACTACATGGACTCATCGTCCCATCAAACCACGAAGTCATCAATTGAATAACATACCACGAGACGTCAATCGTGTCCTTTTGGGGGGATATCACTTAGGGTTTTGGTCTGGCGGTCTACGACACGTGTGTTCAAACATACGATGGAATGTGAGCAAGTCGTGCAATCAGTTGAAGGAATTCACGAGGTAGTGGGTGGAAAATCAACCAAGTCTCCACACGTTGAGCAACTGGTTTCAAACACGATCTCCACTTCCCCACTCCTTGATTCCATCAACTTTCACACTTCATGGGGTCATGGTGTCTAAAATTCTAGCAATATGAATAAGTCTCTGAATCATGATTGAATCATCAGCATCAACAGTATCATCAATCTCACGTCAAACTGACAACATGAGATCATCAACTCATCAATTGAGCAACTACTCTCCATTGAGCAATTTCAATCATTCAGAGCTTATCATATTTGGAATTCACACACCCACAATCTTTGATTACCATCGATTCCACACATTTCTCAGCTTCCCTCCTACAGATCAACCCATCCTCTCTTGTGACCGAATTTACTCTAGAACGGTCATTGTCTTGATTTAGGCCGGAGTACTACAGATTGATCTCTCGAATCTAAAGCACCCCCCTTGCAGCGGTGCATCTGTGTGAGGTTTAACATTTTGCTCGGTTCGAGGAGTCTCCTCCGTACGATCATCTCCTCAATTCCTTAAAAACCAGCAAATCGTTTTTCCCCATCTACAATGGTTTCATATATTGAAAATTAGGGTTTCGACGAAACTGAGGAAAACACCATGAGATGATGGAAAATAATTGTTTTCATATTTTGATATTAATTATGCTCGGTTCAACAACCAGTATTCTAATTAATATTTTTGATACGCTTCCAATAATCCATCAGATGAGCAACACATGCTCAGACGATCAAATATTCAACAATTCATCACATGAGCAACAATTTCTCAGATGATAAATATTTGCTCAAACCAAGGAATATTGGTTCAACAATCAATATTCAACGATCCATCGAATGAGCAATACTTGCTCACTTCATCGTAAGAACTATACCTCTGTCTCATGACATGTTCAACTCATGAGTTTCAGAACATCATGTTCAACTCAGCAACTACATGGACTCATCGTCCCATCAAACCACGAAGTCATAAATTGACTAACATACCACGAGACGTCAATCGTGTCACTTTGGAGGGATATCACTTAGGGTTTTGGTCTGGCGGTCTACGACATGTGTGTTCAAACACACGATGGAATGCGAGCAAATCGTGCAATCCGTTGAAGGAATTCACGAGGTAGTGGGTGGAAAATCGACCAAGTCTCCACACGTTGAGCAACTGGTTTCAAACACGATCTCCACTTCCCCACTCCTTGATTCCATCAACTGTCACACTTCACGGAGTCATAGTGTCTAAAATTCCAGCAATATAAATAAGTCTCTGAATCATGATTGAATCATCAGCATCAACAGTATCATCAATCTCACGTCAAACTGACAACAAGAGATCATCAACTCATCAATTGAGCAACTACTCTCAATTGAGAAATTTCAATCATTCAGAGCTTATCGTATTTGGAATTCACACACCCACAATCTTTGATTACCATCGATTCCACACATTTCTCAGCTTCCCTCCTACAGATTAACCTATCCTCTCTTGTGACCGAATTTACTCTGGAACGGTCATTGTCTTGATTTTGGCCGGAGTACTACAGATTGATCTCTTGAATCTAAAGCACCCCCTTTGCAGCGGTGCATCTGTGTGAGGTTTAGCATTTCGATCGGTTCGAGGAGTCTCCTCCGTACGGTCGTCTCCTCAATTCCTTAAAAACCAGCAAATCGTTTTCCCCCATCTACAGATTGGCGACCATAGTGGGAGATTAATCTCTCGGTTGCAATTTCACAATTTCACAAGATGGTTGATCTCAGGTCAGGTTCAGTTACAAATCCTAATACAAACCGTGCTAGCACTAGCAACAACAATAACCAGAATATCTCGGAGACAATTCCGACCTCCAACACTGATGGTGGTGACGTTACTCCTCCTCACGTCGAAGGACATCCACTGTCCGGACGACACCCTGAAGAAGTCAGAGGAGATCCACTACTTACCATTGCCGATCTTATCAAAGCGCAGGAGACTCTTGCAAAGAATCAGACTGACATGGCTGCTACACAGAAGGAGCTGTGCAATTATCTCAAAACTCTTACTGACAAGATGTCAGAGAAGACTCAAGAGAAGGGAAAGGAGAAGGATAAATCCTCGGACGACAGTCCTGAAGTAATTCCAATCCATACAGTAGAAGACGACGAAGTCCACAAAATTGCTGCCGACAACTCATCAGCGAAGGGATCACCGAATTTCATCACTCGCGAGGATCTGGAGCACCTCTTAGAGAACCATGGAAAATGCAGGACATCGCATGACCATCGTCATCAACCTCCTTATCCTGTCGCTACGCAGAGGATTCCACTCCCTAAAGGTTACGTTTCTCCAACTTTCACCTTGTATGATGGAACTGGAAATGCTCGGGAACATGTCTCTCGTTTTCTCGAAGCCTTGGGATAACATGAACATAATCATGTCGTACATCTCAAGGAATTCTCAAAATCTCTGAAAGGCAGGGCATACACCTGGTATAACAACATCACACCAGGGACCATCAACAATTGGGGAGAAATGGTTAACGCGTTTTACAGGAAATACTTCTTCGTGTCAGAACAAGTCACCCTCTCCGTCCTTGGAAGAATGTTTCAAAGGGTCAGTGAAAATCCCAATGATTATGTGAAAAGGTTCAGAGTCCAAGCCCTGGATTGTCATGACCCAAACGTCACGGAACAACAACTGGTGGACTTGTGCATCAATGGCATGCTCCCGGTCTACAGGGCCTTACTAGAAAACCTTCGATTCCAGACTTTCTTAGAGCTTGACGAAGCTTCGAAGAGGTCGGCAACCACTGCACCCGCTCTTTTGGAAAGAGAAAAGTCTACAAAGACTGAAGATTCAAAAGACACCCGAGGAAGCAGGCGTCTGATCAACAAGCAGTATAACCTGAAACCTTCAACAAATGTTGTCGCGGAAGGGAGTAAGCGAAAAGCAGAACCACAACACAAGCAGACTTCCTCCACCCCTTCAAATACATACAAGAAGGAGAATTCGAAAATCCCTCCTCAGCATACGGAAGATCCAGAAGCACCTGATTTTCCCTGTTCAATGGAAGAAGTTAATGAACTACTCGATGCCTGGATTCAAGACGGCGCAATAAAATTGCCTTATGTCAAGAAGGAACCAACTGAAGAAGCCATGGAAAATCCTCGGTATTGTCGCTTCCATAGATACGTCAGCCATCCCACGAGTGATTGCAAAATTTTGAAGCGCATATTCAAAGAAAAGGTCGAATCAGGAGAGCTCAACCTGGGGACTGAGGGGTACACAAAAACCCCCTCCCGGTCAGAATTTTTACCATCTCCGAACCTCCTGTCAAGGAAACGGTCCAATCTCTGATCGAACTTGTCTGCGAGCTGTTGTATCTTTTGAAAGCTCAAAGGAAAGACATGTTTGCTGCACTGAACCACATCGTGTCCAGAAGACGTCCGCTGATCCAAGAGACTACCACCGGACCTTCGGCCACCGACGTAGAAATGTATGACTGGGGACTGCTCACCATAGTGCACATTAAAGGAAATGAGTTCAAGAGGGTGTTCATCGATGTTGGTACCGTCGTCAACATCATCCCTTTGAAAACTCTCAGAACTGCTGGTATTACTCGATGGGAAGCCACCCACGCTCCCATAGCAATCAGGGACCACGAAGGAATCTCCGGAAACGCATACGGCTTCGTCACTCTCAAAGTTACGGAAATATTGATCTGCACTGAGGCCAAGTTTTTCATAATCCGGGAAGACCATGGATACGACATGATCCTTGGGAGAACTTGGATTCATACTGAAAGGACAACGATGCCTTCAACACATCCTGTCATCGACAAGGATTCCGAGACGGAAGACGAAGCAGAGGACGCACCACCGTTTGAGCATCTAGAAGAAGTAACAGCTCTGATGGGGCTTACGCAAGAACTTGGAGAAAATCCGCACTCCTTTGTCAGAAGGTTTCGAGCTCAGGCAAGTCTTATTCTTCCTCTTGCTCCAATATTACCAATGTTCAAATACGCTACCATGGTCCAGGGACTTCTCCCCATGAATAATTTAGCAGTCATCAAAATCTACGAGTGGGTAACTTCACCTCAGCAATATTACACTCAATGGTTGGGTTCAGAAATTCTTCAAATCGGTCACTCCATCGAGAGGTTTATTGCTGAATACTTGGCTAAGCATGATCAACACTATGCTGGATACTCTCTTCCGCGCGAGTGTCCATACGGACCACAATCGTGGAATTCCATCAAACAGGGAATTCCGAATCAGCGGAAGATATTCAAGGCACGATCGACCAAGCCCAACAAGTTTCATGAAGGGGACCTGGTTCTCAAAGCAGTTCAGCGCGGTCTTCATTCTACAATGAACTCCAATTGGTAAGGACCATTCATGGTCGCTGAGTCCGTGGCCGGAGGATACTACAAATTGACCAACACAGATGGCAGAACCCTACCAGTAATTCACGAAAATTGGCTCAAGGCATTTATCTGAAATTATTGGATATTTAAGGTATTGGGCGTTTGAAGCACTCATGGCGCTGGGATTTAACATTTAGGATTTTCTTTCATTTGTATTTCAATTCCTCCAAAACATTTGCAATACTTGCAATCAGTATTTGAATTCAGCAATTTATCAAAATTCAGTTCATATTTCGTAAAAGAAAATCTCTATCAAATCTACAAGAAAATCCTTAACCATCAGTCAATCCAAAACCAACTAAATATCAAAACCTAAGTATAAACCTCACATCTCTCAAAAGTTCAGAAGTTCAAGAGATCAGCAAGAAAAGGCTTTCGCTCATCAGCATCCTTCAAGATTTGCAAAGCCGCCCTCTCCTTGTTCAACTCCTCGGTCAGCTTGGAAACCTTGTCCTCCTTCTCCTTCACATCATCGTTTGTAAAGGGTACGTTCTTCTCACATTAATCCTTGATAACTTTTATTTGCTTACGAAGCCATCTCATGTTGAGGCTAAGTCTTTCTGAATTCTCCAAGTTAAACTCCCAATGAAAGAGTATATCTGGAGTCACGGTATTCCTGGGTCTCGTATGCATATCACTCAAGACACGCAAGATAACGCCTACTTTAATGGTTAAAGCATAAGTAAGCCCAGGTTTCCTGTCAACGATCATGTGGCCGAACTTCTTCCATATAGTCTCGTACAAGCGTGCATATCCAATGGGAACGCTGAATCCACCGACCAGTTCATGATACGAGAGTAAAGTGTTAAAGGAAGGATCGAAATCAACCCCTTCAGTTGGATATTCATACACTATTATACGGTTCTCAATCACTGGAGCGGCTTCCACGACCAAAGCAACGGTTCCTTCGGTATTCTCCGCTGCTATCTCGGTTTCTTCTATCACTGAGGCAACAACCATCTGGTTTTCATAACATCAACAACGACCTTCTCATGGCCTCGAAGTGCAGGGATAGCCGTCTCTTCATCAATAACTTCGGAAGGGTTAGAGTTATCATCATTGGCTCCAGTATCCTCAACTTCGGTATTTAGCACCTAATACGAAGATTACATGAGGTTAGAGTCACGAAGCCAAAAGATATTATGAAACACAGTATACCCGCAAGGCAAAATCATCAAAGTTCGTCATACTACATTCAAGACACGAGAAAATAGCATGAAAGTCATGTAAACACGTTTTACGATGAGTCCGTCTGAAGAAACTGAACTCTGCCCTGTACTAAGAGACGTACTGGGAGCAATCTACAAGGAATCTGAGGATGGGTCATATGCCATTCTCTTCGTATGTATGTCCTCTATGACGTGTCAAAATTTCATGACAATCTGATGAACAAGCGGTTAGATGTGGACAAAATATAAAGTGATGCGCAATTTGAAAAAGTTCTGGAAATCTCCTGGAAGTTTACTATTTCGCCCTTTTCAAGCTCTGAACGTAGTCAAAACTTAAAAAGCTTCTTTACCAAAGCTTGGAAATTTTCCGGGCTTGAATTTGCACATGCAGATCATCAAAATCCGACTCCGGACGAAGATTCTACAGCGTTTTTACTAAAAAGCTGGGTTCTGAATTTTCTGACGACGAAGTTCGACTAAGTTTTCATATATTCAC
This sequence comes from Papaver somniferum, assembly GCF_003573695.1. Lineage (NCBI taxonomy): Eukaryota > Viridiplantae > Streptophyta > Magnoliopsida > Ranunculales > Papaveraceae > Papaver > Papaver somniferum. The sequence continues at coordinate 122,727,779 of NC_039358.1, read as the reverse complement.
ATGGGTTCTCATTCATTCATTCACAAGTCAGCACTTTTATACTTCTATGAAGAATATATAGGATATATACTTACTTGAGGAGTCTCCAAAGTGTCCACGGGGTTGGAATTATCCACATCAACGACAAGAGGAACATCACTTCCATCCGGTTCCGAATCTTGAGAATTACCTCTATTCCCCTTCCCAGAGGATGATTGAGTTCCAGAATTCTCCATCTCCATGACGACATCCTCCTGTACACGTCCTTTACAATCAATATTCTCATCCATGAAGCACCACATTTGAACATGTGAAGAAATACTTACAGTTTCCTCGTCACTCAAATCAGCAATTGCTTGTTCAGTAGCGGAAAATTGAAGACCTTCAAGACTTGATGGAGTAAAATTCTGCAACAAAATTAACAACGTTTTCTTCATGATTCTAATGCTAATAGCAATGAAAGTCACGGTGAGAAATATTGGGAACTCACCAAAGCACCAACTGGGGAATTTACGGTATTAGGTAACAACTTATAACCTTTATGCCTGCCTTCTCCGCCATGAATAACCGCCTCAGTATCTGAGAAATCTACACTGATTCGAGGACGTATATTACGACCATCCTGTGGTGAAATCCATTAATATAATCAAAATAAAGTTCTTATAATTTCGTGAAGATTATATGAAGAAACATACCTGAGAGCATCCTGGAGACGACTTTCGTTTATCACCAAAAAGATACTTCAATCTTGGTCGACTGGAAATCATCTCAGCCGAAGGAAGATCCTTGAATGGAGGTCTGGGAAATCTTACAAAGCCACGCAAACGCCCAAGTTGCTGGTCCCAGAATTCTACATAACCTGGGGTTACATAGGCGAATCTATCAGAACCAGGAAACCAGTAGCTACTCTCTTCCACGTGAGTATGATCCAAACGAGTCCTGAGTTGCTCAACTGATGGCTTCCTTCTCCGTATGGTTGGAACACACTGATCCATACCAATTTGTCGAGCTTCTCTATCAATACTGTACTCCTCCACTGAAAGATCTCCAAACGTGATTGATAGCAAATGACCAGGAGTGCAACTCAACATGAAAGATATTTCGCCATCACTCAGATGCGCACCAGATGTCAAACTCGTGCCTTCTCCAGTATTAAAAGTCATCGGATGAGAAACATAATCAGGGACTGACACCCACGGGAGAAAATTGAACTCAGATTCTTCATCTAACACATCAATAAAACGTATTTTAGAACGAGGCTGCTTGGTGGACCAACGCATGCTCCCAGCATTATCTTTCTCAGGGAAAGTATGGCGCGCATCAGTATTCAGTCCTTGCAGAACATTACGTGGAGTAGGTGCATAATTCTTAAAATGCACCCACATCAAAGCTTGAAGAAACATCGTGTTGGCATAACACTCAATCTTCATAGAGCCGTTCGACACACTGGAGTCTATAATCAAGGAGTCCAGGTTGTAATAAAAGGAGCCTAAGAATAAACTACCTATCGGAAGTTGCTCACCTTGGGCAATCTTAATAGCAAAGGGAATCACAAAAGGCTTCAACAAGTTTCCACTGTCTTCAAAAACGTCTCTGGACAACCATAAACATAAGAAAGCAGCAATGGGTAACATACCGTCGATGGGTTTATCAGAAACCTCGTCTTTGGCCCACCAGTGTGTCAACCAAGAAGCATAGCATCCTTTACTACCAGCCTTATTCTCTTTCTCCATTGCATCTATGAAGACATGAGAAACAACGGTCTCCTCATCTGAAAGATCCCCAGGAAGATTGCCCGTGATCGGGAGATGCATCAGAGCCGCCACGTCTTCCAAGGTAATGGTAAACTCTCCCCATATACATATGAAAGTGTGAGTGGGAATGCACCAGCGAGAAAACAAAGCCACAATACCACTTGCATCATGATAAATGAACAACTCTCCAGAAGCTTGGATAGCTCTCGTCACCTGCTCTTGGTCGAGCATAGTCCTCACATGAGGAAAACCCAACATATGCCTCGCCCAGACGGCAAATTTCTCCAAATGTCGTCGAGAAAGCTTAAACTCTATGATTTATGAGGCGAAGACCCCTCGTTCAAGACAAAATCGAATCACTATCTTAGGAGTCACCAACTTCTTCTGAGTAACAGTTCTGGGATTTATCAAAATACGATACACTGGGGATTTCAAATGTTGCTCAGCTCCTGGGATATCTTTTTCAAAGAATGCATCATCTATGTTCGGGACATTATTAATCCCAGGGATTTCGTCCTCGTATCCCCCAACGGAAGTTTCATCCATGCATGTATCATCTCTGGAGATACCATCATCAACGCACATCTCTTCCCTCGAGGCGTCGTCAGCTTGTGAATTGGACATCTTTGCTAAGTAGCTGAAAAGGTTCACACTACATTCTACTTCAGTATGCCGTCCAGATATAAATCAAGGAAATACGAGCAAAAAATGGTAACTCTTAACTCTTACCTTTTATACTTCCACTAACAATGGTGATAGTAATACTAGAGTTAACACCTCAAAATCGTTCGTCTCTTCGAAAACTGCAAAAAACGAACGAAACTTTGTTAATTTCAAACTGATTTTTCATAAAATCACGGACACAATTTTCATAATGTGAACATTCACATAACTGACCTATGAATTTTACAACAATAAATATTTCATCATAAATATATTGTCTATCTTCGAAGGTTCCTCAAAACCCACGTTTATGATTTTTCGAAAAAAAAACAGCAATTAATGCAACTTGCATACATAAACTCTCAAGGATTTTATTTAATGAAAACAAACTCATGAAAATAAAATATATCATCATATTTTGCACAATATATGTCACGACTGCATATAAAAAAAATAAAAATATTTTTCCTTCGTATCGTCGTTATTTGTCTTTAAAACGAAGGTTTATTTCAAAAAATATCGTGAAAGCTCACATCTCATACATATGATAAAGTTTTGTATCTACATGAAATCTCATAAGCAAAATTTTATCACGGACACAAGTTCATCATACATATTTTCCTTCGTGTCATCATTATTTGTCTTTAAAACGAAGGATTTTTCCAATTTCATGAAAATTCACTTCTTTTATGATGAAACCTTGGTATACATGAAAGCTCATACACTAAGTTTTATCACTGGACCTAGGTTCATATTAAAAAAAAATCTCTCCTAAATCAGGGATTATAGTTAGTTTTCAAAACTAACGATCGAACGAACATACGTTTTCAAAAACGAGGGTTTTTCATAAAACTCACAGTAATATACACACATGTATATAACTTCATCATGATTTTAACATGATCACTTCATGAAATTCATGTAAACAACAACAAACATCAAAAAAAAAAAATCGCTCAACTGGTCGGCGCCGTCGGTCGGCGGCGATCGGCTCCGGAGGGAAAGTCCTCCACTCGCTGCTGATGTGAAGGTGAGGGAGAGGTAATGAAGGTGTTGGCCGTGTGTTAAGGAGAAATAAAAAAAAAAGAAAAGGATTAATTCCTTTTATACCAAATTTTATTTCCAAAACCTAATTTTCTAAGGATTTCGTTATTGGGCCCGACCCGCGAATCCTAACCGACCATGGACTCGTCGTCCAAACCAGCGGTTCAACACCAATTTATGCTCATCAAACGACAATCCAATCATGACATTGAAGCCTTCATCAAGTCGTGGTTTTCTCATGCTTTCTAAATCCGGTAACGTCTTAACTGACGACTAAGTTCAATTACTAGTATTATTATTTATGGCCGGAAAATCACCATTTAATGCTGACCGAGGAACACAACTTTCCTCAGTAAGCAGGGGACTTAATGTAGATGGTGGATTTTCGACAAAGGCTAAATTCGTAAACTCATAATTATACGAAGCTCTGATTCAACAATCAGACGTGAGTATCGAGGCACGGGTCTCTCATTGAATTCTCAACAGAGAGTACCTTCTCTCAGAGTACATGTAGATATGTAGTCTCACGACTGGACAACAACATATCTCATGAATACTGAATACTTTCAGTGATTATTTCTATATAGCATCACAAGATGGGCCGCTCATAGACAACTTGCTCTGCTAGTATAGAGTGATAACGTCTTCAGGAACAAACAACGAGTTTACCCTGACTATATAAAATATATGACTTACCGACAAGCTCATATCGGGATGATTAATGCTCCTAGATAGCTTGCTCTGCTAGTATAGAGCCACAAAGTTAATTATTCCTAATTACAATCGCTCATATTCCATGGTCGAATCCACGACTGGTCCCATGGAATGACAGTAACAATTGTTGATTCTATGATCGAATCCACAGCTTGATCTCATAGAATAACAATAACTATATTATCTCATTACCCCGATTTCATGATCGAATCCACAACTGGTCTCATAAATGGTAATAGATAAACCTTAATTACTCTGATTTTATGGTCGAATCTACGATCCCATGGAATGGTAATGCTCACTTTATTATTCTGAATTCGTAGTCGAATCCTCAGCTGATCCTATGAATTAATAATAAACAGCTTATTACTCAATTTTGTGAATTATTCTCCACTGAATTCCGCAATTAGTAATAAATAATCAACAACCGGGCGTCTGAGCTACCTCTAAGTAAGCCCCGACTTATATGGTGAAAGTGTATTCAACGACAATGCACTAACAGTCACCGCACGAACGAGTATTTCAAAATACGACAAAACTTTTAACCTATTTCAAAATAGGAAGAAAATAATAAATAATCAAAATATTGACCAAGGCGCCAAGGGATTGGACTCATTGACTGGACGACCGTGCCATGACCAATCCCACGCCAGTATATTTTATCATATTTTTATTATTTTCCTTCATCTGATGAAAATCCTTTCATTTGAACAAATCTCCTTCGTCTTGAGGAAACTCCTCGACTTCATGGTGTTTTCATAAACCCATGAAAACAATATAAAATTAAGGAAAAATAGTGTGGGGCGTGACCATTGGCCAACCGGCCATGCCTTGGTCCCAGCCGTCCCCACACCTTATAGTTCCTCATTATTTTGTTTTTATTATTATTATTATTTCTCTGATTTCATGAAAAAACTCATGATTTCATGGTATTTTGCAAAAATTAGGAAATAAATAATATAAAATTATGAAAAACTTGTAGGAGCGGGCCCTAGCCGGCCGACCATGCCCTAGCCGGTCTCACACGCCCCTCATTTTATTATTATTTGTTTTATCTTCCTTGAATTTATCAATTTCCTTGATTTCATGGTATTTCTCTCAAATTAGGAAAATTTCCCTCAAATCATGAAAAATACATTAAAAAAATATATAAAATTATGAAAACTTGTGGGACCGGGCCCTAGCCGGCCGACCATGCCTCCCACCGCCCCAGACGCCCTTCTTTTTATTATTTTAATATTTTTTCTTCCTTGAACTCATGAAAATTCCTTCACTTCAGGGAAACTCCCTAAATTCATCAAATTTCTCAAAATTCATGGATTTTTCATAAAATCATCAAAATATTATAAAATTAAGGAAAAGTCACCGCGGGACCGTGGCCACGACCGTCCGACCATGCCTTGGCCTCGGCGATCCCACGCCTCCTTATTCCTTATTTTATAATTATTTTCCATCATCTCATGGTGTTTTCCTCAGTTTCGTCGAAACCCTAATTTTGGCATATTTTCTCGAATGGATGCTCAATTGCATGCCAGAAAATATCAAAATTCCCAGGACTGAGACGCGGACGCCTTGGGGACACGAGCACGCTATCTTGACCGACCAAGATTGTCTCTTTGGCTTATAGAAGCCGGTCCCAACAAGTTTCACAGTTTTGACCTAATTTGCACAATTGCACGTATTAGGTCCAAGACTCTTCCAAACACTTTGGATTTTCATGAAGTGATCATCAGGCGGTCACGTGACTACCCAGGGTCGGTTTCATGACCCATGGTCGGTCCCTCACTCCGTCATAATTAATTAGGTTTTCCCACCTAAGGCTCAGACGAGCATTTTCGAATAAATGATTAAACCAGCATTTAATCATTCTTTCACCAACAAATCGTCAACTCTTCAGGAGTTCTTTGTATTTGCTCACGTGAGCATATGGACACTACATGGTTGATCCACGGTCCCGTGTAGTCGATCCCTCCTTCGTCCAGTTGAAATTCTGACGAACCATGAATTGATCATCAATTGATCAAATTAAGGTTTCTGAATCCAAGGATCATCATTCCAGATTCCAACCTTTATAATTTTACGACGACCTCCTGGTTATTAATTTTATTAATTATGCTCGGTTCAATGACCAGTATTCTATTTAATATTTTTGGTACGCTGCCAATAATCCATCAGATGAGCAACACATGCTCAGACGATCAAATATTCAACAATTCATCACATGAGCAACACTTGCTCAGATGATAAATATTTGTTCAAACCAAGGAATATTGGTTCAAGAATCAATATTCAACGATCCATCGAATGAGCAATACTTTCTCACTTCATCGTAAAAACTATACCTCTGTCTCATGACATGTTCAACTCATGAGTTTCAGAACATCATGTTCAACTCAGCAACTACATGGACTCATCGTCCCATCAAACCACGAAGTCATCAATTGAATAACATACCACGAGACGTCAATCGTGTCCTTTTGGGGGGATATCACTTAGGGTTTTGGTCTGGCGGTCTACGACACGTGTGTTCAAACACACGATGGAATGTGAGCAAGTCGTGCAATCAGTTGAAGGAATTCACGAGGTAGTGGGTGGAAAATCGACCAAGTCTCCACACGTTGAGCAACTGGTTTCAAACACGATCTCCACTTCCCCACTCCTTGATTCCATCAACTTTCACACTTCATGGGGTCATGGTGTCTAAAATTCCAGCAATATGAATAAGTCTCTGAATCATGATTGAATCATCAGCATCAACAGTATCATCAATCTCACGTCAAACTGACAACATGAGATCATCAACTCATCAATTTAGCAACTACTCTCAATTGAGAAATTTCAATCATTCAGAGCTTATCGTATTTGGAATTCACACACCCACAATCTTTGATTACCATCGATTCCACACATTTCTCAGCTTCCCTCCTACAGATCAACCCATCCTCTCTTGTGACCGAATTTACTCTAGAACGGTCATTGTCTTGATTTAGGCCGGAGTACTACAGATTGATCTCTCGAATCTAAAGCACCCCCCTTGCAGCGGTGCATCTGTGTGAGGTTTAACATTTCGCTCGGTTCGAGGAGTCTCCTCCGTACGATCGTCTCCTCAATTCCTTAAAAACCAGCAAATCGTTTTTCCCCATCTACAATGGTTTCATATATTGAAAATTATTACGGGATATGTGTGTTTGCGTCCGTGAACTATGATTGTCCCATATTTTATCAAAAGTTAAGTCTATCATATGTCTTTATTGATAAAAGATAGAATGAACTTTTGACAACAAAAGTTAAGCCTATTATGCTATTATGCAAATATTGATGAAGATAGGATGAACTTTTGTCTGCAAAGATTAAGTTTATTATATGTTTTTATGCAAATACTGATGAAAAATAGAATGAATCTTTGAATATTCCGCAGTATTGGTCTTTCCCTGATCCACATCTTTGTGAAAGTACTGTATGGCTCCGTAAGTTATCTTATGTTGAGAATTTCCGATTAAATTAATCATGAGTCCTCTTGTGGTTAATTTAATTGAGTATTTTGGATACAAATTCATGTTTCACGTGATTTGTTATTGTACTTGGTCCAAAGAAATCCTTCTTTTCTTGTGAAAGTAAGGTCTCTCTTGTTGTTCTTTCGGGAATGAAATTTTATGGGGGAGAGTTCTTAATTGAACTTATGCTTAATTGCCCAATCTTTGTGGGGAGTGCTGAAAAAGCGGGGGTATAACAACACCACCCAATATTTCGCTTAGCAATCTGTATGGACTAACTCCGAAACACTTTCTAGAGAATCAACTAGACAGTCAGACTCAATCTAGGTAAAAGTATCTCAAGGAGTTAATATCTCTCTCTTGTTTTGATTCACTCAAGCTAATAAAAATAAACGAGTCTATAATCAAACACAAGGAATAACTTGGACGGTACCAAAGACCAATGTCCAAGGATCAATCAATATCAATCAACAACCAAAGGTCGTATTTCCAATTTATTGATTCAAACGCACTTCCTGTATTATTTCAATTATATCAACAAATATAATGCGGAAATATAAATAACACAGACACCAGAATTTTGTTAACGAGGAAACTGCAAATGCAGAAAAACCCCGGGACCTAGTCCAGATTGAATACACATTGTATTAAGCCGCTACAGACACTAGCCTACTCCAAGCTAACTTCGGACTAGACTATAGTTGAACCCCAATCAGTCTCCTACTGATCCAAGGTACAGTTGTACTCCCTACACCTCTGATCCCAGCAGGATACTGCACACTTGATTCCCTTAGCTGATCTCACCCACAACTAAGAGTTGCTACGACCCAAAATCGCAGGCTTAACAATAAACAAATTTGTCTCGCACAGACAAGTCTATCAAAGGATCAATCTGTCTCCCACTGAAAAACCCTAAAAGTTTTTGTTCCGTCTTTTGATAATAATCAAGGTGAACATGAACCAATTGATAATCCGGTCTTATATTCCCGAAGAACATCCTAGATTAATAAATCACCTCACAACACTCTTAATCGTATGGTAGCGAAACAAGATGTCGTGGAATCACAAACGATGAGACGAAGGTGTTTGTGATTACTTTTTATATCTTGCCTATTGGAGAACTCTCACGATCTCAAGCCAATCAATATGATTGTAATGTTATGATAGAAGATGCAAGATCAGATCACACAACCACGATAAAAGTAGTATCGGTCCGGCTTCACAATCCCAATGAAGTCTTTAAGTCGTTAACCTGGTTTTAGAAGAAGAAAACCAAAGGTTAAAGGAGAATCGACTCTAGAACGCAAACTAGTATCACACGTAAGGTGTGGGGATTAGTTTTGCACAATACTAGATGTCTCCTTTATATAGCCTTTCAAATCAGGGTTTTTCCTTAGATACAAAGCAATCAATATTCACCGTTAGATGAAAACCTGATTTAGATTCAAGCTAATATTTCTCAACCGTTAGATCGAAAACTTAGCTTGTCATACACAAATGACTGTACGCTTCTAGGTTTGTTAACCGTACCCAAACGTGTACATTGTTGGTTCAACAATAGTCTACCCAAATAGGTTAACTATATGAGCGTTTCATACCAACCATGTTCTTCTTCACCATAACTAGTTCAATTGACTCAAATGAACTAGTTAAGAGAGTTGTTCAATTGCAAGGAAATCTTATGTAACTACACAAGACACAATTGAAGCAAAGATGATTTGATTCACTCGAATCGGTTCATGAACTTTAATAGCCACGGTTTGCAAATGTATTCCTTAGTCTTTTAATATTAAGTTCAGAAATCATCTTTAGATATATAACCTTCTCAAGTTCGCAGACTAGGTTCGCGGAATTAAGACACCAGATAGAGTTTACAAACTCCAGCAGAAATTCTTGGGTTCGAGAACTACGTCGGTTCGCGGACTGGGTTCGCGGACTTGGCTCACGCAAGTAGTTTGTCAACTCCAGCAGTAACTCACGGGTTTGATAACTTCGGAAGTTCGCGGACTTGGCACTCGCCATACTTCCGGTTCTCTTGATCAACAAAGTTCGAAAACTTCGGTTCAAAGAATCCATTGGTTATGTAATCTAATCGTCACTTACAAGTACTCCAATGATCCCAAAGGTTTTAAGTTTAGCATCACCGTTGTTGAAGATCCATAGCGATAACAATGAAAAAGCATCGGTCTCGATCATTGTTATACAGTGTCATAATATTATTATACAGTGTCAAAGTCCAATTGTATCACAACTTCAACAATAATACTATGGTGATATGTATCACTCCCCCTTAGTCAATACTCCATCTCACATGAAAACCACTCTCCCTTACACAATGATCCGAAAACCATATGTATTTGTAGTGTGAACTACATATTAATTCTCCCCCTTTTTGTCAATAAAATTGGAAAAGGTACAAGAACGGGATCATAATGAAATTTCCGTAAGAGACATTTCATGACTGAGAGAAAGAAACACACATCATCTTATTTAGATGCAATCATATAGCCGAAGCCAACAACATTCATCAAGGAGTTTAAAGATACAAGATAACCCCTCTAAAATTCCAGCCGCACACCCCTCAAGATATGACCATTAAGCACAAATTCAAAAGAACTCTCCCCCATTTGATGTCATTCCCAAGGGAACAACAACGAGCGACACCTTAATTTCAAGAGAAACGAAGGATTTTATTGGACACCAAAACCATGAGAATGATTTTTATATCCAACACTCAATCAAATTATTCATAAGTAAACCCATGAATAATCTAATCAGAATACATAATCAAATTAACCACAAAAGTGATCAATTTAATTCATTGTGCTCAACATAAGTAAACTTACAGAGCAACGACTAAGTTAATCATACAAGAGAGTGATTGGCTTAATCGTTCATGTACTCAACACAAGAGAACTTGTGGAGTAATAACTAAATAACCAAGGAGATGATTAATTTAGTTCTAAATGCTCAACATAACGTACCTCACGGAACAACCAACCAAGCTAATCAAAAATAATCAACTTAGTTGTATCGTGCTCAACATAAGACACATCACGGAGCCTTACGGTAATACAAAAAGATGGATCAATGAAGATCTATACCGTGGAATACACAAGGATTCATTCTTTTGCACACGCATATACAATAGTATTAATCCGTGGATACAAAAGATTTTAACCTATCTTCCGTCAAGGGTTGACAATATAGGCTTAACTTTTGTATATGTCAAAATTCTATTCATTCTTAAACCAATATATGAATACCGATCGTGAGCGACTTTACTTTTGACAAAAATATGGGACAACAAAGTTCACGGACGTAAACACAAATATCCCATAACAAGTTGCAATATAAAAAAATCAAAAATATTGCAAAACATCATCCTCCAAATAGTTTTAGAATTTTAAACCAAAAAACCTAAAAACAAGAAGATGAAAATAATAGCTATGTGTAGTCACAATCATCGCTATTTAAAGCACTAGTTATTCTTCCAAACAAAAACAGAAAAAAGAATATTTACTAGATATACTCCTAAAAACATTTCATTTACTTTCAGTGCTCTTCTCAAATTCTCTGTATTCATCAAGCTCATATTCAATTAAATCAATCCTCGATTCCAGATGATCCATCTTTTCTTCAAGTTTCTTGGAGGAAGTTTCAAGTTCACTTTTTAGGGCACGAACTTGTTCTAGGACCAGATTCATTGTTAAAGAGAGCTTATCAAGCTGACAGACAAAGATGTTTCCATCCAGAGAGGAGCTGTGAATATCAGGGCTCATCACATTATCAAAAGAATCGAATCGTATCTTCTTAGATGGAAAAAGAACAGTCCAAACATCACCTTCTTTACTGGAAAGACTTGAAGAAGACATGATGGAGAAGATAAATGAAATGATCAAGGAGAAACTTCATTTTTAAAGGAATGAAGATGGAGAAATTCCAAAAAGGACCTTTTACCAAACCCTAACAGAATTCGTTTATCTCCAGAAAAGATCTTTTAAGGAGCCAAAAAATGTACACGAGCAATTAACAGTATCAGGGGAGAATACTACAAGGTAATTAACAAACACGTTCCAACACATCCCTCTTGAAAATCATGATTCTTGCCTAAGAGGGATAAGAGAAATAATCATGAACAACAAGATTACTGATCATAACCATTCCAATCCAGTATAGGACTGGGATTTTTCTTGTGAGGGGAAGAACTGTTTGTTAATTCTAGTTTCTGCTTATTCTTTAAGAAAGATGAATTATGCACATCCTTCTTTTCCATTTTAATCAAAGTGTTGAACCTGATTTTAGATTTGTGTAATTCTTGCACCATTCTAGAAAACACTTTTGAGGGAAGGAGGGTTTCATAGAGAAATTCTTCTTCTTCTTCTGCACACAACGTTTAGCAGAAAATGACTGCTTTTGATTACTCGTTCTATGATGATCCTGATTTTTACACAAGAAACTCGAGATTTTTGGTAGCATCTTGTGTTTTTCTATATCACCCTTGTTGTCAAGATGACTCGAGAGTGATACATAGTTAGGTGACATTTGCTGATACAGCTTATGAGACATAGTCGGAGTAATTCGGCATGTCATATAAGAATCACAATTGTGATTTTCAACAAAGAGATTAAGAGACCAATCACAGATTTCATCCTCAGGACAAAAATTAAGAGTATTCATCCATGCTTTAGTTATCTTATTCACCTCAATATCTGGACCATTGGAAGTATGAACACTCATGAGACCAGTTTCGCTAGTACAGTTTTTCTGAACTCTCTTATCCCTCTTTTTGATTGATTGAACCTCTTTTTGAGACTTTCTTTTACTTCGTCTAAGAATTTTCTTAAGTTGTTGTATAAGCAGAGACAACATAGAAATAAAGCAATTCTCATTTTTCTTATCAATCGATTGAGGGCGGTGAGATTTTCCATCAGGAGTAGTAACATGACTGCTAGAAAAGTGATGTTTGCTTTTTGATTTAAATTCGCGATCGAAGATTTTAAGCTTTCAAACAAGTGTATTTCGCGAAAGAGTATCAAGGTTATTTCCCTCAACGATGGCATGTTTTTTAGATTCGTATTTAGATGGCAGCGATCTGAGAATCTTCATCACAATTTCCCTTTCAGGAATAGTCCTACCCAGTGCACAAGATGCATAATAGTTTCAGACATTTTGTGATAAAATTCATCAAATGAATCTTCTTCTGCCATATAAAGGTTTTCCCATTCGGAGTTAAGGTTTTGAAGCCTAGCTTCCTTTTCGATGATGTTTCCTTCAAATACAGTTTCTAAAGTATCCCAAGCATCTTTAGACGTGGAGCACGAAGCCACAAGGTGTCGAAGATCTGGGGTAATGGCATGGATGATGGCATTCAAACCGTCGGAGTTTTCCTTTGCAGCAAGAGACTCAACAGTAGTATATGTACCGATGTTTTTAGGCATGGTAGTATTTTCAACTATAACGACGGGAACCTCATAGCCATTGACAACATGAACCCATGATTGGAAATCACGCGACTGAAGAAAAGTACGCATATCAATTTTCCACCATAAGTAGTTTGAGCCATCGAAGACTAGTGGTACGTTTACTGAGATAGCAAAGATGTCCATGGAGTCAGATCGCTACAAACACATACTTGTAAGGTCTTAAACGTGTTTGCATACTCTGATACCAATTGAAAAAGCGGGGGTCTAACAACACCACCCAATATTTCGCTTAGCAATCTGTATGGACTAACTCCGAAACACTTTCTAGAGAATCAACTAGACAGTTGGACTCAATCTAGGTAAAAGTATCTCAAGGAGTTAATATCTCTCTCTTATTTTGATTCACTCAAGCTAATAGAAATCATCCAGTCTATAATCAAACACAAGGAATAACTTGGACGGTACCAAAGACCAATGTCCAAGGATCAATCAATTTCAATCAACAACCAAAGGTCGGATTTCCAATTGATTGATTCAAACGCACAACCTGTATTATTTCAATTATATCAACAAATATAATGCGGAAATAGAAATAATACAGACACCAGAATTTTGTTAACGAGGAAACCGCAAATGCAGAAAAACCCCGGGACATAGTCCAGATTGAATACATCACTGTATTAAGCCGCTACAGACACTAGCCTACTCCAAGCTAACTTCGTACTGGACTATAGTTGAACCTCAATCAGTCTCCCACTGATCCAAGGTACAGTTGTACTCCCTACGCCTCCGATTCCAGCAGGATACTGCGCACTTGATTCCCTTAGGTGATCTCACCCACAACTAAGATTTTCTACGACCCAAAATCGCAGGCTTAATAATAAACAAATCTGTCTCACACAGACAAGTCTATCAAAGGATCAATCTGTCTCCCACAGAAAAACCCTAAAAGTTTTTGTTCCGTCTTTTGATAATAATCAAGGTGAACAGGAACCAATTGATAATCCGGTCTTATATTCCCGAAGAACAGCCTAGATTAATCAGTCACCTCACAACAATCTTAATCGTATGGTAGCGAAACAAGATGTCGTGGAATCACAAACGATGAGACGAAGGTGTTTGTGATTACTTTTTATATCTTGCCTATCGGAGAACTCTCACGATCTCAAGCCAATTAAAATGATTGTACTGTTACGATAGAAGATGTAAGATCAGATCACACAACTACGATAAAAGTAGTATTGGTCTGGCTTCACAATCCCAATGAAGTCTTTAAGTCGTTAACCTGGTTTTAGAAGAAGAAAACCAAAGGTTAAAGGAGAATCGACTCTAGCACGCAAACTAGTATCACACGTAAGGTGTGGGGATTAGTTTTACACAATACTATATGTCTCCTTTATATAGCCTTTCAAATCAGGGTTTTTCCTTAGTTACAAAGCAATCAATATTCACCGTTAGATGAAAACCTGATTTAGATTCAAGCTAATATTTCTCAACCGTTAGATCGAAAACTTAGCTTGTCATACACAAATGACTGTATGCTTCTAGGTTTGTTAACCGCACCCAAACGTATACATTGTTGGTTCAACAATAGTCTACCCAAAGAGGTTCACCATATGAGCGTTTCATACCAACCATGTTCTTCTTCATCATAACTAGTTCAATTGACTCAAATGAACTACTTAAGAGAGTTTTTCAATTGCAAGGAAATCTATGTAACTACACAACACACAATTGAAGCAAAGATGATTTGATTCACTCGAATTGGTTCATGAACTTTAATAACCACGGTTTGCAAATGCATTCCTTAGTATTTTAAGATTAAGTTCAGAAATCATCTTTAGATATATAACCTTCTCAAGTTCGCAGACTAGGTTCGCGGACTTACGACACCGGATAGAGTTTAACAAATCCAACAGAAATTCTCGGGTTCGAGAACTACGCCGGTTCGCGGACTAGGTTCGCCGACTGGGTTCGCGGACTTGGCTCACACAAGTAGTTTGTCAACTCCAGCAGAAATTCTCGGGTTTGAGAACTTCGGCAGTTCGCAGACTGAGTTCGCGGACTTGGCACTTGCCATACTTCCGGTTCTCTTGATCAACAAAGTTCGAAAACTTCGGTTCAAGGAATCCATTGGTTATGTAATCTAAACTCTCATTCCAATCATTGAAACATTCTTAGAGGACGTTATATAGTTGTTACACTATTTCTCGTCAAAGCAATTTTCAAAGTGATTGAAACATTCATGACTTTTGTCACTAGGTAAAGATAAACTTGGTCGAAGCGAAAAGCTTACCAACACATATTTCGAGATATAGATAGGCGAGGTATACTCGGCTCGAAATACCAAATGTGTATGATCTAGTCTATATGTATAGCATACAACTTTTGTCTCAAAGAGTAGGAGAAATAATAGATAGACTTTTGAGTGATATATAAGTTCAAGTCTCCACATACCTTTTTGTCGAGAAATTCCACCGGTTCCTTGAGTAGATCTTCTACTTGTATGATGAATCGCCATGAAGTCCTTGATCTAAACTACACTTACTATCCTAGTCCGATACTTAGCTATAAGAGACTAGAAATCAAGACTTATAGTTTTGATCACTAACATTGATAAACATGCTTGAGATAGCAACGCATGCGAGTTTGACCGAGCAATGCTCTAACAAGTGCGGCTATGGAATATTGTAGGAGTTTTCTTGTATCTTTATAAACTCCTTGATGAATACTAGTTTCGACTATGTGAAATCATCAAAACAAAGTTGATATGTTCTCTTTTGGTCATGAAGTATCTTTATGGAAATTTCATTAGGATCCCACTAGTTTTCGTACCATTGCCAATTTTATTGACAAAAAGGGGGAGAATTAATGTGTAGTTCACACTACAAATACATATGGTTTACGAATCATTATGTAAGGGGGAGTGGTTTTCATGTGAGATGAAGTATTGACTAAGAGGGAGTGATACATATTACCGTAGTATTGTTGTCAAAGTTGTGATACAATTGGACTTTGATGCAGTGTAATGATATTATGACACTGTATAACAATGATCGAGAGCAACTGTTTTCTCATTGTTATAGCTACGGATCTTCAACAACTATGATGCTGAGTTGAACACGTTCAGAATCACTGGAGTACTTGGAAGTGACGAAGATTTCGAGTAATGTTGAAGAACCAAGGAAATCAAGCATTTGGATTGAGAGCTACAAAGTTTATCTATTTTATATTCCATATGTATTGATAGTTTTGTCACTAAAATTGACAAAGGGGAAGTTTTTTAGGGCACTGCTCGGTCGAACTCTCAAGCGTTGCTATCTCAAGCTTGTTTGTCAAGTTTAGTTGTCAAAACTATAAGTCTTGATTTCTAGTCTACTTATAACTAAGTCTCGGATTAGGATAAAAAGTGTAGTTGAGCATTAGACTTCACGTCGTTCATCAATTGAAGACGAAGAACTACTAAGTGGAGCTTGTGGAACTTCATCAACAAAAGGTATGTGGAGACTTGAACTCATATATCACTCAAAAGTCTATCTACTCTATCTCCTATTTGAGACAAAAGTCGTATAGCTATATATACTTCAATTATACACATTTGATATTTCGTGCTGAGTTTAACTCGCTTACATATTTCTCGACATATGTGTTGGGTAAGCTTTCGCTTTAACCAAGTTCATCTTATATTCTTGACGAAAGTCAAAAGATGATCATGTGAAAATCGCCTTGTAACATCTTACATGATTTGTGTGAGACAGTCATTTGATGTAGACTCGGAATGTTTCGTATTGATCATTCGATCACTTAAAAATTGCTTTGAAACTAATAGTTTGTGTGAGACAACTATTGTCGTCTTCCAAGAATGTTTCAATAATTGAAATGGGAGTTTAAAAAAATTAACCATGATTGGACTATGTGCACAGTATGCATACTTTCATATGTGTTGATCCAAGACTGGAATACGGTATGCATACCCGTATCAGTACTGGCGAGGTCAGATAAAGTCCGGGAGCTAAAGTATGCGTACCTGTACGCGTACTTACGAAGTTAGTTGAAGTCCGGGTACTATAGTATGCGTACCTGTACGCGTACGGAATTCAACTGGAGTTTGGAAGTGTACGAAAATATGCGTACCCGTTTGCATACTGGCGAACACAGTCCAAGTCCGGCTACTTAGGTATACGTACCCGTTTGCGTACTTGAGTGGATTATGTTCTAAAATCGGTTTCTTTCATGAACTAGTACATTTATATAATAAGAAACGCAATCTTTTGCAAACCGTGGCTATAATGTTCATGAATTGATTCGAGTGAATAACAATCGATTTTGCGTCAATTGTGTCATGTATACTTCTATGAGAATATAAACAGTTGAACAACTCCAATGCTAGTTTCATTTGAGTCATTTGAACTAGTTAGGGTTAAGATGAATATGGTTGATATGAAAGTGTTCATACAGCTAACTTCGGTTAACTATTGTTGAGCCAACAAAGGTGCACACGTTTAGGTATGGTTACTCATATCTAAATGAAGTCACTTTTGATTTGTGTACAACAAGCTAAGTTCGATCTAACAGTTGAAAGATATTAGCTTGAGTCTAATCAGGTTTTCATCTAACGGTGAATATTGAATGCTTTGTTACCAAAGGTAGCATTGATTGCAAACCCTAATTTGAAGAAAGTTGTGTGTGCTGATCTTGCCGTATTCTATCGTATTGTGTACTATCTTCTCTAAGATTTGCTCAAGATTGATTCTCCGATAGGAAAGATAAAAAGTCGTCACTAACATCTTCGTATAATCGTTTGTGATTCCAAAATATCTTGTTTCGCTACCATACGATTAAGATTATTGTGAGGTGATTGATATTTCTAGGCTGTTTTTGGGAATATAAGTCCGGTATACCAATTGGTTCATGTTCACCTTGATTTATCAAAAGACGGAACAAAAGTCATAGGTATATCTGTGGGAGACAAATTTATCTATTCAATAGACTTCTCTATTTGAGACAGATTGGTTTATCAAGTCTTCGACTTTGGGTCGTAGCAACTCTTAGTTGTGGGTAAGATCATCTAAGGGAATCAAGTGCGCAGAATCCAGTGTGGTTCTAGAGGCGTAAGGAACGCGACTGTACCTTGATCAGTGTGATATTGGTTAGGGATCAACTACATTCCAGTCCGAAGTTAACTTGGAGTAGGATAGTGTCTGTAACGGCTTAATACAGTGTGGTGTTCAAATATGGATTAGGTCCCGGGGTTTTCGGCATTTGCGGTTTCCTCGTTAACAAAACTTCTGGTATCTGTGTTATTTCTTTTCCACATTATATTTGTTTATACAATTGAAATATCACAGGTTGTGCGTAAGTTCAATCAATTGTGAATCCAACCTTTGGTTGTTGATTAAATTGATTGACACTTGGATATTGGTTTTTGATACCGTCCAAGTTATTTCTTATATTCAATCGGGCTCGCAAATTCCTATTTGTTTGATTGCGGATTGAATTGAGAAATAAAGATACAACTCTTTGATATACTTTTCTTAAGATTGAGTCTGACTGTCTAGTTGATTCTCTTGAAAGTATATTGGATTTAGTCCATACAGATTGCTAAGCGAAATATTGGGTGTGGTTGTTAGACCCCCGCTTTTTCAAGATTGATCTTGGATATTGATTTTGATATCGTCAAACTAGTCTTTTATATATTCAGGTTCTTGGAATTTATTATCTTGACTTTATTATTGTGAAAATAAATAGATAAACTCTATATACATATTGACAAGGATCTTTAAGTAGGTCTACTTCCATTTGTATTGGGTTTTTCCATACAGGTTGCCAAACGAAAAAGCTAGTGGTGTACTTGGTACCCTTTCCTTTTCACTTTAATTTTCGTATTTAGTTATTATTATAGTTATAATTAAGTAATTGCACTTATACGTCAATCCACCTTATGCGATTCCACAATTAGTTCGATCTCAGATTTTAACTACGTACCAAGCCACACCATGCTGAATAATTTTTTTGGGAGTTGCTGATTTTGTAAGAATATATAAGGCATGTATGTAGAAGTTGATATCTAAAATATTGTGGGGTATTCGATACACTCGTCATTTCGTGGGCTATGATCCTTACATTGATATTCACTCAATATTCTATGTACAAGTTCTTTGCTGCAACCATTTGCATGAAAACACTTTAATTAGTCATCTTTTGCGATTCAGAGGATGATGATTCTGGTGAGTGGATTTTCTTGAGATAAATATTAGAAAATAATTGTTGCATCATCAATTTTGATGTGCTTAAGAACTTGGAGTATCATAATGATCGGGACTAGAAGAAATTATTTTAATGTGATTAGTTAACAAGATTTAGTTGAGATATGTTGGTTAAAGTTTTAATTATTTTTTCATTCAGAAAACTATAAAAAGTTGTAGTGGCCCACTATGACAAGGATGCAAGTGGCGCATAATGATTACGCATTACAGAGTTGCAGGCCAAGTCAGTGTGCAGCCAGGATGGCGCGACACTTCGTAGACTGTCAAGTGATAAGAATGGCACAACCCCACAGGGCCAATGAAGTGCAAGGGTGGCACTAGATTGTAAATTCATTTGGCTAAGTAATGAAGCTATTAGACGAAACAATGAAGCTTCATTAAGTAGAAGGCAAGATAAAGCCAAAGTTGCAAGATGCAACATGCAACATGCGAATTGGCATGTTGGCATGTGGAATGTTGGCATGTCCATGGAATTGAGTTGGCCCAAACTCAAGGATGATGCAAGCATGTAGAATAGACTAAGGATTAGTCTATGCATTAGTTAAAGGCTGGGCAAAGCTTGAAAAATGCAAACAAGTTGGTAATGCAAGAGTTGCATTGTTGTTAGGGCTGCACAAGACCCGCCCACGATACCCAAACCCACCCGTACCCGCTAAATCCGTGGGTTTTTAATCCATACCCTCCCGTTGTGGGTGCGGGGTTGGTTATGAAAAAGAAAAACCCGTTGTCTGTGGGTGCGAGGTTGGTTTAAGCTAATACCCGCCCATACCCGCCCAAAAAACCCGCAGATTATATACCATTAGATAAAACTAATCCTAGTCGTCCATTATGAAACCCTAATACTAGTAGATAGGATAACTGATAACCCTCATTCACTTTCTACACTCTTCTCTCTGTTCGGCCTCTCCTCTTCTTCTTCCTCAGTTATTCTTCTTCACCTACGAACGACAATTACCAGAAATCTTCATCAGAAATCGACAACAACAACTTCGAATCTTCACCAGAAATCGACAATAATCGAAAAATCAACAGATTCAACACTTAATCTTCATATGTGAACTTCCTAGATATGAATATTTTGGGGGTTTTGGTTTTTTTTCTCACTTAATCAAGGAGAATAGAAGTTACTCTAAATACTTGAATATAAAGCGGGTTTAAACCCGTTTAAACCCATACCCGCCCAACCCGTAGCGGGCGGGTAACAAAACCCGCCTGCTGTTTGTGGGTGCGGGGTTGGTTATGAAAAAAAAAAACCGCATTCTGTGGGTGCGAGGTTGGTTTTAGCTTATACCCGCCCATACCCGCCCATGTGCAGCCCTAATTGTTGTTGTCAAGCTAATTGGCAAAGTGAAGCATATATGATGCATGAGTAACTAGAGTGAGCTTAAGGAGCTGGCCTCGATGTTTAAATCATAAGGATTGTCCGTGCATGAGTTTGGAATGATAAACATGCAGGGCCAAGAGAGCTGAACGTTGGTGCAAGACAGAATCCAGTATGGCACAACAAGTGTGCAATACGGCTCAAGTGATGGTTAGGAGTTGGATACTGGCTTTGCGAGCATGCCAATGAAGTGATACAAGATAAAACAGTTATAAAGGAAGTTTATAACCATGTGGAGTGTTCATAACCACCAAGAAAAGGTGTGGAAGATTTAGAGAGAAAAAACAAAAGACTTTCGTTGTGCAATGCCTTATGAGTGCAGGCAGATGCGTACTTCGATACAAGTATGCAAGGCTGAGTGATTTTGGGTGAAGATGATTCACTGAACCACAATCATTGCCGGTCATGTCCCTTGAAAATTTTAGGCGATTAAATGGGTGTGTGACAGCAGGTATCAGAGCTGTGTTAGGGGACACAGTTGTTGATTTTTCTCTCTTTTACTCAAGTTAATGTCATTTGTTTGTCAAATTCAGTGAAGAATTGTTTGGGTTTCACTAGTATGGAGACTAGAAGAAATTAGTCTTGTGTGGAAAGATCAATTGGAATGAACTTTGAAGCTTGAAGTAGAAACAGGCTATGAAAGTTTATGACAAAGGTGTCAAAATTCCTACCCAAAGTGTTAGACGAACGTGCAAGAGTTATTGAAAACCAGGTTTTCAAGTGATTGCATGACAAAACTGAAGAGTATGCTGACTTCTATGGTGAAAGTCAGGTGTTAAAGTTCATGTTTCTCACAAGTATGCAAAGATTATGCATTTGGAATGCATTCTTTCGTAGTATTATCTGTATCGAGTACATTACAAGTTGTAATGGGAATTTTAGGGGAAGTTCCTGAATACAAAGAAATTGATGGTCTTTACAGTGGAAAAGTAGATGAAGAACATGTCTATGTGATAGATTGAAGGTGCTTTCATTTTAGCAAGTTGATGGAAGATTATAGTTATCTCTCTCGAATGCATGTACCTTGGTGGTAATGCAAAGTCTGGTTGTGAACCAGCATGTTTGTGGCAATGTGATGCCATGAAGGAAGAATTGGATGGCCAATTCTTATCTAGCATAAATCTTATGGAAAGGATGAATAAATAAGAGCAAGTTAGGGGAAAACCAATACACCACTGTCTTGCGTTTGCAAAAAGTTCTTCGTTGATGCTAGATGCGCACAAGGAGTGTGTTTGCACCTGGTTTATGAGTGTGATTAGTATGCTTGGACAAGGGAGTCCAAAGACTTGCATTTGATCATAACCACAAGCGGATGTTCTTGTCGACTGCAAATCAACAATTGTTGCTACTAAAGTTGATTTTGGCGAAGGGGAAAGACAAGAGTAACCAGTTGTGCATGGGCAGTAAAAATGAGTTCCAAGTTTGAAGAAAAATGCGACATTCTTGCTTCATGGAACGTAGGCAGTGGCGCCTCATTTACAAGGATTATGGCCTTGTTAAAATTGTCCAAAGTGTTTATCCGATGAAGTCATTGAGTGATATGACTTTGCTGAGCTCTATGGTGATGCTCAGAATCACCAAGTTAAGTCTGTTCCAGTTGTGCAAAGGTGCACAAGTTTGTGTCAAGATTTGGGTGCTAATTGGCATAACATGTATGCAATAGTAGCATGCGCCAAATGAGATTTGGGCTTGGCCAAGATGCATGATGCGGTTGGAGATGCAAGTTAGACGAATCATAGATACATGGAAAAAGAAGGACAAAGTAATGGTGATGCATAAGAATGGCATGAGGTCATTTTTGAAGAAATCTTCATGAAAGCTAAAGCAAAATGATAGCATCAGTCTAAAAGGAGCATTCAACTAATTGCCAATTATAGTGTGCTTCATTATGGGAGTCGCATACGAACGTTGATAGTTGGAAGAGTGCATGTGGCAAAGTAAATTGCCACGTTGGGGACAGTAGGTGTTGTCTCGCTTCCTTTGTTGCTTAGAAGCGAAGATGAAGTCAGTATTGCAAGGATTGTTAGGTCTTACAATTTGCAATCAGTTGGCGCAAGTATTTGCTCAAGTTTGAGTATACTTTCAGTTTGGGTCGAGTGGACCTTGGTGTTGGAATGAAGTCTCTCTATGTAAGGTAGTAGTGAATGAGGGTATTTGAAGTGAAAGATCTTGCCTCTTTTGTTAAAAGTAAAGCTAGTTCGCGTGGAAGATGCTACATAGCATATTAATCCAAAATATGCAATAGAAGATGCTGAAAGTGAAAGAAGCAAATAGAAGAGTTGGTGGCATAGTCGAGTTTGCTGCTGAGAGTTATGTGGAAGTGCGAAGGCATTTGGCAGCGAAGGCATGGAGTAACGCAGCAAGAATGAAGATGTAAGTCCATCAAGTATTTGAGTTAAGAGTAACTCATTGTTAGGAAGAACATGATGTTGTTTTTCCGCCACGTTAAAGCGTAGAAGTTTGAAAGAGTAAGTGGTGCTTAAATTGCTGGTTTCAAAGGCGCGTGAAGAGGAACCTAGTCTAGCGAGACAACCGTAAAAACCCAGGTTTCCTAAGTCATGGCTAAAGTCATGCATTTCAATCAAGGTGTAGTGACAATGCAAGCAAAGAACATCAAGGTGCTAGTTATTTGGCATACAAATGGTGCAAAGCTAGGAGGCATAATCTACAATATGATTTGGAGGCCAAATCTAGTGTAAGTTTTGTTATATTGCTGAAGACAGCAAAGGCTATGGATTGTGACGCATACCAGAGTGGTATGGAATCATGGCATGCATACCTTAAGGCATTGCATGATTTGGCGTACGCGCATATGATTGAAGAACACTTAGTCTACAGTAAGGCATGTTGAATTGCAAGAGTGCAATGTCAGTCGGAATTGAAGGCAGTAAGTTAAGTTATGCATATCATGGTGATATGTTGGTTGTTTGGCGTGTGCACTTAGGCACAGAATGGCTTGGAGAAAATATTTATGATGCTGATGCAATCGAATGAGGACCATTGGTTTAGGGTTAGCCAAAAGATTAGTACTCTCGAATTTCAGAGGAGTTCTGAAAATGCATGGCGTAATATATCACAAAAAGCATTTGGGTACTGATATGCGATTGTAATGGGAGTTTGAGCGTAAGCCAATGTGACAACATCAGTGCAAGTCAGTAGGATCAATGGAAAGGCAGTAAAGCTAAGTGATGGCATAAAGTACTAGGAAGAGAAGTTTTGGCAAGGTTAAAGGCCAAACAAACTTTGCTGATTTCTGAGAAGAGCTCAGAAGCGTACAAGGCCAGAGAACAAGTATATTGAGTATGCTTGGTTGCGTTCAACGAGGACGTTGAACGGATTAGGTGGGGAAGGTCTATGACAGGGATGCAAGTGGTGCATAATGATTACGCGTTACAGAGTTGCAGGCCAATTCAGTGTGCAGCCAGGATGGCGCGACATGCGTAGACTGTCAAGTGCTAAGAATAGCACAACCCCGCAGGGCCAATGAAGTGCAAGGGTGGCACTACATTGTAAATGCATTTGGCTAAGTAATGAAGCTATTGGCTGACACAATGAAGCTTCATTAAGTAGAAGGCAAGATAAAGTCAAAGTTGCAAGATGCAACATGCAACATGCGAGTTGGCATGCGGCATGTTGGCATGTCCATGGAATTGAGTTGGGCCAAACTCAAGGACGATGCAAGCATGTCGAATAGACTAAGGATTAGCCTATGCATTAGTTCAAGGCTGGGCAAATCTTGAACAATGTAAACAAGTTGGTAATGCAAGAGTTGCATTGCTGTTGTCAAGCTAATTGGCGAAGTGAAGCATATATAACGCATGAGTAACTAGAGTGAGCTTAAGGAGATGGGATCGATGGTTAAAGCATAAGGATTGTCCGTGCATGAGTTTGGAATGATAA
This sequence comes from Papaver somniferum, assembly GCF_003573695.1. Taxonomy (NCBI): domain Eukaryota; kingdom Viridiplantae; phylum Streptophyta; class Magnoliopsida; order Ranunculales; family Papaveraceae; genus Papaver; species Papaver somniferum. The sequence continues at coordinate 122,703,158 of NC_039358.1, read as the reverse complement.
ACATGCAGGGCCAAGAGAGCTGAACGTTGGTGCAAGACAGAATCCAGTATGGCACAACAAGTGTGCAATACGACTCAAGTGACGGTTAGGAGTTGGTTATTGGCTTTGCGAGCATGCCAATGAAGTGATACAAGATAGAACGGTTATAAAGGAAGTTTATAACCATGTGGAGTGTTCATAACCACCAAGAAAAGGTGTGGAATCTGTTGGCTTGACAACACAAAAGGTGGCAGTTGGAAAAGCAAGCTGGCGGTTATGGAAACTACCTGATAGGACACATGGATGTTTCATGCGTGTGCAAGTGTTGTGCACGGTTTTGGATAGTGAGCTTTCTGTATAAATAGTCCTAAGGATTGGGAAAAATCATTAGGCTTACATAAAGAGAGTTTTGTAGACATGTAGTCTCATACTTGAGAGAATAAAGGCATCACCAAGAAGGTGATGGCCTGTTTTGGTCCATGTGATGGATTGTTTTGTATAATCTTCCTTAATGCAATGGAATGGGTTTATTGTGTTAGTTCTTTTTGTTCATTATGTTGATGGTCTTGTGTGAGAAGTGTTGAAGTGCATGGCAGAACCTCTTATGCTTATGGGGACATGAAGAGTTAAAGAGAAAAAAGAAAAGACTTTCGTTGTGCAATGCCTTATGAGTGAAGGCAGATGCGTACTTCGATGCAAGTATGAAAGGCTGAGTGATTTTGGGTGAAGATGATTCACTGAACCACAATCATTTCCGGTCATGTCCCATGAAAATTTTAGGCGATTAAATGGGCGTGTGACACCCACCAAGGTACTAACCAAGACATAAAGGTAAAATGAAAGAAAAATGAATTAAATGAAAATAAACTAAAATGACCCATTTTTAATAGTATAAGTTTGCTAGATATATTTATCTAGAAAGATAAATTAAGTGATTGTATTACATAAACTAGGATTGGTTTCTAAAATAAGAGAAGATTGAGTAATTAGGTTGAGATATCTTAAGCATATAAACAAAGACATGGTGAGTAAACCAGGTTGGAGATTATTTACATAACCTGATACTCCTTGGATACAGCTGCTAAAGGCTATGTACATGCACAATGGAAACTTATGGAACGTCAACAAATCTCAAGGATCCTCGAGTACATGGCAAGCTATCTTATCTGTCAGATTTGAGCTTAAAGCACATACTAATATTTGGAAAGATTCTTGGATCCAAAATATAAACTCTTTTCGACCTGAACTCAATGTAGACCTATACAATATACAGACTTTTAGTTAATTAATGCGAATTAGTGGAAGTGGTGTCATGAGATGGAATACTGAATTAATATGATATTTTGTATTGTGCTACCACCACTAATTTTATTCTATCCATTCATAACATAAGTAATGATGACAGATATAGACTTACTCATGCTGGTGTTTTTGCACCAAAGTATTTTGAGAAGCTACTCATGGATGATCATGGATAATGTTCTAGTAAGAAAAATGATGTATTCCCTTGGAAGAGACTATCACAAGTCAAATGTATAGCTTCAAGAGTTCAAGTTTTCATATGGAGCATTTTACATAATGGGGTTGGTTATATAAATTCCATCAACATATTCATTCCACATGTCGACCCATATAGTTATTTCTGTGAGGACCAAGACGAGACATTAGAGTACCCATTCTTCACTGTCAACGAGAAAAAACAATCTTATTTGATTCATCTTTGGGAATAAGAACTGAAGATATTGCGAAAAGGTGTATTAGGGACTTGATGGCTAACTGGCTTGGTATGCATGGTAGATTGGGGATATTTTATAAGGGAGCTAACTTGTTGCCAAATTTGGAAATCGAGGAACCTGAAGGTATTTGAGAGTTAATATTTACTATTCATATTATCCTTTTCGAGTCCATTAGGTTATTTAATTAGTACTTCGATTCGGAAGATCAAGGTCAAAGAAGAGTTTCAGTTCCTATCATAATTGATAGTACTCATACTTATTGGTTACCTCATCCAGCTGATAGTATAAATCTCAACTTCCATGATGCAGTTAAGGACCATAAGTTTGCGGCTGTTGTTGATGAATGCTGACGCTGAATTCAAAGATGCAGCTTCAACAACTATCAACCAAAGTGACCCTCTAGTAGCTGAAGTAAATTATGTTTTTTTTTTTTTTCCTTTAAAACTGGTAAAGAGGATGCAGTATGATAACATAATAACACATGGAGACTGCCAGCAAGTGATTAACATTATGAACCAAGAAAATTCGGCCATTCCTTGGAGGATTAGACGATTGATTGAAGACATTTGTGTGCTCTCTCAACAGATCAGTGCTATCAGGTTTTGTTTCATTGAAAGGGATACTAATTCGAAAAACATCTAAATAGATTATCAATAATACTACAAGCTTTAAAAGTCTATTCTAGATAAACACCTGTTGGATCCCAATCAATCAAGTGTGCAATAAGTTATCACAAAGACCAGGGAAAAGAATGAAATCTTCTTGTCTTCAATCTTCAAAGTACTTGCACATACAACTATTTACTACTTGACTCACATGACTAGCATTAATTTTAAGGTATGTATTTATTTTTAATATTATAATCATATAATATTAGTTTCTTTTTTTTTTTAAATCCTATGAAACTCTTTAAGTTCCCAGGGCTATATAACTACAAAATAAATAGACGAGGTAAACTACTGAAAATTAAACAATTGAAATTGAAGAAACAATTTAATGAGGGAATATCTAGTTTTTCAATAAATAGTCCTTAAAATATGTGCGGTTACGCCTTAAGAATGAGTGATGTGATATTCCAATATCGCAGATGTGTCCAACGTAGCATTGCCTGATATAATTTATGTAGCCATAACATAAACTACACAATCTCTGAACTCAACAACAAGAATAGGAAAGAAAAAAACAAGCAATGTCACAAATTAAAGAGAACATGAAATGAGAATTTTCGAAAACCTTTTATTTGCACTGAAAACCCTAGTTAATTTAAGGTGCAATTAGTGCCCATTAAGTAGAGAATATTTTTGATCAATGCAATAATTTAAAATCCGAATTAATGATAAAAAATTTCATATGAGCAAAAGACAATCATGCACATTAAAATTGATCTGGGTGTATATTCTAAGTATTCCCACAAAAAATTCCCACAACAACATAAATCCAAATAGAATTAACTAAGATTTTGATTCTTTTCTTAAAGCTATTCTCCCAAAACTCCATAAACATAATTTATAAAAATAATTTCTCTAAGATAATTTTATTTTCTCAATCATAATTACACAAAAAATTGAGTGAGAGTGCTGATTGTTCTTTAAAACATTAATTATGTCAAATATCTAACATAAATTTTATTATAATTCTTTTTATAGTTAACTTTTTTTTTGTCACTGATTTAGGGATTTAATGATTATCTTATTATGTCCGGCTATATATAATAATTATGTATAATTTTATAGGCTACGTGAAATGATTATAAAGGTATGTTTGATTAGCTTAAGGACTTATTTTACATGGGTTACGGTAAATAAATAAATGAGATATATTTAAGAGAAGCCAAATTTTTTTAGACAGAAAATTGCAAGAAATTATCTGGTGGGCAGTTACTTCTACTAATAATAATAAAATACCATCTCAAACCGAGGCGGAGTGGTAAGTTTATAATTACAATGTGGATTTGATCTGGGTGACGGAAAATAATTCATCTTGCAATTACTGAATTCTGTTGATAAATAGGTGCATCGCCGTACGTCAGTCGAAGATTTGGATGAAATTTCAACGCTCCTTGAGGTTCCTTGGTGGCTGAACAAAGGTAGTAAAGTTATCAGTGCTGGTATGACCGGATGGATTTTGTGGGTCAGACATCACAACTATTGAACTTTCTATTATTGAGGCATAGTCCTATGCATATGTCATATCAAGTGGTTTGCCACTTTTTCATCCACGATGGGTATGACAAAGTGGCAAACATATGGAAAATATACCACTTAGGCATACGAGGTGGAGTCAGAAGTGAGCGATAGGGACTCTATCGCTCGATGGTCTTAACAACGCTCGTCGGTAAGAAAAGCGTCAGCGCTAGTCTTTCCATCGCTCGCTGTTTTGAACATTGCTTAGTTATTTTTCATCCAACAGTCAGAAATTTCACCCCTATAAATACCCAACTTCAAATTCATTTCAACACACACCAGAATTTCTAAATCTCTTTACCATTTCTCAAACTCACACAACTTCCATACTTTTCATCACGCTTCCAATTTTTCAAAGAGCATGTCTGAAAATATCAACATGGTTGAGTTCATAGAAAACCAACATGTTATCGAACATCAAAATAGTTGTTTACCGATCCAATGTGCAAAATCAAATAAGAAGATGGAGTCCAAAATTTACTAAGATGAATGTATTTGCAAGAATTATGTTTTCTTTTTAGTCAACTCCCTATCGTTGGCGTTGCACTCCAAGCCATGACATTTTGGATAAACATACTTGTGAAATTTCAAGAAGAAACAATAAAGCTCTACAATAATACAATTGCGTTGTCACCTCTTCAATGTGATCAATAAGGAAACTATTAAGTATGTTGCTTTAGTAATCCAAGCGGGTCGAAACATGAGGGGCGGTGAAACCATGATGGACATTGAGCAAAGGAGCCGGGCGGAATGGGGCGACATCAACGGAAAAGACTTCCAATATGAAAGTTGTTTTGAGATTTTAAGAGTGTTGAACAAATATAATTCAATATTTATGTTTTAATTTCTTAACTGTCAACTTAATGCTAAATAGATGTTTTAACATTTTTTTAACTTTATTAATTAAAATTAAAATATATGACTGAATTAAGAATTAGAATAAGCTTAATTTTTAACAATTCGAGTCAAATTTTCATCATAAGCAAGTGTGTTTTTTTGATATAAATTTCGAATTAATCATTAATATTCATTCTACAAGACATAAAACTAGACAATGATAATCTAAAATATAGACTTTAAAAATAAAAATCTGGGATAATGTTCTTCATCCTGTTTATCTTCTTCATTTCACATAACTTCCAATCAATGCGCCCATGAACTAGTTTCCTTTGTTTATCTTCTTTGCCTTCAAATTTGCTTTGCCTTGATTTTCCTTGCCTTGAAGGCTTGAACTCTTCTTTGCCTTTTCTTAGTTACACGTTTGAGTTGGTTAATATTCAAAACTTGAAGACTTCTTTGCTTTTTACCTATTTCTTGATAACTATCACGTATCTTATGAACAATACCTTCAAGTACTACTCAAGAAAAACCAAGTTGCACTGCTGAACCAAGTTGGGTTTGAGATTTTACCATTTGAGAAAATTTTAGAGATTGAGAAAGAGAGGAAAAAAAAAAGTAAAAGTTTTGGTATAAATTTTATGTTTAAAAATTATCTATTTATACGCGACAAAGAACTAGCGGTTGCCGCTAGACATTCCGTCGAGCGATGTTAACTTTATATCCAGCGGTATAATCTTCATCGCCGGTGCTATTGACAATATCATTCGCTAGGTACACTATCACTCAACTGTATTCTCATAGTGTGTTGCCATTCCACCAGATATGACAAACATAACTTTTTGACATGGTACATGGGAACAGGCCTGAGTGTGCATCCAACCCAAGGGAATCTCAGCCTGGTTCTATTGTTGATGAGATGAAAAATATCCTTTACTGACTGTTATGTTTGACAATAATCAAGTGTTTAAGGTGGTAGTTATGGTTTAATGTGCTCATGTATCACCAGTGTTTCGTTTTAAGCTGTTACAAACTTACGATTCCATTTTCTTGCCTCCTAGTGGAAGTGTTTGTCAATCCATGAGCTGCGGTGAGCTTTTTTTCACCAGTAATTTTCCATGTTTGATGGAAGATTTGGATCACACTGTTTACACATAAGATTTGGTTTTTATTTTATTTGCATGAAAATGTACAGAATTTGACACAACAAAATTGACGCTACACATAGAGTGTGATACAAGATTTATAGAAATTTCGTCCTTATCCTTGTCTTGAAGGCTGAGGGGTCAGATATTTCCCAAGGAGGAGAGAGCATTTCCAGAAGGTGTAGGAGCATCTGTGGGGCACCCGGTCTGGCCAGGCTTGGGCTGAAGATGTCCTTCAGTGCCATAACCTTGGCGCTTGTAATCCTCCAAATCCGAGTACTTGACATAAGGGCTGCTCTCTAGTGGCAACAACCCCCCCCGGCAACCTTCCCTTTCTGCATCTGCTGCTTCCGTCTGTTCTTCACTTTCTAGCTTTCGTGGCATCTGCTCATTGGTGCTCGCCATCTTTTCTAGTTTTTTTTTTTCTCTTTGTTCTTTTCAAGGATCGTGCTAATTATTGTTTCTTTTTACCTAGTAGTGATCTTTCTGACTTGTTAAAAAGCTCTAACTTGATAAATTTTGTCTCGAGAGGTTTGATTTTTAAAGATCGAACCAAGAAAAGAAAAAGAACTGTGGTCCAAGAGTTTTCTATGGATACCCATGTTAATCTGAGAGATTTTACTAAATGCAATTGTTGATCCATTCAAAAGGCAGAAATAGGGAGCCAAAAATGTGGACACAATTTGAAGCTCTAAAACTTTTCCTACCTACTACTAGTAGGACTCTAGGAGGATTTATGAACATCACATGTTCGTGGTTTTAGATTTACTGTTGTCAATTGGTTTCTTCAGTTACAATCCAGGATACCTTAGATGAGAACTACTGTGCACCCTTCCTTGAATGCGGTGGCACAAAATGTGGTACAACATTCCTAATAATGCAACAGCTTTTTTGGGATAACTTGTCAGCTGATCTCAACTAAAACACTCCATACACAAGATAATCGACTTAATGACTCCCATGATACACCTATAGTTAAACCATAAATGAGCATGGCTCGGCCATTTAAATCTCTCTCTCATGTCTGTTTCTTTACAGACTACACAATTTAGAGAGGAAGGGGTCACCACAACGTTTCATTAATCCCGTCCAAGCATCCTAACAGTCTTTTGTATTACGGAAGCTGCGTATTTTGACCAATCACAAAGGGAGCTAGAGAGGCAGTAGAAGAAAATTAAGTACGGAGAGGTGAAGATGTCAGTGAATCCCATACCTTACGGGCGCGATTGAAATGATCTATCGGTCTCAAATTTGCGATCTAAAACCATTTCCATCCTTGCAGTTCCCCTTCTTTGCTTTCACAAACTCAACTAACAAACCCCACACAATCAATTATGCCTTGGAAGTTGCTCCACCTTTCGAAGTTCCAATAACACTTTCAAACTTCTTGTTCTTCTGTCTCTGAAACAACTGAAACATAATCAGATATACAATGGAGCCACAAATTTCACCAGAGACTAGGAATTCCAACACCAATATCTTGGAAGAACTTGAGTTTCTAAGTCAGTCACTCTACCAGTCCCATACAACTACTACTACTACCACAAGAAGAAGAACTGCCTCCTTTGCTCTTCCTCGAACTTCAATTCCCACAAATTCGCCAGCCGCTAACATACTCACATCAAAAAATGAGGAAAATAGGGAGATATCTCAGTCCATGCGGATTTTTACGTCCCCATGGCGATCTAAGCCGAAGCTTGATCATGATCAAAATGATGAGAAAAACGAACTGCAAGTTTCAGATCACCAAGAGATCAAGATGCTGGATGAAAAGGTCGTGGGTTCGGCTGAAAAGAAGGGAATTTGGAAATGGAAGCCAATTCGAGCACTTTCACATATCCGAATGCGGAGATTGAGCTGTTTGTTCTCTATTGAAGTTGTCAGTGTTGAAGGTCTTCCAACGTCGATGAATGGGCTTCGTCTTTGTATTTGCGTGAGGAAGAAAGAGACTAGAGATGGGGCAGTGAAGACGATGCCATCCAGAGTTTCGCAAGGAGTAGCTGAGTTCGAAGAGACTTTGTTTGTCAAGTGTCATGTCTATTGTAGTACTGGGAGTGGAAAGCAGCCGAAATTTGAGCCTCGCCCTTTCTTGATTTATATGTCAGCTGTTGATGCTCGAGAGATTGATTTTGGAAGGGGTTCAGTGGATTTGAGTCTTCTGATTCAAAAATCCTTGGAGAAAAGCCTTGAGGAGACGCGTGTTCGGCAGTGGGATGCAAGTTATGATTTATCAGGAAAAGCAAAAGGAGGAAAACTTGTTCTGAAACTTGGATTTCAAATCATGGAGAAAGATGGAGAGTTGGGAATTTATGGGCACACTGATGAAGGATCCAACTCAGGTAGTAGTTCTTTGAGTTATTTTGGTCGCAAGCAATCAAAATCTTCTTTCAGCATTCCGAGTAGAAGGATGTCAAGTAGAATGGCCGTGTCGATGAGTCCTTCAAGTGTGGGCAGAGGAGTGGATTTTGATGCCATTGACGACTTCAGTTTTGCTGCACCAGCTGTCTTTCCTCCAAGCTCACCATTTTCTCAGAAATCTGAAGAGCCTGAGATGAATGTAGAAGGCCGTGATCTTCCGGAATTCGACGTCGTAGACAAAGGAGTTGAGATTCGAGAAAAAGGCCATGCCAACGAAGAAGTGTCTGAAGACGATAGGTCGGTTACAAGTGAGGTTGTTAAAGTAGTAATGAATGAGCAACTCCACTGGACAAGATCGAAGGACCTTGACTTGATTGCTCAACAGATCAAAACACTTGAATCTATGATGGAGGATGAAAATTCTGTCAATACAGAAGAAGAAAGTGAATCACAAAAGCTAGATGAAGATGAAGAAACTGTAACCATGGAATTTCTTCAAATGCTCGAGGAAGAGGAGCACGATGAACAGAAGGGTAATCAGCTGTTGAAACCTGAAGTATCTGAAATTATCACAGAAACCACAGAAACAGATTCCAAAGTTCTTCTACCAGATCTTGGCAAGGGACTAGGCTGTGTAGTTCAAACAAAGGATAGAGGCTATTTAGCTGCCACAAATCCTTTCAACATTGAGTTCTCAAGAAAAGAAACCCCGAAGCTCGCAATACAGCTCTCAAAACCTTTGATTCTTCAATCACAGAAATTGATGAGTGGGTTCGAGATGTTCCAACGAATGGCAGCCATTGGACTTGAAGAACTGAGCTCTGAGATGTTAGCATTAATGCCTCTGGACGAGTTGGTTGGTAAAACTGCAGAACAAGTAGCTTTCGAAGGAATTGCTTCCACAATCATCCAAGGACGGAATGCAGAAGTAACTACCTCTAAAGCTGCTAGCTCCATCACTGCATTAAAAACCATGGCCGCAGAAATGAATGCAGGCAGAAAAGAGAGGATCTCAACAGGAATCTGGAATGTAGATGGAGAACCAGTTGCTATAGATGAGATTCTAGCATTTTCAATGCAAAAGATAGAGTCCATGGCAATCGAAGCTCTAAAGATTCAGGCAGAGATGGCAGAAGAAGATGCCCCTTTCGATGTTTCTCCACTCTTTACTCTTGGCAACAAGAAAGACCTGCATCGGCCCTTTGCCTCATCTGTCCCACTCGAGATTTGGCTGAAAAATAGAAGTCTAACCACAGCTGAAGGTGAACAGGAACTCCCAGCTACAGTAACACTGTCACTAGCTCTTCAACTAAGGGACCCATTGAGGCGATATGAGGCAGTAGGAGGCCCAATGATTGTTTTGATTCAGGCAACACGTACAGAAGCTACACCAGGGAAAGATGTTGGTGATACTGTTGAAATGAGATATAAAGTGGTGAGTTTACATGTTGGGGGTTTAAAGATCAGAATGGGAGAGAAACGGCATATTTGGGATGCTGGGAAGCAACGGTTAACTGCAATGCTGTGGTTAATGGAACATGGCTTGGGGAAGCCGGTTAAAAAAGGGAAACCCGTAACGTCGAAGGGGATGGATTCGTTATGGAGCATCTCTTCGCGTCTAATGGCAGATATGTGGCTCAAACAGATGAGAAATCCAGATGTTAAGTTCCTAAAACAGCAACTAGCTATGATTAGGTCATAGTAACTTTGTAAGCAATAATAAGTAAGTAACTAGACAGGAAGTTTTATAATCATATGTATGATCAAAATAAAACAGTAGGCTTTGTGATAAATGTTATATTGAACTGCTAAGTAATGTAGCCATCTAAAGAAAATTTTGGTTTTACCTTCCATACTTCACTTTACGCAATAATTCAATCTCACCTTACACTTCCTATTATGAACTGCACCAGAGATGCGCATGCGGTAGTGTAGGGAGACCACCTAAACTACTTATTTCTTGTTACTAATGGTGAATGCGAAACTACATGATGGTAATTCAGAACATAATACGTGAAAAAAACAGCTCAAATCGCTTACTTGCAAACTCCACTCAAGGCGATAGTTGATGACAGAATCCTAGTTAGTCATTTCTTCAAACACTTATCTTACTTGAGTATGGAGAGATCCAAACCTCGGTCTTAAAACGGGGATGGGAGCCATTGAATTAAGGTATAAACCCACTTATGAAGATAATTATTCCACTTCATCCATACTAAATTCTTCCATTAAAAGTATTCCACAAATTTCTGGTAGAAATCTCATTCTCATCATAGGTATTTTTGTTGCACAGAAGAAGAGAGGTGCCATACATCTGAGTTCTGAACAACTAGGAACCAGTCAGTGAATTTTGTCAAGCATCCAAATCCTTACCCGAATACGTATCCAGGGTTCAATGAGAAATAAGAAGAGATCTTTACTATTTAGTCCAAAAAATCCGAACCAGATTACTGGCTGGTCCAGCGGGATATAACAATTAATGGCTAGTCCAATAAAGTTTAAAAACATGTTATTTTACCTATATGCCCTGGACCACGTGATGTGTACAGTTTTCGTCCGTTTTCTTTTCATTTTTTTTCCAGTTGCATTCTCTATCTCTTCTGCAACCTAACTCTCAATTGAAAAACGCAAACTGCTTCGTCTTTCTTCACATTCAGAAAACTGCTCCCGTCTCTCTTCTGCAACCTAACTCAATTAATCACCATTATCAGAAAAAGATCGAAAAATCACCATTATCAGAAACAGAAACTGCTTCTTCTTTCAGTATCTGACCTAATGCATAATGTTTTATGCATCTAAAAAAAACTGATGCATAACCAGAAAAGTGAGAAAAGTAATGCATAAGACATTATGCAGCTAAAACAAAATAATGCATAATGTCTTATGCATCTAAAAAAAACTGATGCATAACCAGAAAAGTGAAAAAAGTAATGCATAAGACATTATGCAGCTAAAACAAAAATAATGCATAATGTATTATGCATCTAAAAAAAACTGATGCATAACCAGAAAAGTGAAAAAAAAGTAATGCATAAGACATTATGCAGCTAAAACAAAATAATGCATAATGTCTTATGCACTAAACAAAATGATGCAGAAGACATTATGCACGTGCATAAAAATCCATAAATCAGAAAAGTGAAAAAAGTAATGCATAAGACAATATGCAGATGATGCTCCTGAAGCAAAAAGAAAAAGAAAAACAGCAGCGACAACTACTAAAGCAAAAGGAAAAAAAAGTGACAAAGGCTGCTACTCCTTCACCACCAGCAAAGGGGAACAAAATAATGCATAATTGTCTTATGCAGCTAAAACAAAATAATGCATAATGTCTTATGCATCTAAAAAAACGGATGCATAACCAGAAAAGTGAGAAAAGTAATGCATAAGACATTATGCAGCTAAAACAAAATAATGCATAATGTCTTATGCATCTAAAAAAAAACTGATGCATAACCAGAAAAGTGAAAAAAAGTAATGCATAAGACATTATGCAGCTAAAACAAAAATAATGCATAATGTATTATGCATCTAAAAAAAACTGATGCATAACCAGAAAAGTGAAAAAAAAGTAATCCATAAGACATTATGCAGCTAAAACAAAGTAATGGATAATGTCTTATGCACTAAATAAAATGATGCAGAAGACATTACTAATGGTTGGTTTTGGTTTAGAAAAGATGAAAATCAAGATTAATGGTTCGGTTTTGGTTTGATATAAAAACCTAACCGATAACCAATGGTTAACCGATTATCTGTTTTTTCATTGTATATTTAGATATTAAATCCTGCCCATTGATTATAACTATAAAACTAACAACCCTAAAAACTAAATCTCACTTTTTTTTTCTCCCATTTGATTTCTTCTCCGCTGCAGTTTGCGGCTGCTACTCAGCAACTCACCTTTTTTCTTCTGTTTCTCTTTTCTTTCTCACATATTTCTCTTGTTCCTGCAAGAAGAAGAATATAGTAAAGCTTAAGAAGAACAAAATAATCACACATACCATACATAAAGAGATTATTTGTGTAATATGATTTGATTTAGGGTTTTCCAAATTGTTTATTTTATGTCTAAGGTAGTAGATCTAGTTTACTGACTATTGATTTTGATTGGTTTTTGTTTTCAGACGGAGAAGAGGTGGTGGTGGTGGTTAATGAAGGTGGTGGTCTTTGTATGCAGTGATGGTGGAGATGGTGGTGGATGTTTTAATTTGTGTTCCCCTTTTCAATTATCTGAAATTATATCTTTTAATTGAATGTCTACATGTTAGTTTCAACATCAATTAGTGTTTTTGTTTGATGTTTTATTGGTTTCATACTTTTGTATTTCTTGTGTTTGTGGTTTGGACCAGTCATTTAATTGGGTTGTGTAACTTTATTTCAGTAATACCTATCTTGTAAATCCAATTTCACAGATAAAAGAATCATATATGTAAATTATTTTTTGATGTTAATGTTGGATTTTTGTGAACTTTTGATTTCTGTGTAATTTTTTTTTTTTGAACAGTCAGTTACCTTAAATTGACAGAATGATCTGTTATCCGGAACCGAGTGGATAAAACCGAAACCGGATGGTAAAATTAAAACCGAAACCGATGGTTAATGGCACAGTTTTGGTTTGAAAATTCAGAAACCGAGAGTAGTGGTTTCGGTTTTGGTTTTGTTAGAAATCTAGCCGAGACTGACCATGTACAACTCTACAGGCATTATTTGTTATGTGGTTCATATGGAAATGCAGGCGTCTGTTAGTTTTATAGGCATAAAGACACCTAGTTCTTCAATAGTTATCAGGCCAGCAATATATGACTGAGTGGGATAAATCTCAACAACACATAATGACTATCAGGCCTTTAAGCAGTACTAGAATTGACAAAACTGCAGGATGGGAAAAACCAAGTTCTCTCATGGACAAAATCAATTTTGATGCCAGTTTTCGTAAAGATTCAAATAGGTGTGGAATTGGACTACTCCGTCGCAATTTTGTAGGGAATTGTAGAGGAACAACTACCATTCCATTGAAATCTTTCGTTGAGGAACAAGCAGAAGCGTTGGGAGCATTATAGGCAATATCATGGCAAAGAAGATGAACATACTTAACTCGCATTTGGAGGGAAATAATAACAATGTAATATGTACATTGAAGGGTAAAAGTGATGATGTAAGGTGGAAAACAAACTCAGTCATCGTAGACTGTTTAGATTTGCTTAATTATTTTGAAAACTGGAGTATTAGTTTTTCTCCAGGAGAGTCTAATAATGTAGTGCATCTATTAGCTAAAGAGGCATATAATGAAGATGTTAGTATTTTTAGAGTGAGTAAATTGCCTGAATGGTTAAAGACATCAACTGAAAGTGACAATGTAGCCTAAGTTTTGAATAAAAATACTAACTGATAGTCAAAACTTCAGAGGAAGATTCGACTAAGAATATCTTGGTTTCACATTGCACATAATGACACCATGAAAGAACTTCCTTCAACAACTTTCAACTTCAAAAGGATCGAGAAAAGTACAGTTACCTGTAATGAAGAGAATATCCCATGGTGATCTTGATTGATATTTTATTCTATATTGAATAGAATAATGAAGTGAGTGACCTTGATGCCTTATCTCACAACTCTTCAGTAACAATGCTTGGAGAAAGCATTTTACATTTGCAAGACAACTCTTTTGTTAAAGAGAGGGTTCCTGACTTTTTAATCATGAAAAGTAATTATGTCTTTAACTTATAAATTCTGTTGCACACCATTTTTGTGAACAAACAAGATGTCGACAGTTTGAGGTGACTGATCATGAATTTTATTGAGGTTATAACATTATAAGGGATAAGGATCAATATCCTCTGAGGTGACAACAATGTTACAGTTATCTTTAATATCACTAGGACAAGGAGTAAAACACTTACTTATTAAACAATCAATATCAACCTCAACATGAATTTTATTCATCATTACTTGGTTTAGTCAATCAAAAAAATCTAGTTCTTTCTAAAGATATGAATCAACATCCAAAGTGAAATTCTCTAGTTGTTTTTCAAGGCTATCAAACACATAAAGGGATTTTAAGCCTCTAGGGGGTTACATCCAAAAGTTCTTCAAATACTTAATAAAATCAGCCATTGAAGACTGAATCCCATGGATCTGATGGTACGTTGTTCAAGATTGAACGCTTATCCATATATTTAAATCGCCACAAACACGGAGTTGTTAGGTCTAAATTAAGATGCTTGCCTGCTCTGATACCAATTGAAAATGAGAGAGTACCAAGTACACCACCAACTTTTTTGTCTGGTAACTTGTATGGACAAAGCCTAATATAATTGCAAGTAGACCTACTTAAAGATCCCTGAACAATATATATTTTGAGTTTATATCTCTTTCTTTTCATAATCAGAAAGTCAAGACAATAGAGTTTGTGAACCTGATTGTATATAAGATTACTTGGACGATCTCATAAATCAATATCCAAAATCAATCTAGTCGTATCCAGATAATCGAATCCGAATTCTGCTAAATCTGAACTTGATATCCATTTTTCGAGATACGAGTTCTACAAGAATGAGTCTCCTAATTGATTACAATTACTATGGACTTATCTACTAATATTGATTACGTATTACTTGTGTTAATCCTATTATAAAGATAATACATATAATGCAGAAAAGGAAAAACACAAGACATTATAAGTTTTGTTAACGAGGAAAATTGCACCTGCAGAAAAATCTTGGGACCTCGTACAGATTTGAACACCAAACTGTATTAAGCCGCTACAGATACTAGCCTACTATCAGATTTCAGACTGGAATATAGTTGAGACCGAACACCCTCCAAGACATTCATTTGAAAGTGCTCCTTACGTCTCTTGAATCTCATAAGGCTCTACGCAATTGCTTCCCTTAGCTGACGTCCTTTACATCCTAAGAGATGCTTTAGCCTAAGTGAAGACTTTTGATACCAATCTGCCTCTAACGGATAAATCTATTTTATTTCTCTTCAGATCGAATAGATCAAGGCTTAAAAATCATTTTGCAATAGACAAAGCTAGCAAAACTTAACAAATTCAGAACATTTATACTCAATTAGCTGAAAAAACCTGGATTATTAACCACCTCTCAAGAACAATCTTAAGCCGATCAATAAAGAAGAGTTTTAAATATCTATCTTGAGGAACAAAAAAGTCTGAGACAAAAAGAACTTTGTGATTTCTATCAATCTCGTTCCTGAAAGAAATTTCTAAAACCTCGATAACAGAAATAACAAGATCAGGATACACGAATTATCAAGGTAAAGATAGTCGGACCTGGCTTCACGAGTCCCCAAGTGAAGTCTTTAAGTGGTTATCCTAATTAAATTTCTCAGAGGAAACCTAGGTTAATAAAGGTAGGCTCTAGCATACAACTAGGACACAAAAGTGTCAGGGATTGAAATTCTCAGTCGTTTGAGTCTCTTTATTATAAACCTGTCAAGACTGGGGTTCCTTAGAAGTCAAGCTAAGATAACTTGAGATGTAGATAAACACTTTCTCTGTTTAGATAAAACTCTTATTAGGAGTTCACGTAAGCATGTAATTAAGAGTGTAGATGGTGAAATTTGGATGAGGGGCGAAAGCGTCATTTCGAGACCATAGAAAAAACTCAACTCTCACGGGAGAGATTAAGCCCTTGGTCCTCAAGGCACCAATATCCACGATTTCTAGTATACGACCCCTGAGACACTGCTGGTCGTGATGCCGTGATTCCTAGCACACATCCTCGACGAGATACTGCTGGTCACGTAGGTTCTGTAGAGCGTAAAACGTCCCCGGCAGTTTATGAACCAGAAAAACCATAGTTCCAGCATGTCTTCACGAGACACAGTTAATTGTGATGACATGATTCCTAGTATACATCCTCAAGGAGATGTTGCTGGTCATGTAAGCTTTGTAGATGCGTAAATACGTCCCCGGCGGACTTATGACCCAGAGCGGAGATTTGCATATCTCCTGTAAGCACGACTCACCCTATTTGAGATCAAGGACTGATTCCTAGTACATCATCGCGAGATACACTGGTCATGTCTGCTCTAGGCCCTGACTCGACTTTCTGAGGTTTCCGAATAACTCCTAGGACATCCCCGCGATATACGCTGGTTATTCTGCCGCCGGGCCCTTTCGACAGACTCCTAGAACATCCTTTCAGGATACACTAGTCTTGTTGTCCCATCATATGGACACACAGTTGATTCCTCGTACATCTCTGCAAGATACGCTGGTCAAAGACAAGTGAGCCAAAGTCTCGCAGAGGCATTAATTGGGCGTACAAAGCCTTTTTCTCTCTCAGGACGAGTCTCAGCTGACCATAGAGAGATCCGGATCCGTTAAGAAAATCTTCGGAGATATTTTGATCCGTCTGCAAAATCTCAGAGAGATTCAAGTCTCTTCGCAAAATCACGGAGAGATTCAAATCTCTCTGCAAAATCACGGAGACATTTTGTTCCGTCTGCAAAATCTCGGAGAGATTCACATGATAGGAACACACCTTACCTAGTGCTCAAGCCTATTTCTCAGCCTCTCAAACACACTCACGGCTAGTAAATTGAGCCTGAACTATACATGTCTATCCAAAAACGTGGATAAGCTCTCTTGATCTCCGCATGCTTAACAAAGAGACCCACAAACAATAATACAGCCTTCACATGACATATGTGGCCGACCATGAAGAGAGGGAGATCAGCCTCAGCTCCTCTCACACTTTGCATATGATTCCTGAGGAATTCCATGCCTTTTCACGTGACTCATCCTAGTTATTCTCACAAATCATAGAATATTTTTCTATCTTGGGCAACTCGGCTAAAGAGAATATTTCTCTCTCAGCCTATCTTCACAAAGGCTGACTCAGCTTCACACAAATGAGGGATATCAATTAGGGTTTTGGTATAGCATTCTATGACATGTGTGAGGAATACCCGGTTTATTTCTCAACACAGAAGAGAGTAAAGGCAGTGGAATAATGAGATAAACTCAACCTAGTTTATCTTTATAAGAGACGGGAGAATTGCTCCGCACGACACGAAAAGCAACCCTTATCTTCATCCAACTGAGATTAGAGAATTCAGCTATAAACAGGTCCTCTATTTTTCTCCATGCTATAACGATCTTTTTCATAACCTCTCAGAGTAATTCTTCTTCAAACCCTAGAATTCTCCGATCCCTCTATTTGTCTGCTTCCCTCCCCAAGACTATCCCTAAACCTCTTCCCTGTGACTGAAGCAGCCTTTGGACTGCCACTGTGCGTAGTTTAGGCAGAGAGTGTTCGTGCTCAACCTCCCGTAACTCACTTTCATAAACCCTAAAATCCCATTTCTAACCTCTATCATATTTTAGGTAACTACATTTTGGCGACCACAGTGGGAGGATGTTCACTCAATTACAAATATCAATCATGGTCTCTTAGGAAGGAAGACGATTCCACCAATCCAAACATAAAAACGTTCCATTGATTCAATTTCTGTAAATCCATTACAGGTTTAGCCGAGAGAGTTATCCCTACCAGCACTTTCTTTCTCTTTCGAGTTTGACCTTAGTGAATAGGTTAGTGTGTCCCGAATCACATGGATCTCTTCTTGGATAACAAAATTCCTAGTAACCTATTTTCATAAAAATCTAATGCCAATCCTTGAAAACGTTGGATAAGGACCAAGGAAAACTCCCGGAGACTCAACAGAATCTTGCAAAATCTCAGATCGACATCCAGACTTATCTGAAAACGCCTTTAGAGTTACCATAAAGGATGGATCCAACAAATCTATATCGAGTACACGCTTCCTAAAGAAGGAGTACTAAAACTGCTGAGAATAGCACTGACGGGATCTTTCCTGCAATCGACCTCACCGGAGAAGATAAAGCTCATTACGAACGCGACAGAGCAAAAGAGCAACCATCCAGCCGACCTTATCACTCTCAAGAACCTAAAGGACCAGATGACGTTCTTAACTTGGAGATTCTGATGAATATTTTATCCAAAACTCGTTTAGGTCAAGGGCCCTCAACCTGATCAAAGGGGACTCGAGAAGTTTATTTGACTTTACTATTTTACTTATAACTTTTTAATTTTGTATCCGATTGACCTAGTTCTTTTTCCGTCGGATTTGTCTTTCGTCGTCTACAGGATAAACTTAGCGAAAACTTTGAAAGGCTCCAAAAAATTTGTGACCTGGTCAAAAGCGTTGCAGAGCCACATGAGGTCATAAACCGCCAACAAAGATACATCTTGTCGCCGTACCTGCTTCAGAGAATTGTAACAAGGACGCGACAAAGTATGAAGCGAAACTATATCCCAGGACTAGGCTCAACCGAAACTCAGCCTTATATGAAGATGCAAAGTTGCTCGCCGATATGCTACCTCAACACTCGTTTTGTCAGAAAGAAAATGAACTAGACCTAGGAGTTCCGTCCAAGCCTCGATGAGCCTCCAGCTCAAATCATTTTCCGATGAGCCTCCATTCACCCAAGACGGAGAAGGATAATACCTTCACAGCTGAACCTATCAAGGGAAAAGAAATCCAAAGCGATACTCATGAGGCCAAAAATTCATATAGAACTTCATTACTCGACATACAGCCGCAACCATCTATTATCACTGAAGTAAATGGGGAAAGGATCCGAGACCGTAGATCCAAGCCACATGCGCTTGCAGTTCTGTCAGCGAAAGCCTCCTCTCTCAAAAAACATATGCTCGGCAAGCTATCCCATAAGTTAGAGTCATACGTGATGAGCAAAGGACAAGATATGACGATCATTTACAACTTCCTCAGGTCGAAACACGATTCTACCACGTGAAGAAATGCCTAGAAGATTTCCAGCGAATTATCCCATCAACAAAGTTACCACAAATCGATTGCTCAGCCACATCCATAGTTCTGCTAGTCCTAGAAGGCGTACAATTTTCTTAATTTTAGTTTACCATCTCCCAGAAGAAAGACAGATCTCGATAGATGATTCAGCTACATAATCTCGCATGAATCCTTGTCGAGACACCTAGTAGAGGCCGAACAATAGCTTCATCTTGGGCAGGAAGACACATGCGTCAAGTACCTCGATATGATTCTCCACGGATGTCTCCAACCCATAGAGTATCGTTTTCCCACCTTGAAGACTGAATCTCATACGCTACAAGGGTTTTATTTCATTTTCCAAGCATCCCGACTCAATGAGAATCCCTATTCCTATATCAAACTGGAGACTGACGAAGAACCGTGCATCATACATTAATGTGACTAACATGAGACGACCCAAACATCTAACTCCTAAATGACATACTCTTACATCATTGACACAGATATCCCGGGTGCGCAACAAATTGGTAGAATTCAGAACGCTATGTTAGAGACTTCTCACTAGAGGTGTATGAAAGAGAATCAGATATCATGTCTGAACCTCAACTCTCATGGCCGATCTTCAAACATAATTCAACATAGCCTTCTCTTATGACGAAATGCTTCAAACCTTGTGACCAAATCCCCTCGGGCTGGAAATCAATCCCAAAACAGAGATACCAAAACACTTCCACAAGTCGAAGATTAGAAGATTCAAAATCACGTTTTGTCGCATCCAAAGAAATCCATCAAGACTAATCTAGGGTTTCTATCATGATCAAGAAAGTTAGTATTTTACCAAACATGTTCGGGATTTTCACATATGAAAACATGTATTGGCATTATACCAAAGGAAATATACGCGTTCAAATCATTCCTCTCCGCTCAAGATTCACGCACGAGATAAGATATGGTTTGTGATGGGTGAAAACGATACTGCAGTATCTCCTATACTAAAACTGCCTCATACTTCATACAGTTAAACAAAATGGGAAAAATGGTAGAGAATTTGATGATGCACCCGATGGAAATTGCACGTCTATGTCACTGCTAGCGCATGTTAAAAGGGCCTGACGTTCCGGAATACAATCCAAGAGATATGATCAAGACATTGGAATGTATTGCTGCTGAAAAACCCAATATTTTCGAGTTCAACTTCACATGGACTTATCACCGGGAAAATAATCTATAGATCCTAATTTTCTCTAATAGATGATGAAAAAGCGGGGGTCTAATAGTACCACCCAATATTTCACTTAGCAATCTGTATGGACAAACTCGAATATACTTTTAAGAGAATCAACAAGACTCGATCAATTAAAAGTATATCAACGAGTTTATATCTCTCTCTTGATTTGATTTACTCAAGCAGGAACTGCGAGTTCTAATCAAATACAAGGAATAACTCGGATGGTACCAAAGACCAATATCCGAGGATCAATCAATGACAATCAACAACCAAAGGTTGGATTACTCTAATTGATGATCTAACGCACAACCTGTATTATTTTAATTATAAAGATAAAACAATATAATGCGGAAACTGAAATAACACAGACACCAGAAATTTTGTTAACGAGGAAACCGCAAATGCAGAAAAACCCCGGGACCTAGTCCAGATTGAACACACACTGTATTAAGCCGCTACAGACACTAGCCTACTCCAAGCTAACTTCGGACTGGACTGTAGTTGAAACCCAATCAGTCTCCCACTGATCCAAGGTACAGTTGTACTTCCTACGCCTCTGATCCCAGCAGGATACTGCGCACTTGATTCCCTTAGCTGATCTCACCCACAACTAAGAGTTGCTACGACCCAAAATCGCAGGCTTTGACAATAAACAAATATGTCTCACACAGACAAGTCTATCAAAGGATCAATTTGTCTCCCACAGAAAAACCCTAAAGTTTTTGTTCCGTCTTTTGATAATAATCAAGGTGAACAAGAACCAATTGATACTCTGGTCTTATATTCCCGAAGAACAACCTATATTAATCAATCACCTCACAACAATCTTAATCGTATGGTAGTGAAACAAGATGTTGTGGAATCACAAACAATGAGACGAAGATGTTTGTGATTACATTTTATATCTTGCCCACCGGAGATATCAAATCTCAAGCCAATCAAACTGATTGTACTTGTACGATAGAAGATGCAAGATCAGATCACACAACTACGATAAAAGTAGTATCGGTCTGGCTTCACAATCCCAATGAAGTCTTTAGGTAGTAGACCTGGTTTTAGAAGAAGAAAACCAAAGGTTAAAGGAGAATCGACTCTAGTATGCAAACTAGTATCACTCGTAAGGTGTGGGGATTAGTTTTGGGCAATACTAGATGTCTCCTTTATATAGTCTTTCAAGTCAGGGTTTTGCCTTGGTAACAAAGCAATCAATATTCACCATTAGATGAAAACCTGATTTAGATTCAAGCTAATATTTCTCAACCGTTAGATCGAAAACTTAGCTTGTTATACACAAATGAACTGCACTCTTCTAGGTTTGTTAACCGTACCCAAACGTGTACATTGTTAGTTCAACAACAGTTAACCAAAAGGTTAGCCATATGAGCATTTCATATCAACCATGTTCTGCTTCACCATAACTAGTTCAAATGACTCAAATGAACTAGTTAGAGAGTTGTTAAATTGCAAGGAAATCTTATGTAACTACACAAAACACAATTGAAGCAAAGATGATTTGATTCACTTGAATCGGTTCACGAACTTTTATAGCCACGGTTTGCAAACTACATTCCTTAGTCTTTTTAAAGTTTAAGTTCAGAAATCATCTTCAGATATATAACCTTCTTAAGTTCACACACTAGGTTCGCGGACTTAAGCAACCGGCTTAGTTTACAAATTCCAGCAGAAAATCTCGGCAAGAGGCCTTCCGTCGGTTCGCGGACTGGGTTCGCGGACTAGTACTCACGCAACTAGTTTGTCAACTCTAGCAGAATTTCTCGGTATGAGAAGTTCGGCAGTTCGCGTACTTGGCAACAAGCCATTCTTCCGGTTTCTCTTGATCAACAAAGTTCGCAAACTTTGGTTCAAGGAATAAGACTTATACATAAATGTGTTTCCACAACAATGCTTATGTCCATCATTGGTTATGTAATCTAAATTCTCATTTCAATCATTGAAACATTCTTAGAGGACGTTATATAGTTGTTACACCATTTCTCGTCAAAGCAATTTTCAAGATGATTGAAACATATCATGACTTTCGTCACTAGGTAAAGATAAACTTGGTCGAAGCGAAAAGCTTACCAACACATATTTCGAGATATACATAGGCGAGGTATACTCGGCTCGAAATACCAAATGTGTATAATCTAAGTATATATATATATATAGCATACGACTTTTTGTCTCAAGAATTAGGAGATAGAGTAGATAGACTTTTGAGTGACAGATAAGTTCAAGTCTTCACATACCTTTTTGTCGAGAAGTTTCACCGGTTCCTTGAGTAGTTCTTCTACTTGTATGATGAATCTCCATGAAGTCCTTGAGCTCAACTACACTTTCTATCCTAGTCCGAGACTTAGCTATAATAGATTAGAAATCAAGACTTATAGTTTTGATCACTAACATTGACAAACATGCTTGAGATAGCAACGCATGCGAGTTCGACCGAGCAATGCTCTAACATATGAAAGGCAAGTATGTTCTGTATGATAGTTGGGGTCAACCACTGAAAAACAACGTCAAATGAAGTTTCTACAACCTCTGGAGTGAAGATCGTGCAAGGGGGGAACTCCTATTACGAATTTAACTTAAGGTTTCACCTAATCACATAGCCAACAGAGCAATCTAGGGTTTGCATCAAGTTCAAACTCACGAGGATCCCTTTCCTTTACCGAATGCATACGTAAAAGGTCCACAGAGGGAAAATATCAACCCTGAAGAAAATCATCCAGCAGAAGCCCCTAAATAAAATCTCTTGCTCCACGTTCAGCTGCTTCACTTTGGCCTCTGCATCTCGATACGCATGCACGCTCTTCATTTACCATACGCTATTCCAGATTAAGAACCTCTCTAAAAACGAGGACCTGAACTCAACTCACTCCAACAGACTTTGATAGAGTTGAGTCATTCTAGCAGCTGCGTCACATTGAAGCGAAGATTCTCAGCAAGTCTCCCAGAAAGAAGACCAGGAGGGGTGATGTTAAAAGTTATATTCCTTGCTTCACTAAGAACCGATCACAAGTCATTAACTGGAGGGATGAATGACATAATTTATCTCCTTCATCGTAGCAACATGGTCGTACCTTTGCCGTATAGCCAACTCTGCAGATCTAGCATCAACATCGAGTTCCTCTATGAGTACGTCATCTGAGTTTAGGATTACTTTAGGACCAATGAAAACAAGACCACCAATAGGATATTCCGTGACATTCAGCGGCAGTGCTTCATCTCTCCGAGTTTCTTCAATGTAAACAAAACTAATATCTGAGGACTAATAGACGCCTGAGTCATCATTTAAGGAAGATCTTTCTTTTCCATTCTCAACAGGCATATCTTGAGGTATTCCCATATCTTAAGTATACAAAAGTGGAAGTCAAATGAATTTCACGGAATATTAAGGTTTGAAGACATATATACGAAGCAAATTATGTAGGGTTTCTTTTAACGAATATATATATATCAGGCCTCACAAGAAAAAAAACGAAATATATCCCCATACTTAGAGATCCTACCCTTATTTCAATCCTAAGAAAGCTAATCCATGTTCCCAAGGATACTTATAGGTTTTATTCAAACCCATATTCCTCAAAGATCCACAGAAAATACGTTTTGTATAACAAAGGGTAAAACGTATAAGCACGCCACACAAACTTTTTGTCTCAAGGGGATCAAATTCACGACCTATGACATCTAAGGAAGGTTAATTAGGTCATAACATTCCAAGGGGTAGTTTCCTAAGAGTCTCAATGCATCAAGGGTTCAAACGCAACAAAGACTCATTTGGAAAGGAGATATCCGCACATTCCAGCGTGAAAACTCGATGAAAATTCATAAGGAATTTCAGGGTGCTTCCTAAGAAAAATATGTTCCCATATGTCTTCTCAACAACATATCAAAAGGGCGCCTCAAACGGACAAACGATCTAGGAGATGTGGTCTCAATACCGAAGTAAGTGCAATCTGAAAAACTCCTGAAATTTTACACGGGATTTTTGAAGTCAAAAGTATACACTGATTTGATTGGCCAAACGAACTCGAAATCAAGGCATTCCTTTTGCATTAGAAATCCTATTCTCTTTTCTTTCAAATTTGGGGTCGGGGACTCAAATCAGAGTCTTTATGAAGAGTTTACAACCATTCTCCCTAAGTGCCTCAAATCTGAAGTTTT
The DNA here is from genome assembly GCF_003573695.1 of Papaver somniferum. NCBI lineage: Eukaryota > Viridiplantae > Streptophyta > Magnoliopsida > Ranunculales > Papaveraceae > Papaver > Papaver somniferum. The sequence continues at coordinate 122,678,716 of NC_039358.1, read as the reverse complement.
TTGAAGAACACCTAATGACAAATACGACTACTTCTATTCATTTAATGGTCGAAGGAATATGAATGTATGATCAAGGAGGGATAAATATCAAGACTTACAGAAGATGACTCTATGGAGAACGAAGGATGGGTATCAACAAACTCAAGATGATATGTACTTATGTTAATTTCTATGTCATCAATTTGAAGATTAATATCGTTTTGAAAGACAAAAAAACCTATCATCTAAGCAAGAGGAATATGTTCGGCACATTCATGCCACAGTTATAATTCATTGGTCAAGAATTAAATTCAAACATTAATTATACTAAAACGGTTTCCTGCAATACCAGTGATACTTCGAACATAAATAGGAATTCCGCTCAAACAAGGAATTTCAGTGCAAGTAGAATTCATGGGAGGAGGTGGACCGGTTTCTATACATTAACACATATAAAAATACTACTCTTTTCAATTTTATTTCAAAAAGGAAGCCTTGAAGCAAAAGGAAAAGGAATTAGAGCAAAAAGAGGAAATTAGGAGGAATTTGGATCAAATAAGGAAACTGAGGGTTTTTTCTTTCTTCTAAAATCCCTCTAAGCCGTGGCCAAGATCTTTCCATGCGTAAGAATTATCTCCTACTCCAGTGGGACGTCACTTATTCTCTCGGAATTTTTTCAGAGTGATCAAAGTCGAAGAGAATTAGGGTTTTGAGGAAAAATAGCCCTAATTTGGCTCAAATAAGGAAACCAAGGTCTTTTCGTCTTCTAAAATTTCCCCAAGCCGTGGCCAAGCCCTTTTCATGCGTGAAGATGATCTCTTAGGCCAGTAGGACGTGATTTATTCTCTTGGAATTTTTCAGAGGGATCAAAGTTGAAGAGAATTAGGGTTTTGACGAAAATAACCCTAATTTCAAGAATTTGGTGAAAAAGGGATTTATTCTAAAAGAAGGGACCGAGTCTCTCCCATTCTCTTGGACGGTCCTATACACTTATATTAATTCCTTTTATCTCACTACTCTTCAACAAAAACGAGCTCATAAGAGATTTTGACCAAAATACCCTTATTTCGCAATTTTGAGTATTTTCAAGGAAGAAGGCCCCAATACAGCCATAGACCGACCAAGCTCTCATCTACTCATTCCAAAAGCCTCATACACGTGAGTATTGAGTTCTCTAAATGCTATAAGAAGGACGGGATTGAAACGGAATCTAGAAAAGTGGAATCTCAGAGAAAATAAAGAGAACTTAGCTCAAAAGGGAAGTTTGAGTTCATAATTTCCAAAACCAAGACCAGACATGTGCCTTTCTCCCTCTCTCAAGACGTGACCATGCCTAAGGAATCTCATGAAGTCTTTCATGTCAAAAAAAAATCAGGCTCATATTGGTTTTCTGACGAAAATACCCTTGGTTTCAAAGATAGACATTTTCTCTTGGAAAAGGAGTGTCTGATTAGTATAAGGGATTAAACGAGTTCTCATGATACAAGTTGCTAACCCCTCAAGATATATGCACGAATTCAGAGCCTTGTCAAGCCTCTCCATGTCTTCGCGAGACGCAGCTGATAGTGATGCAATGATTCCTAGTATACATCCTCAACGAGATTCTGCTGGTCATGTAGGCTATGTAGATGCGTAAATACGTCCCCGACGGACTTATGACCCAGAGCGGAGATTTTCTTATCTCCTGTAAGCACGACTCACCCTATTTGAGATCAAGGACTGATTCCTAGTACATCATCGCGAGATACACTGGTCATGTCTGCTCTAGGCTCTGACTCGACTTACTGAGGTTTCCGAATAACTCTAAGGACATCCCCGCGAGATACGCTGGTTATTCTGCCTCCGGACCCTATAGACAGACTCCTAGAACATCCTTTCAGGATACACTGGTCTTGTTGGTCCATTATATGGACACACAGTTGATCCCTAGCACATCTCTGCAAGATACGCTGGTCAAAGACAAGTGATCCAAAGTCTCGCAGAGGCATTAATTGGGCGTACAAAGCCTTTTTCTCTCCCAGGACGAGTCCAGCTGACCATAGAGAGATTCAGATCCGTTAAGAAAATCTTCGGAGAGATTTTGTCCGTCTGCAAAATCTCGGAGAGATTCAAATCTCTTCGCAAAATCTCTGAGAGATTCAAATATCTCTGCAAAATCTCAGAGAGGTTCAAATCTCTCCTCAAAATCTCGGAGAGATTCACATGATAGGCACACACCTTACCTAGTGCTCAAGCCTATTTCTCAGCCTCTCAAACACACTCACGCCTAGTAAATTGAGCCTGAACTATACATGTCTATCCAAAAACGTGGATAATCTCTCTTGAGCTCTGTATGCTCAACTAAGATACCCAAAAACGATAATACGGCATTCACATGACATATGTGACTGGCCATAGAGAGAGGGAGATCAGCCTCATCTCCTCTCACACTCTGCACACGATTCTTGAGGAATTCCATGCCTTTTCACGTGACTCATCCTAGTCATTCTCATAAACCATAGAATACCTCTCTATCTTGGCCAACTCGGCTAAAGAGAATATTTCTCTCTCAACACATCATCACAAAGGCTGACTCAGCTTCACACAAATGGGGGATATCAATTAGGGTTTTGGTCTGGCGGTCTACGACACGTGTGAATACCCGACTTATTTCTCACCGCAGAAGAGAGTAAAGGCGGTGGAATAATGAGATAAACTCAACCTAGTTTATCCTTATTCCTGAAGAGACTGGAGAATTGCTCCGCAAGGCACAAAAAGCAATCCTTATCTTCACCGACCTGAGATTAGAGAATTCAGCTATAAATAGGTCTTATATATCTCTAAGCTATAACGATCTTTCCCATAACCTCTCAGAGTAATTCTTATTCAAACTCTAGAATTCACTGATCTCTCTCTTTGTCTGCTTCCCTCCCTAAGACCATCCCTAAACATCTTCCCTGTGACTAAAGCATCCTTTGAACGGCCACTATGCGTGGTTTAGGCACAGACTGTTCGTGCTCAACCTCCCATAACTCACTTTCAGAAACCTAGAATCCCACTTCTAACCTCTATCAGATTTTAGGTAACTACAAAGAGTAATTCTGGAAATTACATAGAAGATATACATTATGTGTCAGAGTACCAATACCGTGTATAATGATTGTTCATGGAAAGTATGCCTTAAGAACTTATAAACAGAATCATGTTCATTTAAACACTTAAGACTTGAATTATGATGCACATACGCAAGATGTTTTAGTGATCAAAATTGTCTTAGAGGTGTTCATGATAGTTGTAGCAATGTTAAGCATATTTGTGAAAATAGTTCATGAGCATCTGCTTAATTCATACAGGGTAGGTATTCGAAAGGGTACACCTATTATAAACAAGTTTGCGAATTCATATGGCCAAGGTACGTGTACTGGGTATGTGTATGCTTACCTACATGAGTCCAGATTTCAGTAGTTTTAAGAACTCTTTTTTTGATGTTTTGAAACATTCCCAATCGCCAAAGATATAAATATTATTGCTTGGGAAATTTCCAAATGATGCACAAACATAGTTCTTGAATGATAAATATTTTTATACTAAGATTGCTAAGGACCTATGAACATCCATTGGTTGAATCATATTTCGATATGTTTAACAAGACAACCTTGACTCGAAACTTCTTCTTTGCAATATAAAATCCACTAGAAGTCATAGGACATAGTCTCATATAGATAGAATGGTAATACTTGCGAGTAACTAAAATGGTTCAGTCTTCACATAAATCTTTGTTGATGAAGTTCTTCGAATGTCTTCGATTGATCCCTAGTCTTCAATCTTTGAGGGTTATTCAGTGATGTCTGATATTCAACTACCAAACTTTAATCCTAATCCGAGACTTGACTTAAGTGGACTAGAAATCAGGATATAATTTTGTGCATCTAACATTGACAACAGGCTTGAGATAGCGAGAATTGCGAGTTCGACCGAGTAGTGCTCTAATATTATCCATAACGGTAAACATATACAAGCTTTATTTTGTTGTCGATCGATGTTGGGCACCAATCATCAACAATCTTCAAATGTTTGTGCTTTTACAGCCTTGCTAATTTCAGCTTCTATTTCACATCATAAAACACCTCAGTGAAGATGATCCACAGTCGGCTGGTCGGTTATATGATGAAAGGCAAAAAAGAGAAAGGAATCAATATCACGGTTTCGTAACCAAATAAATAACCATGACATCCGTTCAACAACATGGATAACATGGTTGGGTAGTCTATAAAACATAAGGAGATATAAAACATGCTAAAATCATTTCTAAAGGATGTGAAGATCCATATGGCAATAACACATTGTACTTGGGATAATAGTGCCTCAGAAAAGTTCCTGAAAATACGGTACAATACCAATATATCATCGGAAACTGTGATAAAGTTCATTTCTTATATTGAGTATTTTTATACAGAGGTTTTACTATATGTAGAATTTGGAACTTGGGAAGTTGAGATCAACAAATCTGGATTAGAATACCTAACTTCCCCGGTCAAAGAGTCTGAAACCCACATCTTGCACCAATTAATCAAATAAATAATCAATCAGAAACAAACCAAAATAAAGGACAAACTTATTAACATCATTAACTCATCTCACTCACTGGTGCAGAGATATTCATATTACATCATCAAGCTCGTCCTTCTTTTATGTCCTTCTTTTCCTTCTTCTGCTCGGCCACCACCATCAGATGCAACAACATCCATGGGAGGCATCATTAACTCATCTCACTCACTGGTGCAGAGATATTCATATTACATCATCAAGCTCGTCCTTCTTTTATGTCCTTCTTTTCCTTCTTCTGCTCCGCCACCACCATCAGATGCAACAACATCCATGGGAGGGAACTGAGGCAAGCATTTCCCTTCCATATGCAAGAAGTTCATTTATGTCATTACACTTGACTTGAGTAAGGAGCAACTCAATTCTCGAGCCATCAGAATCATCTCCAACTGCATTGTTTTGGTTACGCAAACAATTTCGAAATGTTAAATTCTATTCGGTTTATATCAATGGAGACCCTAGATAATTAAAGGGATGAATCGAATGAGATCAACATAATCAAGATTCAACATTACAGAAAACTATTGACAAAAATACATATTACTTGTTTTTCAGTGTTTACAATCAAGGAAAATTTAGAATACTTAACCGATTCAAATATCTATCCGTTTGCATAATGAGCCAGCTGTTTGGGGAAACCCTTTTATACCATTTGGATGAAAATTAAAAAAATCTCACATATCCACTAAAGTGTTAAATGAAATGCTACGTTTTTGGGTGAAGCTAGCTAAAAAAAATTTGTTCAAATTTAAGCTTTACACATACATAGATGCATATTTTCAGAAGACAAATTACAAAAAGTTGCAAGTGGTAAGCTAGACAATAAAAATGAGAGAAAAGATATATAAGTTAATCTTAATATTAATGGCATGTTACTAGAATCTAAGAGTGCATCATCATCATCATGTCTTATTTCAAGATTTTGATTATTCATCTTTTCTTTTCCTCACCCCTCTCTATTTGTTCCGTTTTCCTTTCTTTGTCCTTTCTTTCAGTCAACTAAATCCTTAAACCAAATCGTAAATTTTAGTTCGACCGATCTCGGAGAAAAGAGAGAGGAATTTTGAGTGAGCTGCAAATCGATTTGTTCTATTGCTAAAATGAGAAATCTAACGGTTGAATACCGATAATTCTTTAATGACTGAGATTGAATGTGCGGACGTTGAATGAGGTACAATGAGAAAATGGGTGACGAATTTTGATTTTGATTCAATTACCTTACTTCCCTTAGAGTGGGAAATAAATAAACTTACCAATATGTCATCTTCTCCTAATGGTAGGTTTGGATGTAGTTTAAAGTTGGGATTTATGAGTCCACGAGATTTGGTGGAATTATGCTTTCCTCAGTATGTTTGGTTGCCCAAATTCTGGAATCAGAAAATGGGCTATATAGCCAAAAGCGCACATTTTCTGGGTCATATGGACAGGTAGATATTAGGCCTGGGTCAAATGACCAGAAGAATTTTTTTAATGGGAGAGACCTTACTACCCTTCATATCACAATACTTCTCGTCTTCTTCTCGTCTTCTTCATCACAAAAACCAGATCTGAAAAGCTACTAGCTTTCGTTCTCCATCGTTGCCATCACCACAGTTAAATGAAAACCAGTTCGGAGTTGGGTTTTTCAAATACCACACCTTTCCACCACTGACTCCATTAACTCCGTCAAAACCAACTCTCGTTGTCCCCAAATTACAGTTACGTTATCGAGTTGATTTGTTCGCATCGTTTTGAATTCAGATGAATTTAGTTACTGATTAACGAAGGATCGGCAAGAAAGAAATTTCTAAACAGGTATGTGGGAATTATGTTAGGGGTTTTGGAATGTGGACTCACATTTTTATTCTTTTTGAGACGTATGTGGGTTTACATTTAATTTTATTGGATCGTTGCATTTGGTTTTACTTTTGATTTCCCCAAACAAGTTTATAAGAATTAGGCGTAATGCTACATACAATGAATTGAAAACTTAGCTTAAAAAGTTACTTATTAGGGAATATTGATTTGAGCCTGAGCTCATGGGAAGTTTATATACTGATTTCTGAAGTGTTATATAAAATGTTCAATTTTTTCCATACTTCTAAGTGTTTGTTGAAATGCATAATAGAAAATAATGTTCAGTTTCGGCTGTTTTGCTTTGGTTCTTTCTTCACTTTTTTAATCTGCAGTTTCAGCTGATTTAAAAGTAGGATGAAACTTGTTTCAATAAGCATATTGCCTCTGTATACATTCCATTTTACAAAATTGATTGAATTCATATACCTAGATGCACTAAAGAGAAGAAAAAGTTATATTTTATTCAAAATCGGTTTCATCATGTTTTAGGTTTAGTTCAATTTGCTTTCATCCATGTTTGCTGGTGATGAAACTGATTTCATGCCTTTTGAATTTGTTTTTATACAAGTTTAAAATAGGATGAAACTAGTTTCATCCTGCTTAATTAGGATGAAACTAGGATGAAACCATTTTAATCCTTTCTAAGATTGAGTAAAATTTGTTTTTTTTCTTCAAAATATGCAGGATGAAAACTAGTTTCATATAGTATATTCATTTATATACCATTTTCGTCAGAATACCCAACTAGAAACCAATTTCATATAGTTGTAAACTTTCATATAGATGTATTTTCTCCAAATGTGCAGGATGAAACCAGTTTCATATAACTTGCATATTGATATACCTTAATTTCGTAAGAATACTCGGGATAAAACCAATTTCATCTAGTTGTAAATTGTAATATAATTGTTTTTTTGTCAAAATATGCAGGATGAAACTAGTTTCATCTAGTTATAGACTATTATATAATTGTATTTTCATCTAGTTATAGACTATTATGTTGGATGAAAATCAGTTTCATCTAGTTATAGACTATTGTATTTTCATCTAGTTATAGACTATTATGTTGGATGAAAATGAGTTTCATCTCGTTTTGAAGGTGCAGCTGCAGGATTATGATGATGAATTAAGACGGGTTTTGTTCAGATTCAATGAAGATGGGTTTCTGAACTTTGTTGTCTTGATGTCGATATTGAACTACAAGTCTGGATTGTTAAGAATCTGTATTGATGTGGCTGGTTCTTGAACACTAGGCGACTCAAGTAGCCGACGGTAGATTTAACGGTAGACCCTTAAATGGGTTCTTAGAAAGTTTAATCTCTCCAGGTGTCCTGGTATTATCTAGTGAAATTCTTTTGAGGGAAGATTGCAATATTTCTGAGGTATATTCTTACTGATTTTTGTTGTCCACTGTTGAGCTCAAACCACTTCCTGTGCTAGGAACCATGTTGCACGCGTCCTCTTATGCTACTTTAGCAATAATTTACATCACCGACTCATAGGAGGAAGTGGCTTCTGCAGAAAGAATCGCAGGAGGTGGGGGTCGAAGGATTTGCTGCATTAACTTTGTCGTCAAAATAAGCCTTCTTCGCGGTAAAAGTATTTGTTGTCCATCCTCGACCATTTCAACTTCATCTTCCACCTACAGAAAGAAGCCAGGCATTAACATCTTATATCCTGTATAGTTTAAAGAAAAGGTAGGAGTTATTGAAATGAGTATAATGCTAGTCACTCAATGCACCTTCTCTAACAACCGATGTGTAGCATGCGCCCAGTATTTTTCTGCCATCCTGTATATAGTAAAACAATTTAATGGTTATTGTTAGTGTTCATTTATATGATATGACTTGCATTGAAACAAAAAGATAGATACTACATGTGCCACTTGTGACAAACACCTGATGTTTAGAAGCCTTTGAGAACCACACATTACTTCTTTATGCCATGGAAAAAGAACCAAACCTTCACTTTTGCGCTTCTTTGGCTTCATTACAGACAAACTTTGATCAGTCACCTGTGAGGGAAGAGAGCGAGGAGGAGAAACATGCTCACTGGCCGCGAGGTGGTGGCTATGCTTTGACTGGTATGAGAAAAATTTGCAGGCTCTATCGCAATAGGAGTGTAGCATGTGCGAAGAGAGTGAGAAGGAGAAACACGTTCACTGGCTACCGATGTGGTGTCTATGCTCTGACTGGTATGAAAAAAATTTGCAGGATCTATCATAATACGAGTGTTCAAACTCTCAGAAGAATTCGCTGGAAGCAAACGCCCTTTACTTTCTTCTAGCTTCCTTATATTATTGACTAGTAGCATCTTTCCATTTTTGTAGGCACCATACTGCTCAAACCAAGAAGGTGTCATCTGGGGACTAATCTGGGTATTTCCAGGTTTAGTGGACGTAAAATTATGATGATCAGAGCAGTCTTGCAATTTTTTACGACCACTGAATGCAGACACATCTTGAGATGGTAAGTCTTCAGGAAAGTGTTGAGCTGAATTTGTAGCCTCTCTTACCTCTGATGTTGATCTTTTGAATCTCTTTGCAGAACTCACATTAGGATCTGTCTCTGTATGCTCGATATTTTGCACTTGCAGCGGCATGGAAAATTTTTGCTGTGGTACATGTGCCTGTTTTACAGATTGGTCACAGGCTTCAAACCCGTTGTTTGAACTGCTTTGGTTCTGAAGGGAAACATATTCTGTTGGTGGGACTAAGATTGGATCTTTCCCACATCTTCTATCAAGTGCCTGATGATAAGTGGGGACCGCCAAAGAATCTGAAGCAATGGAGTTTGCATCAAGCAGAACCTCTTGCAAGGAAAATTCAGGATGAATTTTCATTTAACGGTAGACCCTCAACGACTCAAGTAGCCGACGGTAGATTTTTTTTTTCAGATTTGGTTTTGTTGGTCCCGCTCAAATACACAAATATTTTGGGATACTGATGTTAGATGAAATTTGTACGTGGGACAAACTTGTTTGCTGTAAAAAACTTAGTTTAAAGGGTCAAGGGGTATTTTAGGTGAAACATGTTTTTTTGTTTTAATTTTCCTGGGTGAAATATGCAAATTGGCTATATAAACAGTATATTTCTGATTTTTGGCTATATAAACAGTATCAAAAGCTAAGAATCTATTTCACCCAGGAATTTTCTGTTTTGGTCTTTTTGACCAATTTTGTGTTCTGGAATCACGTTTCCTACGGGAATTACTTTTCCAGCAAATTCTTCATATGGAATCCGACCCCTCCCTCCTAAGATTTGTTGGGAAACTTATCAAGGGAATAACGGACCCATTTTTTTACTGTAAATCCTATATACATGCAATTTTAAGATTTGAGGGTAATGTCAAACGGTACATAGACTTTAAACAAGAGAATTTTATAAATCCTAGAAATTTTAACCGAGTTACAAAACACACAAGGGATTTACATGAATCTGAGAATTTTAATCCCATGGGATTATAAATTCCTGGAAGCAGTGAATTTTGCAAAAAAAAAAAAAACACACCATAAGAATATTTTGTAACTTGTTAATTATGTATTAAAGTTATATAGAAATATAACGATACATCACGTTTTTAAATTGCAATTCAAAAATTTATGTATTATCTCTATTTCTCTCGAATCAATGTATGTCCACTTCAGTGTAGTTAATTTCGGCCGAGATGGCCTAAATATCGCCGATAATATCGGTTTCAATGTTTATCCGAGATGTCGATATTGCTGATATCTCACCGATATTTCGCCGATACTCACCGAAATATCGTATTTCGGTCCCTGACCGATATTCATCGAAATACGATATTGATTATATTGATCCATTTTTATGTATTGACTCAGTGAACCACTGGTGGAACCCAGTTCACCCTGACCCAGTGGATTTACTGGTTAGTGGTCCGGTCTGGGTTTCAAAACATTGCTTAGAGGCGTGGCATTTTACTTATACAGTGGCGTAGCCGCGTAAAGGAACAATTGGCTACCGATTTCTTTAGTCATATCTGTTTTCTTCGGTCGAACCTCACCGTGCGCGGTCATCTAGGTTTATATAATCCACGGGTAAGCATACAAACAAATGCTCACTTTACAAGTGGTCACTAAAGCGAAAATCTAATGGAAAGATTTCACTCCAACGCGCATCATGCGGTTTCAATTTGGTTTAATTTAAAAGAGTTTGGGTGAAAAACAGGTATACTAATAATTAATTCCGGTGTTAAATTCAAGTCAGGTAGGGGATACACGAAAAGAACTAGTAGCTGATATGTTCTGTTGACCCACCAGTAACTGAGAACCGAAGGAAAAGTTAACATATGATATGAGAGACTAATGTAATGTATACTTCACGCGATGACCATAATGACAATTCATCAAACGCCTCTGTACTTTGGACATTTTCTGAATTTCCACGTTAATTAGGATCTCATTGGAAGACAAGAGATTCACAGTCTTAAACATTCGTTCCATATTTATCGGAATAACTGTGCACGATCACTAAGATTTCTAATTTTTGTTTCATTCACGTATCTAGAAGAATCAAAAAATGAGTGAGTCAGTGACAGTTCATATTTTGTTTCCAACACTAAGTACAAGAGCTGTCATGTAGCTAGATCGAAAGATACAAAATATAGTTATTGTAGATCTGGCGTAGAGTTAATCATGTGATCTTAGCTTAGAGTTATTGTATAACTTGGTAAGAGTAAATAATGGTCGATCTTGTTGACTAGTTAGTTGCCTACCTTGTGCGACAATCCAGTCTCATCAATTATATTGATTACCAACTGAACAAATTACAGTACTTCAAAGGCACCACAGGCCAGAACCCAGAAGGGTGATTATGGCAGTGTTATTTTTTTTTCAGTTTGTTGACTGGTTGTTGTTGTAGCTGTTGCATGTTCAGCTACCTTGTTGCTCTCGCGCTGTAGAGCCTTTGTTTTTTTAATTTTTCAATAAAATCTTTAACCTTTTTCTTCAAAAAAACATAAATAACCTTTCAAAACAGCTAGGATGACAGAGTTGTGTGACTGAACTTTAAGGCCGGCTGCAACAAGATAAAAGTCCCAATTAGAGCCTGTGTTATTGTATCCTAACTTCACATTGTTCCCTACTGTCTTTTTTTATACTTCCTTTTTTATTTGTCGAATCGCAACTGTCGTTTTCCATGAACAAGGTTGTAGTTCTTGTAGCTCTTGCTGCTTCACTTGGAAACCTGTTGCAAGGATGGGGGAATGCCACAATTGCGGGTACCAAATTAATCTAAACTAATCCCACTCTTAGTTTAGTTCAAACATGATCGATCAGTAGTTAGTGTTCAGCACCAAGTTATTTGAGAAATTTAACCTCGCTGTTTTACTTATGCACATGCAGGATCGCTTCTTTATATAAAGAAGGAATTCAATTTAGAAAATGAACCTAAGGTAGAGGGTCTGATTGTAGTCATGTCACTTGTCGGAGCAGCAATTATTACGACGTGCTCTGGGTCGATAGCAGATAGCCTTGGCCGACGTTCAGTTCTCATGCTCTCATCAGTTCTTTATTTTCTTAGTGGTTTAATCATGTTTTGGACTCCCAATGTTTATGTCCTCCTCTTTTCTAGACTTCTTAATGGATTTGCCATTGGACTGTCTGTGACTATTGTTCCCGTTTATATATCTGAAACATCTCCACCTGAAATAAGGGGATTACTAAACACTCTTCCACAGTTTACTGGCTCTGGTGGATTGTTCTTGTCCTACTGTATGGTCTTTGCTATGTCATTGAGGACTGCTCCAAGCTGGAGGTTGATGCTTGGGGTTCCATCTGTCCCTTCTCTCTTTTATTTTGCATTTACCGTATTTTTCTTGCCTGAATCTCCAAGTTGGCTTGTGAGTCAAGGGAAAACACTCGAGGCTAAACATGTTTTGCAGAAGTTACGCGGCAAGAAAGATGTCTCAGGTTCATTCTCCATCCCCGCTTGTTCTTTTCAGATAGTGATGCATAATCAGTCTCCTCAGTAATAGAAAAATTCTTAAGTTAGTTGCTGGGCTACTATGATATAGGTGAGATGGCTTTGCTGGTCGAAGGAATTGGATTCCCGGAAGAAGTTTATTACAATGTAGTTGTGTCTACTGATTTCGCTGACAATCACAAAGATGCAACCGCAGCAGTGGCTAAGTCTGATGACAATTTGGAGAGCCCTTTGCTCTTGCCTCATCAAATAGTGCCTATTAAAATGGCTCGTCCATCTGAATCAGTTTTGAACGGGCCAAGGCTGAGTGAGCTCTTAGAACCAGGAGTTAGGCATGCTTTAATAGTTGGGATAGGTCTTCAATTGTTCCAGCAGGTAAATTTTTGTTTATAAGTTAAAAGATGTGTATAGTTTATATTACGTGTTTTGCTTCTTCTTATAACCTGTTCCATTTCTCATTGGTGTGGGTACAGTTTTCCGGTATAAATGGTGTTCTCTACTATACTCCTCAGATCCTAGAGCAGTCAGGTGTTGCAGTTCTACTTTCCAACATGGGCATTGGATCTGATTCCACATCTCTTCTTGTTAGTGGTATCACAGCCTTGTTGATGCTTCCTTGCATAGCCGTCACCATGAGGCTCATGGATATTTCAGGCAGAAGGTAACTCTTTGCCTGGTTGACATAACGATTCAAAGTCTTGTAATGGCAAAAGTAGTAGTAGTAGATTTCTTATAAATTTCCGCCATTTGTACTAACTTTGATGCTTTGACACTGCAGGGTTTTATTGCTAAATACTATCCTTGTTATGACCATGGCTCTTGTAATTCTTATCATTGCCAACATCAACATGAAGATAAATTCTGTTATTTGTGCTTTGCTATCAACTGTGGGTGTTGTAGTTTACATATGTAGTTTTGTAATGGGATTTGGTCCAATCCCAAACATACTCTGCTCAGAGATATTTTCTACCAGAGTTCGTGGTCTTAGTAGCGCAATATGTTCCCTTGCATATTGGACCGGAGACATCACCGTCACTTACACTTTCCCCGTGTTGCTAAATTCCATTGGTCTTGCTGGTGTATTTAGTGTGTATGCTGTTGTTTGTATCATATCTTGGGTTTTTGTTTTTCTTAAAGTACCTGAAACTAAAGGTATGCCCCTTGAGTTAATAAGCCAACTGTTCATAGTTACGCAACAAAAATAGTTGACAAGAACAACTGTACTGTAAAAAAATCAAGAGTAAAAAACTCATCAACACCATATAAGTTTGCATCTCTTATTAGATGATAAGACAATTCTTAGCACCATATAAGTTTGTGATTAGTCCAATGTACCAAATTTTGTCATTTTTTTTTATCTTCACATTGTGAATTTTTAGGGTGTAATTTGTGTTGCATGCCACATGCAACACCGTCCAAGTCATCCAGACAAGACAACGCTTATCCGGCATCTCCCAAATTCTACTCAAAGTTTGACATCTGCATTCATGCTTAAATGGAACATCAAATATATAGACAGCATGGCATCGCATGGGATGAAATAAGTCAACTGTTGCTGTGTTTTGATAAGTTGAGATATCAATGGTGAGTAGATAATGCGGTGCACTAATTAGTATGATCAAGGAAGGATAACAGGCTATCAACAATAACAAGTAATTATGATTTATGACGTGACTTGATGATGGAGAAGAGCATGCCACGATCTGAGCTCACCCCTGGTTATCTAACAGTTTATTAATGAAGAGAACACGTAAAACTGATGTGGACGCTGGAATTTCAGAGAGTGGCGCCCATGAATGTGACTTTGAGTAGGATATCCACTTATCTAGAGATGATCAACATATTAAAAAAATTCAACTTCACAATTATCTAATATTGTTGCATTTATGAAATTAAGAATAGATTTCATTTCACTCGGTTGGTGGGTTTTGCAGTTATGGGTTTATACCGGGGAAGTATCTTAACAACATTTTAACTTTTCATTGTTCGTTTTTAAGTTAAGGTCTAGACTCCAGGAAAAAAAACTCAACTTAAAGTTTACTGCGGCCAGAGATAGTGATTCATGGCCTCCCACGAACATCATCCACCAACTACCAAGGAGCCATGCATAATGCACCCTTGCAAAGGCTCGGGCTTTTTTTTATATTTTCTGCTATGTTCAACTTGATGAGTTACATTAAAAAATTATTATGTGAAGGCCTCTCTAAAGTTGTTAAGCAATGCAAGGCTTTAACTGTGGTCCAATCGGAAGGAATTGGAGACACCTTCAAACACCCAGCTAGCAGAAGCAGGATCATAAACAGAAACAGATTTGATTGATTAATCGATGTCTGTGTGTAAATTGCAATAAGGATAATTGCATCCATCATCATAACAAGAGTTGCATTGTCAACAAATACTACTCAGTAGTACCTTTGATCTGGTCCAATTACTAGTAGTGGCTAGCCCTTTAAATCCTTGATAATTTGGAGGCATCTCCATCCAACCTTTGAGATTCATCCATTCATTCATTCTCTCTGAAGCTGGACTTATCCGGTTCTCAGGTACATTCAAGATTTTTTTGTTTTGTTTTTCGAAAGAACATTTCTTGCTTTGTTAATTTCTAGTCGATCCCAAGCCTAAGTGTTGCTAGCTTAGAACTTTACCTACATTTCCCGTATTGACTTAGAGTTTACTGCGCCATGATTTTGTTTGACATATTAGTGGAAAGATGAAACTGGATTCATAATTTTGATCATACAAGTAGCCAAGAAATCTTATTTCATTGAATTAGATAGGCAAAGGAAAATATTTGATTTTTAATTTTCGTAAGTACTTAAAATTTTGTGTTGCAGGTTAGTTAGTTCTTTCGAGATTTTTGCGTTCTGTTAAGTCCGGCAATATGAGGGGTGCAGTGCTTGTAGCTATTGCTGCATCAATTGGTAATATGTTGCAAGGATGGGACAATGCGACCATTGCAGGTACGCCAGCCTTGTGTTTTCCTCAGAATCTCAAATTCCATTATGATCATGAAAATACAAATGAGAAAAAGAAATTGTGCGGTTTTATTTCATTGGGCAGGGTCCAATCTTTACATAAAGAAGGAATTCAGTTTGGAAAGTCAACCAACTATAGAAGGTTTAATTGTAGCAATGTCACTAATCGGAGCTACGATTATTACTACATGCTCTGGACCAATGTCAGATCGAGTTGGCCGTCGTCCGATGCTGATACTCTCATCATTTCTCTATTTTCTCAGTGGTCTGCTCATGTTATGGGCTCCCAATGTTTACTTCCTCCTTCTGGCAAGACTTATAAATGGATTTGGAATTGGTTTAGTTGTTACTCTTGTTCCTGTTTACATATCTGAGACTGCTCCTCCAGAAATAAGGGGATCATTAAACACTCTTCCACAATTCAGCGGGTCTGGTGGAATGTTCTTGTCGTATTGTATGGTCTTTGGAATGTCACTGATGGCTTCACCCAGCTGGAGATTAATGCTCGGTGTCCTTTCTATTCCTTCTCTCATTTATGTTGTATTAACAATATTTTTCCTTCCCGAATCTCCGAGATGGCTTGTAAGTAAAGGGAAAATGCTTGAGGCTAAACACGTTTTGCAGAGATTGCGCGGCACAGATGATGTAGAAGGTTCGTTCTCGAGTTGTATTCGTGATAAGTAACGTTAATTTCCTATTCATATAAGATAAACATATATATACCTGTGTACAAAATAAGTGTCAAATGATGATGGTTAAGTTTGGGGTCATGTTGATCACAGGTGAAATGGCGTTGCTGGTCGAGGGACTTAATTTTGGAGGTGAAATATCATTTCAAGAATTCATTATAGTCCCAGGTGATGATGAAGAAGATACAACCGCTCCCAAAGACCAACTAAAGCTAATTTCACCGGAGGATGGCCTTCATTGGGTTGCAAAACCTGTCACTGCTCTTCAATCCCGCCAGGGGAGTATGGAGAGCCAAGGTGTCCCACTTAGGGACACTATGGTCACCCTCTTCGATAGTATCCACGAGAAGTGTCCTGAGCAAGGACACGCTCTCTTTTCCTGTGGTAGCATGATGAATGTGCGTGAACAGTATGATGAAGAAAGCCAGAAGGGTGATGAGGAATATGCAGGTGGTACACCAGTTTCTGATTTTGATGACAATATGCGGAGCCCATTGTTGCTTTCACGTCAGGCAACAACCAATGGTGAACAAATCGGTATAGGTGGTGGTTGGCAATTGGCCTGGAAACGGACTGAAAAGGAAGGGGAAGACGGGAAAATAGAAGAAGAGTTCAAGAGAGTTTATTTGCACCAAGAGGATGTCTCTGAATCTCGCCGTAATTCACTTATTTCGCTTCCTATATGTGACATTCCAGAGGATACTGAGTACATCCATGCCGCTGCTTTGGTGGGCAAGTCTATGATTCATCCATCTGAAGCACCTTCAAAACAACCAGGGTGGAGCGACCTTTTTGAGCCAGGAGTCAAGCATGCATTACTGGTTGGAATTGTGCTTCAAATACTTCAGCAGGTAATTTCCCTTCTCAAGTTCTTGAAATCAAATAGATAGTCAAGACCAAACTAGCATTACCTTTAAAGATTACATTACAAAGCTGCAAAAGTACTTTTAAGAACTTGGTTTGTTTGGTTGGAAGGCTAGTTTAACCTTAGTGTCGTATTTTCATTACGCTGTCTCATGCACTTCATATGGGTTTCTTTCTTGGTTGTGCAGTTCTCTGGCATAAGTGCGGTTCTCTATTACAGCCCTCAGATTCTTAAGCAGGCAGGTGTTGGAATTCTGATTTCCAACATGGGCATTGGTCCGGATTCTGCGTCTATCCTTATTAGTGCTCTCACAACCTTCTTGATGCTTCCTTGCATAGTCGTTGCTATGAGGCTTATGGATAATTCGGGAAGAAGGTAATTCTTATTTCAATAGATCTCAGGAGACCTTTATTTACCTGGCTTGAAAAGATTGCCCCATAAGAATTTGAACTTCATGTTAATACTATTGATCTTGCACCTTCTTAACAAAATCTTCTTTAATGTAGGAGCTTGTTGCTTACCACAATTCCTGTACTGATTGTGTCGCTGGTAATTCTGGTCATTTCCAACGTCGTAGAGATGAACTCTGTTTTGCACGCTGCAATATCAACCACAGGTGTTATAGTTTATATCTGCTCCTTCGTCATGGGTTTTGGACCGATCCCGAACATCCTCTGCTCAGAGATTTTTCCTACTAGAGTCCGAGGTCTCTGCATTGCAATATGTTCCCTAGTATTTTGGGCATCAAACATCATCGTCACTTACACACTCCCTTTGATGCTCAACTCGATTGGCCTAGCTGGTGTCTTTTCTATCTATGCAGTTGTGTGCATTATTTCCTTGGTATTTGTTTTCCTGAAGGTTCCTGAAACCAAGGGAATGCCCCTTGAAGTGATAAGTGAATTCTTTGCGGTTGGTGCAAAGCAACAAGCTGCCAAAAATAACTGATGCTGCTGCCAGAGACATTAGCACGCTTCCAGACCGGATTTCCACATGGTTGTTGCATGAGAATCCGCTAATACTAGAAGTGAGGCAAAAGTTTTCAACTTTTATCACTTCCTCAACTTTTTCATTTGGAAGTTGCTTTTCCCCCTAATGTTATATGGTTTCCTTTTTCATTTTTTGTTTCAACAAAAGTTCAAAATGCCATTTCTAACAGTGCAAATCTGTACTCAAGAGTGTTGAATTATTACAGACAATTTATTGTAATTTGTAAATTGAAACTAATACAAACAGAAGAACCTTGAGTCCATGTATGGGCATGTGAATTGATTCAAAAAAACATCAGCTATACATGTATCTGCATTTCAAGTACTCGAAACTTCAACTGATACAACACTGCGGTTTCTATTAACAAAATAACTTCTTCTCTTCTACATTAACCAATGTTTGCGCCGATCAACAATTATCTTCGGAATAGAAGTATCAAGAGAATAATAAAGGAAACTAAGTGATCCAAGTATACATATTACAAAGAAAATAACCACTGACACGTGTGGTTTACACAAACTTGGCATTAGAGTTTCTTCATTTCCTCAGATGATGTATCGTTTCCATGCGAGCTTGGAGATACAGAAGAACTATTTTCTGCTTGGCCGCCATTGGATTTCCGATCTACAGATGCCGACCTGAAAGGTCTTTCAAAATCTCGTGCATCGCTAGGGTCAATCACCATTTTATTGAGTTTTTGCTCCTGAAACGAGAACAAATAACACAATTAGATCATGACAAGTTTTTACACATAAAACTAAAGAGGTGGACGGATTAAAGCCTCCAGCAGCACTTACATTCTGTAGGGACTCCAGTTTCTTCTGTAATGCTTCATGCTCAGCTTTAATGCGATATGGAACTCCAGTCTTTTGATACATATTATTTTGTGCCAAGTCCTCATCAATCTCATTGACAGTAGTAGCAAAAGGATGGTTAGCTGGAATCCATCTGACTGTATCAGGGTCGACATCTGGAGGTATTGAATCCCCTTCCTTAATAAACATGGTTGGCCTCTTCCACTGGTACGCCCTGGATCTCCTCCTTTGATGGCTTGATTGCTCATCTTGGGTTAGAGTTATAGGGGCGAGACGATAAACCTTTCCACACATTTCAACGGTTGAGTTGGTCTCATTTACTTTCACTAATGGATTATCAAATGGATCATCATATTTGAGTGGTCCTGAGCTGTTGTTTAATGCAAAGAAGTTTATAAAAAAACAATGTAAAGCAAATTGATATCACTTTCTGTAATTCCATCCATGACGAGCAAAGCTGCTATTTTAAACTCCCGCAGATATAAGAGTCATTAGAGTACGAGTACAAACAGTAAGGGATGTTAGGGATAGGAAACATACATGCCTCTTCTATCAGATCTCAATTGCCCTCTTTTAACAAGATCAGCAACAGAACCATGGTGACTGTTCCTGGATTTCCTATTGATATAATCTCTTACAGCAATCAGCGAAAACGAAATCACCACACACCATATTGCAACATGATTTGTGCGAATCTGTCGTTTTATCTGACATAAATGCAGGGTTAAGTACAACATTTCTAGATAACATTGCTTGCCCTAAACTGCTAGATTACTCAAATCTGAGAAATAATTCTATTAGAAGAGAGATACCTCAAATACCACAGGAGTGACGTTGCTGCTAATCATTTCTCTGAATTTGCTAATCTGATTACCAGAATCCCTAACTTCCTTGTCATTTCTAATTCGTTTCTCATCAGAATCTTCCAAACTACAAATAACTTTCACAGGGAATTTCTGCTCTACTTTTCGAGGATTCCAGCTTATATAGTTCGAACCAAATCGAAATTTATCTCCAATTGCAGAAATCCTATAGTTCGTTTTGGATTTTGCAGGCTATTGAAAAATACATAAAATTGATTAGTAAATTTTTGATGAAAAAGGAATTAGATTGAAAGAAAAACAAAAAGACATTAATTATTTACCTCAAATGAAATAGATTGAAACTGGAGAAGAGTAGCAACGTTCGATATTACTGCCATTGTTTTATGATGTTAGGTTTTCAAGTCATGTGTGGAAGTTGAGATCATCTTCAATTTTCACTTGGGAACTTAGAGTTAGGGTTTTACAGGATTAGAGCAGGAACTGTTTGGTCCGCACTCACCAGGGTCCAAGGATAGGTTTTGACTTCATTTTCAGAAATTTAGGATGGCTGAAGACACCCACTGTTTTAACGAGAGCGCCCTTAGTGGTGTTTCGCAGTTTAATATTTTGCCGCCTAACCGGCCAAATAGTCGATGTGTGTTTCACGATTCATTTCCGTTTTAGTTTAAATTTTCCTTAAATTTTGGGAGAACTAAGAGCATCTCCAATAGAGTTTGGGTCTCTAAAAAAAAAAAAGGTTATTATTGGGGCGTCACAAATCAATAGAGGGGTTTTACTTGGATTCTTAATGTCCAAAAAAAATGGTTATGGAATATCCTAACACATATACAAAATGTCTAGATTATCCTTTAATTAGAAGTGATTTTACGTCCAGGTTTGGATTAATTCCAACCGTAGAATTTTATTTGCATGTAAATTTACGTCCAGGTTTGGATTAGTTCCAACCGTAGAAGCTCATTTTACATCCAGGTTTCTTTTAATTCCAACCAGTAGAATCCGATTTTACGTCCAGTTTTCTTTTCAACCGTAGAAGTGATTTTACGTCCAGGTTTGGATTAACACCAACCGTAGAATTTTATTTGCATGTAGTTTTACGTCAAGCTTTGAATTAGTTCCAACCGTAGAAGCTCATTTTACGTCCAGGTTCCTTTTAATTCCAATCGTAGAATCTGATTTTATGTCCAGTTTTCTTTTAATTCCAACCGAAGAAGTGATTTTACGTCCAGGTTTGGAATATTTCCAACCGTAGAAGTGATTTTACGTCTATATTTGGATTATTTCCAACCGTAGAAGTTTATTTTACGGCCAGTTTTTTTCTTCCCACAAAAACTTTGTCCCAGAATTCACCAAGTATACAACAAAATTCATTAATTTAATTTTTTATCTAATTAAATTAAATTAAAACTGACTAAATAAGGGTTGTTTAGTCATTACAAAATTATTTGAGATAAGGGGTTTTTGATATTACTTATGGGTGACCCGTTTTTGTCCTATTAGGTGATGCCCCTCTAATGGAACGTGACGCCCCGTTTTTGCTACCACATAGGATTTTAGATACTCTAACATAAAAAACTCTCTCCAATAGTGGTTGGATAGCAAAAAATTAGCATGAGGTGGCAGTTTGAGTTTGGATGAGAGTATCTAAATTTAGATACTCCAATCCATACCCACGTCATATATTTTTCTGTTCAAAATTATGTAGGTCCACATTTAAAATTAAGTAACCTATAACTAAATGACACTTGTATTAAAATATATATAGATACATCTACCATTGGAGATGCTTATTAAAATAGGATTCTATTTATATATAATGTTTATTAAAAGCCTAATATTTAGGTTTCCACATAGGATATATACTGAGACACCATTGGAGATGCTCTAATCTTTATTTTCAATAATTTTGAAATGTGATTAGATTTTTACAGTGATCGAGAAACTGAATTTCCCTCCTTATTTTATTCTGGCGAAAAAATTAATTTGATGGTCTCCCATCAAAATTAAGTTATAGGTTATCGTGATTTGCTTACTAGAACACCGCTACCATGGTGGGGAGAGCCGACCAAAAAACAAACACCAGTGCAGTCAGACTATTACGGTGTGGTGGTCCATGAACTGGACCTTAACATCGGACCAAATAGATTGTGGTCAGGTAGTCGTGGCATATTCAAAAGAAAAGATATAGTCGTGGCAAAGGATGTCAAATTGGCAAGAACATCTTTGCCCAATGTTTCTATATGTCCAAGTTACACTTAGCAAAAAAAAAAAAAAGAAGAAAAAAAACTATATGTCCAAGTTACACCAAATTTAATGGTACAGTAAAAAATCCATATATTAGTAGATTTGGGACTTCACAAAACTATTAATATATGGAGTTTATTAATATAGGGAGGTATATCAAAAAAAATTGCTCGACAAAAAGCTTTAAACATGCTTGAAAAGTTGGAAATGTTTTAGCTTGAACAAGAAGGTGCACATAGTAACGAGGTCTTAAGCATATGTACATCAAAAGATGTGATAACAATCTAACAAATTGCATCCTTTTCTCAAACAACTATTGATAATGATTTTTCGATGTTGTAGTAATGAGGTTCAAACTCTCGGACTTGAGAAGATTAAATTTAAAGATTTAATAAAATTATATACAAAAATATTAACAAAGTGGGCGAGAGGTATGAGAAAACCACCAAGACACTGATTCCACTATTACACATGAATTAATGATGGTAAATAGTCCAAAACTCTAATTATCTTTTAAGTCCTTTATATCTTAACTCACTAATAATCAAGCAAATTCTCAAACATCAATTGTATCCCTTAAGCATAGATTATCTAAACAAAGCATAACCTATCTAATTGAATCACAACTGATTAGGAAAATTACGCAAACAATTTAAAACTCTGCAAAAGCAGTGATTGAGTGACTTATAATTAAATATTAGAGAAAATAAAATAGTTACCAATTATTCATGCGTAAATAGCTTCCTCATTGCCTTGGTTGCGGGAGAATTAGCCGCTCATCATGTTGGAAACACGCTCAAAAATCATTATTATTTCTCAAAGGGTGTTTACAAATGATGAAAAGGGAGAAATAATTCAAAACCGGGTTTGTAACAACTATATTTGTTACAAACCAGAGAGCTACGACCCTCGGCAAATAAGACTGCTGCCGCTGTGTCGCAAAAACTGCAGCAAATAAGTCTGCTGCAGATGTACGACCCTCACCTGGGAGTCGTTGAAACTGTTAAAAAACGACTGTCTCTGCAGGTCCGTTCTTCGTGTTCTTCATGTTCATCAGCAGCAGTAGCAGCAGAAACCGAGTTTGGGAAAACTCGAATTTCTTCTTCTCTGGCTCTCCTCAGCCCCCCAGACTCTCGACACCCTTTCTCTGAGTCCCCAGAAACATATTTATACCCGCAGGAACTCCAAATCTCTCGAGTAATTGCAAAATATTTATGATTATTCTCCATGCAAGATACGAGATATTTTTTCTTTTTTTACCTCTTCACGCGCCTTACAGCTGCACACTCTCCTTATTTATCTCTGACACGCTCCAAACTGTTGCTCGAGTCAACAAACATGCTCAGAAATCGTTCAGACTCATGCAATCCCGTGAAATAACTCTCCCATGCACGTACTGCCCTGTTTTGCATCTCGCGGAATATCCAGCCAAATTGGATCGAACCAAAGGCCCATACCAAGCTTTTTAGGCTATATCACGTCCACCTATGAAGTTTCAGCGATTTAGTCTACCTCTAACCCATCCAAAATCCGATCGAGAAAACTGCCAGGAGCTGCGACTATTTTCCCGCCAATATTCAGTTTCAAACGAAGGAAATGAAGGTGCCTCTTAACCAAAACGTGGGCGCCTTTAACAGCTGGGGTGTCTAGGGATGCCCTTACCCAAAGTGAGGTGCCTTTAGTACTTTTCTCCGGGAATCCAAATAGCACTTTTCGAGCAACTTTTTCCACACAAGTGTTTTCTCCAAAAACGCCTACACAAACATAAAAACACCATAATAAGTACAAAATCAAGCACTAACAATAGAGACACTGAGGACAATTCGGACACAAAAATGTGTCTATCAAATACCCCCAAACTTATTATTTGCTAGTCCTCGAGCAAAATTAACCTAGAAAATAAAACCGAGTTAATCTCGGGAGGGTTTACCAGAGGTGTACCTACAAAACCATTACTTCTAATTGGTCACAAGTATCCAAAGAGCTATGAGGACATACATATTCTCAACCTATCTCCAAGTAACTAGAATTCCAGAGAAATTAAAGGTGCCAGCTCTAAAGTTGACTGAAGAAAAGGGGAGAGACATCGCAACACTGCTAGATAAAGAGATATCCGCTACACAGCTAGATAAACATTGTAAGATGCGTCTGCTGCTTTACAGCTGGATAAGATTAGGAGAGAGATAAAGATGAGAGGGACATCTGCTACACAGCTGGACTAATTACGTGTGATGAGTTAAACCAGTGCTAGAAAGATCTTGTGCCAGGTTGAAAGCGGAGTAACAAAGCAACCAAATGTATCTTTCTTCGACTCTCTCATAGTGCTCAGTAGAAACAATGTCCTCTTCGGTCTTCAACTGTTGATGATAAACTATCGAACCTCATAGAACCTTCACAATTAACTCTTCTCTTCGATTTCTTTCTTGACTTATAAATTTCTACTTCCCTTTGGCCTTATTGAACAAAACTTAACGATGATTTTTTTTCATTTTTCATTTTTTTTTTTTTGGAAACAAAAATTACAAGACAACAATTTACATGGCCATGAGAGAAGGACTTTCAAAACTTGGATCTTCGCAACTTGTGATGTCTTGGTGTCATGGATTCTAACAACTTATATCATTTGCTCTTATAACTTCAACTTTGATTTTTGAATTATTCTTTTCTATTGTTGCTTCTAAACCTAAAACGTCTTCAACTTTCTTCATAGATTTTGATGTCGCTCCGCTTGTTGATGATGATAAGTTTCTACTGAGAGAGAGTCGTAATCCAGTAACTAAGACTACATTGTGAGGTTGTTTTGTCTTTCTGGCATTTCCTGACCTACTTGCCTTTCCATCATGTATGGTTAGGTCCATCACGGTTACCCTCTAAAAGGAACAAGTTCTCTCCTGAATTTCAAGGATCTCAATGTCTTTTTCTCTAATGTCTCAAAAGGTTGTTATCCCTAGCATTCCAATTTCTATCTTTTCGGTGAGAAACATTATGTAAACTTAGCTAACCGGGTACCATGTGACGCTAGAAGTTTCAAAAGTGCAACTAAAAAGTTCTTCCCCACCACCAAACTTAAATCTAACATTGTCCTCGATGTTCTAAAGATAAAATTAAAAGCATGAACAAGGAGAAACTGTTACCACTTGAAGAAAAAGAGTTAAGGAAAGATATTACCATGTTGCATGAGCATGGGTTACCTCCCAAGAAGTGCTAAGTTCAAAGTCTTCAGACAGACTTAGGAAAGGATTAGTCAACTCGAACCGTATAACAGTAGCCGGAATAACTGTGGGTCTTCAAAACCAAATAGAGATGACCAAAGGAAACTGCAGTAAACCAAGAAAATGAACAAGACTAGCATGCCCTTACCTAGTTTCCTGATTAAGACAACTACATCTAACTGTGGTTCAGGTTCAGGTTCTATAAAAGGGTCTAAATATATTTCTTTAGGATGCAACTCCTCAAAAGTGAGATCCGCATTATTAGGTCCTAGAGTCTGTAAAAACTCAAATAAAAATTTAGAAGCACATAATAATAACCTAAATAATTGAGGATCCTCTAAGTCAATCAGGTTTGACTTACAAAATTGACCACAGTGAGGGTAGTATCCATTCTTAAGAAAATGTGTTGATTCTAATTTCCTAAAGCATTTAGGTTTAGTCTCACAACTAAATATTCGACACATTTGAAATATAAACGTTCCCACATTTGGAAGAAAACTATTTGGTGGGAAAACAAAGTCAATAAGGGTATCATAGCCTGGGCAAACCACATCAACCAGAGGATGGGTTTCTAATGACTGAACTTCTTTCTGGACATTATTAGGTTCGGGAAAACGAGTATGAAGATAATCTTGTAAGATGGTTGAGGCACAAATGTCAAGTCCTACACGAGGGAACTTTCTAAGAGTTAAAGGTAAAGCACAGGGAGAGTGATAATCACCCCCAAACTTAGAGTTTTGGGTGTCTCTAGATAAATTAACTACAATTTCCCTAATTTCTAGATTATCGGAATCCTGAAAATGGTCAATTGTTTCTTTTAGGTGATGCATCCTCACTCATATTTAAAAGCTCTACGAGTTCATCTTCTTCGTCTAAGACTATTGTTTCTAAATCGCTAGACTCTAAAACATTATTCTCAGAATAAACTCGTTCCTCTAAATCATTATCGGCTTTGTAAACAGGAAATACTACATCGTCTAAAACGAGGATATCTCTAGTCAAATCCTCGTCCTTTTGAATAGGTGAATAATTATTAAAATTAGGATTTGAAATAGAAATAATATTATCATTGTAAATCTCAATTGGAGTATCCATTTTCTGATCACTATTCCTACATAAGTATGATTCTCCATCAACACTATCCTCATCATAATAACATGAAAAAGATCAAACCTCATCAAAACAAGTAGTGCTACCAATTCTAACCTTGTTATCTTGATTATGTAAATAACTATCTTCATTCTCAAGGGTATTATTGGATACACTATATTGGCAATTCAAGTAATTTCGAGCAATTCTTTCGTTCGTCTCAGCTATCTGCTTGAGGTTGTCTTCTAAAGAAGGTTCACTCATTATTGTAGTTCTTTCGTCTATAATTACATTATTCATCTCAGCTAACTTACGCATCGACTCAGCTAACTCCCTGAGGGACTCTTCTAAAGGAGGAATAGGAACAGAGGGATCATAAAAAGGACTACTTTTCAATAGTTTGATTGTATCCTCTAGAGACGAAGAACTAGTACTATAATCTTCTTGCTCGTAAGACTGATGCATGTGTGGATAGTAATTGGGCTCACCAGGGTATGACCCATATCCTTCCAAAGGATGGCGTTCCCAACCACTATTCCCAACATGGTCATAAAAATGATGATGTCCATATTCAAATTCAGGTCGATAATCATTGTATTGGATTCTATCATACCAGTTCGACATTCTTAATTGCAAGGGAATTCTACACAATCACAAACAAGGCTGACTCGACCAAATCAAACCTATAAAATCTAGCAAACAACAAGCATGATGGCTCCACTTAGATTGTTTCTAGACCAGCTTCTAATCTTTCGAAAAGGAATTCGTTACAATCTGAGCAAACCTCTCTGGAATCAATCCGAGTTTAAGTAAGTTGAATTGAGACGAGGGAAGCTGCGAGGAGCTTTGATACCCAAGGTCTCATCGGTATTATAAGGCGGCGCAGTCAAGCATTCAACTCACAGAAACCATCATGAACTTCAAAGTATGCTCAAAAGAGTGACCAATATTTTTCGAACGACTTTCCTACTAAGCTCGTTACCCTATAGGTCTCGTTCTGGTCAAAATTTTAAGCTTAGGTTCATGTTTGGTTTCATTTTCCTAAAGCGGGCAAGAAGGAAACGGTGATGAAATCCGAGTCCTTATCTTAATTTGGCCAGGCCTTTCCCTTTACTAGGAAATTAAAACAACCGTATTCAAATCATCAGCATATATTCACCTTAAGGCATACAATAAACCCGCTGACAGGGGATTCTCGGGTGTTTCGAAAGCTTACCTCCCGTACCAGACGGGCGCAGAACCGCTGAAATCGACTCGGGCCACGACTCCTATGTCATGTGCGAACCCGAGGGGCCGAGACGATATTGTAATCGTCGTCATTCCCTGCAAATAGTTTTATATTTAATGTACCCTTCCTTAGGATTTAAAAAAAATAAAATAATTGTCCAAGTCCAAAGTCCAAATAAAGTGCAAAAGAAAAGAAATAAAAAAAAAATTACAAAAAAAAATGGAAGGTCTCTAAAAAAATAAAATAAATTCTCTTTTTTTTTTTTTTGCTTTGTCTTTTTCCTTCTCTTTTGGCTTTAAGCTTTGATTCCAAGTCTTTAGTATCCAACTTCAAACCTGTAATACAAAGACACACCCAAAGAAACGTAAAAAGAACAAATGAAATAAAAAAACCTAAAACTTCTACCTAAGCACAAATCCGCGTCGGCGGCGCCAAAATGATAATGATTTTTCGATGATGTTGTAGTAATGAGGCTCAAACTCTCGGACTTGTGAAGATTAAATTTAAAGATTTAATAAAATTATATACAAAAATATTAACAAAGTGGGCGAGAGGTATGAGAAAACCACCAAGACACTGATTCCACTATTACACATGAATTAATGATGGTAAATAATCCAAAACTCTAATTATCTTTTAAGTCCTTTATATCTTAACTCACTAATAATCAAGCAAATTATCAAACATCAATTGTATCTCTTAAGCATAGATTATCTAAACAAAGCATAACCTATCTAATTGAATCACAACTGATTAGGAAAATTACGCAAACAATTTAAAACTCTGCAAAAGCAGTGATTGAGTGAATTATAATTAAATATTAGAGAAAATAAAATAGTTACCAATTATTCATGCGTAAATAGCTTCCTCATTGCCTTGATTGCGGGAGAATTAGCCGCTCATCATGTTGGAAACACGCTCAAAAATCATTATTATTGCTCAAAGGGTGTTTACAAATGATAAAAAGGGATAAATAATTCAAAACCGGGTTTGTAACAATTATATTTGTTACAAACCAGAGAGCTACGACCCTCGGCAAATAAGACTGTTGTCGCTGTGTCGCAAAAACTGCAGCAAATAAGTCTGTTGCAGATGTACGACCCTCACCTGGGAGTCGTTGAAACTGTTAAAAAACGACTGTCTCTGCAAGTCCGTTCTTCGTGTTCTTCATGTTCATCAGCAGCAGCAGCAGCAGAAACCGAGTTTGGGAAAACTCGAATTTCTTCTTCTCTGGCTCTCCTCAGCCCCCCAGACTCTCGACACCCTTTCTCTGAGTCCCCAGAAACATATTTATACCCGCAGGAACTCCAAATCTCTCGAGTAATTGCAAAATATTTATGATTATTCTCCATGCAAGATACGAGATATTTTTTCTTTTTTTTACCTCTTCACGCGCCTTACAGCTGCACACTCTCCTTATTTATCTCTGACAAGCTCTAAACTGTTGCTCGAGTCAACAAACATGCTCAGAAATCGTTCAGACTCATGCAATCCCGTGAAATAACTCTCCCATGCACGTACTGCCCTGTTTTGCTTCTCGCGGAATATCCATCCAAATTGGATCGAACCAAAGGCCCATACCAAGCTTTTTAGGCTATATCACGTCCACCTATGAAGTTTCAGCGATTTAGTCTACCTCTAACCCATCTAAAATCCGATCGAGAAAACTGCCAGGAGCTGCGACTATTTTCCCGCCAATATTCAGTTTCAAACGAAGGAGATGAAGGTGCCTCTTAACCAAAACGTGGGCGCCTTTAACAGCTGGGGTGTCTGGGGATGCCCTTATCCAAAGTGAGGGTGCCTTTAGTACTTTTCTCCGGGAGTCCAAATAGCACTTTTCGAGCAACTTTTTCTACACAAGTGTTTTCTCCAAAAACGCCTACACAAACATAAAAACACCATAATAAGTACAAAATCAAACACTAACAATAGAGACACTGAGGACAATTCGGACACAAAAATGTGTCTATCAACTATAGATACATATTTTTCTTTATCTTAAATTTTGGTATAACAAGATCTATAATTTTCCGATTATGTCTATTATATTAATATATGGAGGTAAATTTCTTATGGTGGGAGTAGAAAAATCTATTAATATTAAAATGTGGAGCTTATCACTATTTATAACTGGCCCAAGTTGGAGCCATGATTTTTCATTAATATATAGAATTTATTAATATATGAAGTTTTTACTGTATATGAAAGTTCTTTTTTCTTGTTCGATTAAATATGTCCATGGCAACGGCTCAAGAAGAGTTAGCATATCATTTTTTTTAAATTACGAAGAGCTAGCTGTATTCTATGTGTGGTGCTTGTGCGCATGAAAGCCAAGTGTTAAGGCTTGAGGTTATTATAAGCATTCTAGTTACATAATTCTCATCCTAAGAAAAGGTAAAAATAGCATCCGAAAACTTAAAGTTCTCTCCTCCTGGTATCTTGTTTCCCTGCAACACTCTTGTCTCTCTTTTACTTCATACCTTGCGATATTTGAATTCTTATTTGTTGCCGGTGAGGTGGTAAAGATGCAGGAGCTTTAAGACGGAAAATACTAGGATTTGAAGAGATGTAAAACTCGAGATGAAGCTGATGATTCTATATGAGATGGGTTTTGTGTTTTTGATAACTCGGAGTTCACAGAATATCAATTTATTGAACGGTATCACAGCATGAAGATCTGTTGTTGTTACAAATGCTAATGCCGTTGTTTAAGGTGGAAATATAGAAAGTGAAAAATACTATAACCCCCTACTACATGGGTTCAACACATAGAAACCCAACAAAATGGATCCTTCATTGTCAACTCCATTCTTTCACATTTTGATATTTTTAGGCCCAGAACTTTAATTTTTAGGGCTTGATAATAAAGTGACATTTTCATAATGTCAAATTTACCCTTTTCAATATATACAAGAGAAAAATCATAAGATCCATTCATTTCTTCATTTCTTCTCTCTCTCTCTCTCATCTCTCTCGCTCGGTTGCAGGTTGCAGAGAAAAAAGTTTCAGGGTTTGCTCTCTCTCTCAGACGAAGAAACAGGCCGAGAACACGATTTCTAATCGAAATTTCCAGTGAGTAATGATTTCATAACTTAGATCTGACCTTTACAAAAAAAGATCCTGATTATCTAAACATAAATTCGAAATCAACATCAGTTATTCTTCGGAGATTCAATGAAAATTCATCAGCAGGAACTGAATATGAAGATTCTCGTAGAAAATCAAATCGAACAGGAAAAATTTCAATTCAATCGGTTGATTTCGTAATCTGATTTCATTTTTTCTGCAGAGATTTCGTTCTAATTTAGTTTTCTGTTTGAAGATTCATATAAAGTTTCTAGGTTTATATTTCTTTCATTGATTTCATTTGCTTTTTTAGATCTGGAAGAATGATAGTAAATCATCTGCGTGTTTGTTATTAGAAGAAGATCTGTTAGAAACGATGATAAATCGAAATTTTATTCTCGGTGTTTTGGAATTTTGGTGCATTTTTGGAGTTCATCCTGGTTATGATGTAGTTATTTAGAGATTTGAATGGATTTGATTCAATAGATAAAATAGTTGAGCATCAAATAATCTATGAATTCGAATCAGTCAAATATTATTTCAATTTTATTTTGAATCTGAAATTAAAGCTTGTGAATCTCAAGTTAAGGTTTCATCATCTTCTCAGTCTCCATTCAAGTCAGAAGTCTTCTACAATCTAATTAGTTATTGTTTCATCTCTTTCATTTTTTTCAAGGTTTTTTTAAGTTGGGATTTCCTCTTCTTTGTTGTTTTTCATGTATGTAATGATGTTTTAAACCTTAGGACTTACTTATTGTGCAGGTTCAACAATGGAACTATGAAGATCTTCAACAACAACAGAAATAAAGAAGATAACAACTAATCGTCATTCACAGGTGATTCAAAATCTGATTCTTCTTTTGCTTTGGAAACAACTAATGAATAAGCTGTTAATAGTAATAATTTTCATCTGGAGATTCGGTATCACCAACATCTGATAATTCTGTTTTTGAGTTCTAAATGTTTGATGAATTGCTTCTGTTGTTTGGTTTTATTGATGTTGTTTAATTTTTGTAATTTAAGGATACGAAATGTAGATGAAGTATTTGGATCTGGCATTTAGTATGTTTATTTACATATTCTCAGTTTTTACTAAACAAAATTGTTACAAAATGTGAAGAAGGACACACAAAACCTTTTTTGAGATCTTTGCTTCTTTCAATTGCTAATAAACCCAGTATGTCCATCCTTCCATGTAATGAAGTTTTCTACACTTCCTTGATGCAGAACAACTTTGGGTACTGGAATCTGTACCTGGAGATGTAAATCCTGAAGAGAGTGATGGAGAAGTTGAGAAGGTTTTCCAGACCTTGCAAAGTTTACCCTCAGAAATCCCATCAAGAAAGTAAGAGTTATTCTCCTTCATTTTGTTGTACTTATGTATACTACAGTTTTCATTTGTGCAATTGGGAAGTTGATATATACATTCAACTACACTACCATATATATGGATCCACTGTAAAGGTGGACGACTTTTGGAGTTCATGAACTGCCAGTGAACAACACATTTGGAAGTGTTTTCTTCTTTCATGGAAAATCATACCTTCGTAAGAGAATTGACGTTAGTAGATCAACTATCTAACATGTCATATTATGTTTCTAAACCTCAGGTGGCTTGTAGATTACATGATGGAGCTTGGGTTCTTCAAATCACTTTCCCAGTGGGTTGGCAATAACCTTATGAAATCTGGGGACCATGAAACATGGGCTTTTGATCTCCAAGGTGCTGTTGATATGTTCAATTTATACAGGTATGTCCGATTATCCTCATTAATCTGCTGGTATTAGCTCCCGTTTGTGCTTTATTATGGATGTGTAACTTTCAGTTACACAAGCTAAGTGGATGTGTAACTTCTAGTTACACAAGCTAAATAGATGTGTAACTTCTAGTTACACATGCTAATTAGATGTGTAACTTTTACTTACACATACTGATTGAATACAACAGCTGAAGGTTTTTAATGCTTGGAAACAACTTATTCATGATTAAACCTAGGTAGTACTTGTCATCTTGTATAAGAACTCCAATTTGAATGATTCAGGTTTCAGTTGGTGATATTGTGGTGACTCCAATTTGAATCAATCAATTTATTCCAATTTGTTCTTTTGAAGCTACTTCAGGTAACGTTTTTGTTTTGATTCAATATGATTGACTCATTTAGTAGTTCTATTTTCTTATTTAGTTTGATTAGGTTTTGATTCTTGTTTTGGTTGTTCTATTCAGGTCAGAGTAGAAAAATATAATTTTTATGGAATCAATGAATTTTGAATCTAGGTACGTTTAGATTGCTGTTATTACTGTTGATGTTGTTGTTTTAGGTTCAATTTCTTGGTAATACTAGTTGAATTCAATCATCTAAAAACGATGAACTCTCATGATTACAATGGATTCAGTTATTGACTTGTATCTGTAGATGATAAGATGAAATCTGATTGTTAAAACATCTGTAGATGTTGGGACTTACACATGCTTGTTTAGTTAGTTGATTATACATGCTTGTTTTATGACTTTTGGAGGCTGGCAGTATTGCTTTTGCATCTAGACTAGTTTGTGTATACAATGATTAGTTTGGCTGATATTTTTATGTTTCTTTTACAGGAAAATCAACACTTGTGGTGGTGTTGATGGTGGAGGTGCAGGTTTTGGAGGAGGATGAGGAGGCAGTGGTGGTACTGGATCAGATTTGGAAGATAATTTGTATTTGGAGTTAGTGGTGGTGTTTTGGTATGAAGCTGAGAGGTTTGGTATGGATGTTAGAGCTGTGTTAGACATTGTAAGTTGGATCTACTTTACATTCTGCTTGTCTTAGTGGTGGTGTTTTGGTATGGATGTGTAATTTTTAGTTACACAAGCTAAATAGATGTGTAAATTTCAGTTACACATGCTAATTAGATGTGTAACTTCTAGTTACACAAGCTAAATAGATGTGTAATTTCTAGTTACACATGCTAATTAGATGTGTAACCTTTACTTACACATACTTTGCTTTAGGTAACTTAGGCTTGCAAGTTCATGATAAATGGCATATTCCATATGCAGGTGTAACTCCTAGTTACACAAGTCATATGCATGTGTATCTCCTAGTTACACATGTTATATGCATGTGTAACTCTCAGTTACACAATTCAGATGCATGTGTAACTACTAGTTACTCTAGTCAGATGCTTGTGAAACTGAATATACATTGTTGTATGTACTGTTCATTTTGATCTTATAAATACTGATTGCTTGTTGTTATATTTCAGGTTTCAGATAACTTCATAAAAGCTAATTGCTTAAACGTGGTAATGATCTCGCTGGAACTGGAGTTGACGCTGAATACACAAGTCAGATGCATGTGTAACTCTCAGTTACACTAGATAGACACATATGTAACTCTCAATTACACTAAACAGATGTGTGTAACTTCTAGTTACACATGCCAAGAAATTATTGTAAATGAATATTAAAGTAATAACTTTTTTTGTGTTTTTTTTTTGATGTCTATTTATTTGCATATATATACAAGTGTAACTTTGCATTACACATATCATAAGGATGTGTAACTTCTGGTTACACATGCCATATGCATGTGTAACTTCTGTTTACACCTTCGCACTGTATTTTAATAATTTCGGGCCTAGATTTAATAATTTTGGGCCTAGATTTAAATTTTATTTAATTATGGGCTTGACAATATGCATAAGGGTATCAAGGTCTTTTAAAAACTCGGGGCCTAGATTTAAACTTTTTTAAATTAAGGGCCTCATATTATGGGTTATCCATGGGTTGGGCCTGAGCCTAATTTCCCCATATAGAAATTGAATTTGAGAAAAGGGATGACTCAGTTGACTCACTGAGGCGAGGTCTGGGAAATGGGTTCGGGCGCAAAAGGTTTGGACGGAAATAACTTGTTCTTCCTTATTGGTCTTCTCTGTATTTCATTTGTTATTGGGCCGAGCGAAGTGAGGTAGGACCATAATATGACCACTTATTTGTAAATTCTAAGTCATAAATTGGCACAAAAAGATTGGATTTGGTGTCCATGATTGATCTTTTCACTTGACATAATTATCCCTCCCTTTTAGTCCAATTACTCCTTGTATATCTTATTTTTTAGGGGTATAATTGGAAAGCAAACTTTGATATAACATATCTAAAAATCCTTGCCTTAGAATTTTATAAATTTTATCTCGTTGGAAAGGTAATAAAAAAAAAGCTACGTAATGAGTACAAACAACAATATCAAATTTAGAGTTTTTACGAAAAATTATAGGAGGTATTTATCATTTTAGGCACAATTTTAAAAAAATTAAATGTATATCCATTATGCAAACCACCACAAAGGATACATAATACATTATGTAGTCATATTTTGGTTTATGCATCAACTAACTTTGCGTTGCAACTAATAAAACGATGTACTCCCTCCGTTTCAAGAAAAGTGATACTTTCATTTTAGGCACAATTCTCGAAAATTGAATGCATAGTCATTATGCAAACCACCACAAAGGATGCATGACACGTCATGCAACCATATTTTGGTTTATGGATCAACTAATTATCCGTTTCAGAAAAAGTGATACGTTCACATTCTGTTTCAGGAAAAGTGATACGTTCACTCCGTTTCTGGAAAAGTGATACTTTTGCCCCGTTTCATGGAAAATGGTACTTTCGCTCTGTTCCCGGAAAAGCGATACTTTCGCTCCGTTCCGGAAAAAGTATTTTTTCTGGAACGGGGCGAAAGTATCACTTTTCCCTAAACATAGTGAAAGTAGTCGCAGACAAACCCATCTTCAAATTCTTCTTCGGTCGACCCTCCCACCGTGACAACTAGGGCTGAACATGGTGTCGGTTAACCGTTGGAAACCGACCAAACCAGACCAATAAGCAAGAAACCGAACCAAACCATTTAGATTTGGATTGGTTTGGTAAAAAAAGTTGAAAAACCGACATTACTGGTTTGGTTTTGGTTTGACCTGAAAACCGAACCAAAAACCATTGGGGAACCGATTAATTTTTAAACTTAGTTTCTACCGTCGATTTAAAAGTATTAGATTCTACCCATTGATTTAGAGGATAAATAGAAACCCTAAATCTAATATTTCATTATGATACTCTCCCTCTTTCTCTTTCTCCTTCTCTCAGCCGCCTGCCTTCTCCACCCCCAACAACAGCTGCTGCTACTCGACTTTTTTCTTCCCGTCTTCCTTCTTTTTTATTTGTCAATAACTAAATTAAGATATATTATATATCTTCTTTTGATCTCTAGAATTAGAGTAAGCTTTAACTATTCTTGATTTTTTTTTTGTCTGTATATTTGTGTAAACCAATACTATCGGCAACTACGATTTTTTTATCTGTAAATTTGTGTATTTTTTTTTTGGTTTGACATAATTATTGGTTAACCAAAAACCACTGGGACAAACCGAAACCCACTGGAGCCATTTGGAAACCGAACCAATGGTTAATGGATTGGTTTGGTTTAAATTTTTAGAAACCAATAATATTGGTTTCGGTTTTGGTTTGGCTAGAAACCGAACCAAAACCGACCATGAACAGCCCTAGTGACAACGGTTGTACTAGTTAAAAAGTTAAATTGATAAATGAAATTGAATGTGTAAATTTCAAGAAACTGAAGGTTATCTATTTTCCGGTATGTACGAATTATTTATTTCTGTAATGCTGGTAATTATGATTTGATTAGGATAGAGATTTTGGTTACGATCGATTAGGGTGGAGCATTTGGTGGTCGCTGGTTACAGTGGTGGTAGTGAATTTGGTGGTGTCTGGTTACGGTGGTGGTAGTGAAGGAATGAATGATGTTGGTGGTGAAAGAATGACGAAACATTATAAATGGTTTGTTCAAATTAATGGTCTACTCGATGGGATTGGATCAGGCAATTATCTTTGATTAGTTTTACTTTTGAACAGAAGGAGGTGGAGGGTGGTGGTGGTGGAGACGATGGAAGGAGATGAAACTGAATGTTACAGAAGTAATGGTGTTGCAGGAATGTAATGGTGGTGATGGTGTTTCTCTGTAATTAATGGCGGAGTTGGTGGTGGTGGAGGCGGAGGCGCTGCTGGTGGTGGAGGAGCTATTGGTAAAGATGGTGGCGGATCTGTTGGTGGTAGCTAAAACTTTGGGGCAGAAAAAGAAATAGAGACGAGGACAATGAAGGAACTGGTTTTTAAGTGTAAGGGTATTTGTGGGTTTTCAGGTCCCAAAGACTACCACCAAAATCAAAATCAATCTTTCTATGAAGTTGGAAATTTTCGTTAGGTTTCATTTGACAAAAAAGTGGCCATAGAAGGGACTCTCTCCATACGGGCCCTTCGAGCCCTCGGTCGGTCGGCCCAATAAAAACAGATACTACTTACGACCTTCACATAAACATTGATTTGTTATTCAAAACCCTAAAATGGTAAAAGAATTTTGGTGAGGTTAATTTTTTAGTAAAATAATTTTCTTAATATTGTCGAGATTTATTTACTCGTCCGGTTTAGTTTGGAAATATTCATAGTATAATTACTCTTTTTTTTTGACACCAAAGGAGAATTCATTCAATAAGTGGAGTTACATAACATCTGAGTAACTTCAGCATCCCTCAAGATATTGGCATAATTGTTCGGGATGTAACCAAATAAATGAAAAGAAACTCTACTAGTTCTAGCTTTGTTGGCTAGCTTATGAGCTGCAGTATTTGCAGTTTTTTTACATAGTTAACAGAACTACTGATTACACTAGATAGGTTGTGCTTTATTTCTATAACAATCCCTGATTCTCTCAATGTACATATGTATGGGCTGTCGTAGGCTCAACAAATTGATAAGGATACTTCCCACTAATTAAATAGTAATATAGCGGTAGTAAGAGATCGTTCCCACATAGAGCTGTATAATTGATAAATTATTTGATCAGCAAAATAAGATAAATAACAAAGGGGGTTTGTTTGATTAAAGTAAATAAAAAGATAAAAATAAAAGAAAGAGATGATCAAGGAATCCTTCGCCGTTACCAAGCGTTAACAGGATTAGAATACTTATCTATTTGTAAGAACCATTCATCACCATCCGTAGAAAAACAACTAGATCAGTGTTATCCCCAAAACTCCTTCAATCACTGGATACGGAAGTTCTCGACTGCCAGATTCTATCCAACGAACCACCAAGTAGTAGATCACTCAAGGTGTAATCCAATCGAACGCCTTAAGCTTTATGAATTTAGGTTGATCCCAGTAGTTAAACTCTTAGATCAAGGTTTACTTGCCGGTGTTGTCTTCACACACGATTGCTCCACAGAATCCATCTGTAAGGTCTCACGATTTCTACTTGTGTAGATAGTTAATCGACGATTACTTATCTCATAACTTCTACTAGCAATAGAATAATCAATAGACTAATCTAGTATGCATCCCAAATTAATCTAAGAATCACTCATAAACCCTAGATATGGTAAAGACAAACGATGATATAAAAATTCTCAATAGATTTGTATTATTAATAAAGCTTCACGCTTAGAACATTGAATTCATCCTTAATCAACAAAGGATTTAGCTACTCATATTACAAAGAAGATGAATAATGGTGGTTTCCCCTTAAATGGGTAAACCCTAGGTTTTTGATGTTGAACTTGTGATATGAGATTATCGATGATCTTCTTTGGAAGGCCTAATACCTATTTATATAGGTTTACATTGATTGGCCATCAAGTATCTAGTTCGGTTCAGGAACCCGACCCGAAATAACGACCCCAAACGTGACCTTAGGCCTTCACAAATATGCATACCCGTTTTTATACTTGTTAAGTATGCGTACTGGTATGCGTACCTCAAATTCCAGCAGAAATTTTCGAAACTAAGGTATGCGTACCCGTTTGCATACTTTAGTGTCTTCGGTATTCGATAAAAAGCTTGTTTTGGCCACAACTTCTTTGTACGAACTCGGAATGACCTCATTATTTTTGCATTCTTTTTATCTTTCAATTCTCTTCAATATGGGGATGAGAAATCCTTAATTTGAATGAGTTAAGATCGGTCTTTGGCCCTTCTCTTGATTTTGAGCGTTTTGCTCCTTTTTGTCGCACTTCTTCCACTTCTCTTGGACTTGGGCGCTTTGATACTTGGAATACTTCTCTTCTTAGCTATTTTCGGCACTTTGTATCTCCTTTTTGGATGATTCACCTATTAGAGGCAAATAAGAGAAAACGAGAGTAATAATACGAAAATATGCAAGAATAATAGCTAAAGCAAGTATGGAATGAACACTAAAATCATATGAATTATTCACTTATCAACATACAGGGTTGCACATTTTAGAGAGTTTGCTACATTTAGACGGTCTGATTCAAACACAACATTAGATATATTAAGTGTCTTAGCCTATATGATAGCTTCTTGTACTGCCAAGCATTCTGTTTGTTCCACATTTAATCCTCCATTGTAGTATCTGCCTCTGATTTCCCAGCAGGTACCTGTAGAATCTGTGATTATTAGTCCGATACCAAAAACTTTATTCACCTTATGAAAAGAAGCATCAATATTGATCTTGAGTTGGTTAGGAAATAGAGGATGCCAATTATGTTTGAATGATGATACCCTTGATAATTATCAATACTTTGAAGACATTGATTAATTATGTACTTAATATTTTTCATTGTCTTCACATTGTTGGGATTTCTGTTTCGAAAAAATTTATTGCATCTATTCTTACAAATCTGCCAAGTTGTTATCATGACAGTAATAATCCAGATATTCCATGAGTCCTCTTGCGTGACAGTAGAATCTGTGGATTAACTCCATGAAGCAACAGTAATGTGACTAGAATGAATATTGTAAACATTTATGCTCATTGCTAGCCAAATGGATCTAGAAGAATCACATCATATGATAAGATGTTCTAGAGTTTCAGGTTCTTGATTGCAATGTGGATAAAGAGTAACAATTTCATCCTTGTAGAAAATTAGTTTACCATTGTTGGAACTATGTTTCTAAGGCATTTCCAAATGAAAAACTTAAATTTGTGTGGTGCACTGGTTTTCCAGAATTGCTTCCAAATTTTATTCGGGACAAATTGTGTTTGTAACTGTCTGTGTTGAGGGTTTAAGGTATTACAAGTGGACTTAACAGAGAAGATACCTTTTTTATTTGGTTCCCATATGATAGTATCATGTCCATGTTGAACTAGATGCATTTTCAGAATAAGATTAACATTGTAATCTTGAAACGCCGATCTTACTAGTGAGACAATCCACCTTCTAGGGTCTTGAAGCATAAGATCAGATACATGCACTATTCTAGCAGGGTTGGCATAGTCATTTCTTGGAATAGGTGGATGATTTAGACCCTTTACCCATTTATCATACCAAATTAGGGTTTTAGTACCGCACCTAACATCCCATCTGTGAAATTTTTTGACATTATTCAGTCCCTGTTATATTCCTTTCCATATCTTTGAGGAATTAGAATGCTCAATTTGAAGATGAATAAAATCACAGTAAGGTGAATACTTTGGCTTCAGAATTTTGACTCATAGTTGATCTGGTCATGTGCAAAGCCTCCAAGCTAATTTGGTTATTAGAGCCATATTGTATTGCTCTCAATTTCTGAAAGCTAGACCCCCATATGCTTTAAAATTACACAGAGAATTCCAATTAAGGTATAAAGTTAATTTTTCTATTATTTTTATGGCCCCACCAGAATATCCTCTGGATTGTATCTAATTGCTTCATAGTGTGTTTGGGTAGCCTAAAGTTACTCATATAATGAACTGGGATTGAGTTTAACACTGATTTGGCCATTGTGGTTCTTGCAGGTTGATTAAGGAGTTTCGAGTTCTAACCGCTAAGTCTATTTTCAAAAACTTCATTTATGGTGTTAAAAGAGAGTGTTTTGGATTGGCCTAGCAGGATTGGTAGACCCAAATACTTATCAGAAGTACTCAATTGTTTTACTCCCAATCTCTTAACTATATCCAATTTATGTTGTTGCGAAAAATCTCCAGTGATAAAGGCTGCAGACTTAGAGAAATTTATCATCTGTCCTGAGAGATTTTAAAAAATATTAAGAATATTCATAATATTGGAAACACTATTTTGATCGGCTTGGAAAAAGAGTAAGCAATCGTATGTGAACAATAGATGATTAATTGAAGGTGCTTCTTTTCTCACTTGGATACCTTTTATAAGATGATTTTCTTCAGCAATAAATAGAGCTCTCGATAGGTACTCCATAGAAATTATGAATATATAGGGGGATAAAGGGTCCCTATGACGTATTCCTCTTGTCGGAGTATACTGATCGCAGGGGCTACCATTTAGTCTGATTGAAACTTAAGTAGTTAAAATGCACTGATGAATAAGTTCTCTCCATTCCAAGCAGAAACCTAGAGATTAAAGCATATTATCTAAAAAATTTCATTCATGCGATCAAAAGCCTTGGACATAGCAATCTTTAGAGCTATATTCCCCACTTTCTTTTTAGATCTTTTCATTGAGTGTATTAGCTCATGAGCTATTATGATGTTATCATCAATGTATCTTTCGGGAATATAAGCTACCTGAGTTGGAGAAATAAATTTATTCATGAAAATCTTCATTCTCTTTACCATTAATTTGGAGATAATTTTATAAGTATTATTACAGAGCCCAATTGGCTTGTAATCGTTTGAAGTTGTTGGAGATTGGGTTTTCGGTATTAAACAGATTGAAGTATTATTTAAATGAGGAGGTAGTTTCCTTGTTAAGAAGAATTCTTGCACCATAGTAATAAGAT
This sequence comes from Papaver somniferum, assembly GCF_003573695.1. Lineage (NCBI taxonomy): Eukaryota > Viridiplantae > Streptophyta > Magnoliopsida > Ranunculales > Papaveraceae > Papaver > Papaver somniferum. The sequence goes on along the minus strand of NC_039358.1, from coordinate 122,637,630 downwards.
CATTACCAAAAGTATCCCACTGAGTTTGAAAAAAATCTGTCGGGAAACCATCAGATCCTGGTAAATTCCAGCTGTGTAGACTCTTAACTACTTGATAGATTTCCTCTTTGTCCATCATACTCAGAAGAGCTTCATTATCTGAAGGAGTAATGACTTTTTGAATATGATCAAAAGAGGAAGCTTATAGGGAAGGATTTTTTGTAGTAGCTATGTATATGAAAAATATTTAGTGAGAAGTCTAGCTAGCTCTTCTCTTGAGTGATACCACCTACCACTTGAGTTTTTTAAAGATGTGATATTATTTCTGAAAAAACGGGGGTCTAACAACCTCACCCAATATTTCGATTAGAAATTTGTATGGAATAACTCCAATATACTTTCTAGAGAATCAACTAGAAAGTCAGACTCAATCTAGATAAAAGTATATCAAAGAGTTAATATCTCAATCTCTCGATTTGATCGATACTCAAGCAAATGGAAATCTGCGAGTCTTTATCAAATATTAGAGAGATAAACTTGGATGGTACCAAAGACCAATATCCAAGTGTCAATCAATTTAAATCAACAACCAAAGGTTGGATATTCCAATTGATTGATCTTAACGCACAACCTGTGATATTTCAATTATAGAACAAAATATAATGCAGAATAGAAATAACACAGACACCAGAAATTTTGTTAACGAGGACACCGCAAATGCAGAAAAACCTCGGGACCTAGTCCATATTGAACACCACACTATATTAAGCCGCTACAGACATTAGCCTACTACAAACTAACTTCGGTCTGGACTGTAGTTGAACCCTAATCAATATCACACTGATTCAAGGTACAGTTGCGCTCCATACGTCTATGATCCCAGCAGGATACTACGCACTTGATTCCCATATCTGATCTCACCCACAACCAAGAGTTGCTATGACCCAAAGTCTAAGACTTTAATAAACAAATTTGTATCACACAGAAAAGTATACGGTAATAGATAAATCTGTCTCCCACAGATAAACCTAAGAGTTTTGTTCCGTCCTTTGATAAAATCAAGGTGAACATGAACCAATTGATAACCCAGACTTATACTCCCGAAGAACAGCCTAGAATTATCAATCACCTCACAATAATCTAAATCGTATGGTAGCGAAACTAGATATTGCGGAATCACAAACGATGAGACGAAGATGTTTGTGATTTCTTTTTATCTTGCCTTATCGGAGATATGATCTCAAGTCAATTATTCAGTTGAACTCGTACGATAGAAAATGACAAGATAATATCGCCCAACTACAAGAGAAGTAGTTTCGTATGGCTTCACAATCCCAATGAAGTCTTTCAGTCGTTAACCTACAGGGTCTCGAGAAGAAACCTAAGGTTAAAGGAAAATCGACTCTATCAAAACCAACTAGTATCACACATGAGGTGTGGGGATTAGTTTTTCCAGTTGCTAGATGTCTCCTTTATATAGTTTTCAAATCAGGGTTTGCAATCCAATTTACCTTGGTAGCAAAGCATTCAATATTCACCGTTAGATGAAAAACCTGATTTAACCAAGCTAATATCTTTCAAGCGTTATATCGAAATTTAGCTTGTCACACACAAATAAAATGTATTTCATTCAGGTTTGAGTAACCGTACCTAAACGTGTATACTTAGTTGGTTCACAAATAGTTAACCAATGGTTAGCCATATGAGTACTTTCATATTAACCGTATTCATCTTCTTCACATAACTAGTTCAAATGACTCATAAGAACTAGTTGAAGAGTTGTTCAATTGCTTAGGTCTTTATGAATAGACACAATTGAAACAACATCGGTTTGATTCACTTGAATCAATTCATGAACAATATAGCCACGGTTTGCAAATATTGCATTCCTTATTACTTTATTGTTTAAGTTCATGAACTTCCGATTTGAGAAAATAACCAGCTTGGGTACGGGTACGGGTACGTATACCATAGCTACCGGATTTGAGTTTAGAAACTCAACATAAATTTCCGGTCGAAAACTGCCGTGGGTACGCGTACGGGTATGCGTACCTAAGGTGACTGGTTTAACAGTTTGCAAACTTACAAACTCAGCAGAAATTTTCGGTTCGAAAACTTCCGCTGGTACGCGTACCCAACCTGTCTCCTTCACCAATACCGTACGCACACATATGCACACACTTGGTTTCCGACACATGGATTTATACACTAATGTGCGAACACACTATATATGCTTATATCCATAGTTGTTTACGTAATCTCAACTCTACATTTCAATCATTGAAATATTCTTCTATAATGTTATAACAGTCGTTATTCACAACTATCGTTATCAAAGTTATTTTCAAGATTGAAACGTCATCATGACTTTCGTCACGGGTTAAGATGAAAAGTGGTTAAAGCGAAAGCTTACCAACACATATTTCGAGAAAAAGATAGGTGAGTAAACTCGGCTCAAAATAGCAAATGTGTATGTATGAAAACTATCATACTTATACGACTTTGTCTCAAGAGTAGGAGATAGAGTAGATAGACTTTTGAGTGATAGATAAGTTCAAGTCTCCACATACCTTTTAGTCGGATGAAGTTTCACTGGTTCCTTGAGTAGTTCTTCGTCTTCGTAAGATGATCGCCATGGAGTCTGGAGCTCAGCTACACTAAACTGTCCTAAACCGATACTTAGTTATAAGTAGTCTAGTAATCAATACATATAGTTTTGACAACTAAACTTGACAAACATGCTTGAGATAGTAACGCATGCGAGTTCGACCGAGCAATGCTCTAACAATCTCCCCGTTTGTCAATTTTAGTGGCAAAACTATCAATACATATGGATTGCAAAATATATAAAACTTCGTAGCTTCTCGTCCACATGCTTGATCTCCTTGGTGCTTCAACATTACTCGAAAAATTTGTGTTTTCCAAGTACTCCCATGATTCCATGGATGTTCAATTCAGCATCATAGTTGTTGAAGATCCGTAGCCATAACAATGAGAAAACAAAAGCTCTCGATCATTGTTATACAGTGTCATAGTATTGTTACACAGTATCAAAGTTCTTATGTCACAACTTCGACAACAATACTATGGTGATATGTATCACTCCCCCTTAGTCAATACTTTCATCTCAACATGAAAACCACTCCCCCTTACATAATGATCCGTAAAACACGTAAACCATATGTATTTGTAGTGTGAACTACATATTAATTCTCCCCCTTTTTGTCAATAAAATTGGCAAAGGTACGAAAACGGGATCCTAATGAAATTTCCACGGAGATGCTTCAAGACCAAAGAAAAGTACATATCAACTTGTTTAGATGCAATCATAAATCCGAAGCTAAATGCATTCATCAAGGAGTTTATAAAGATACAAGATAACCCCTAAAATATTCCACAACCGCACTCCCCACAAAGATATGGAAATTAAGCGCAAGTTCAAAAGAACTCTCCCCCATTTTATGTCATTCCCGAAAGAAAAACAAGAGCGACCTTACTTTTACAAGAAAATAAGGATTTCTTTGGACACCAAAAACCATAAGGAAATGATTTTGTATCCAAAAATTCTCAATCAAACTAATCACAAGCGAACCCATGATTAATTTGATTGGAATACACAACCAAATTAATCACAAAAGAATCTATGATTTGTTTAGTTGGAAATGCTCACATAAGAAAACTTATGGAGCCATACAATATATACATAAAATATGGATCAGGGAAGATCAATATTACGGAATATACAAAGATTCATTATATCTTCATCACTATTTGCACAATGACATACAATAGACATATTCTTTGTAAACAAAAGATTTTAACCTATCTTCCATCAAAGAATTGACATAATAGGCTTAACTTTTGTTTGTCAAAAGTTCATCGATCTTGTATCAATACATGCATATCGACATACGAAAGAGATAAATTTTGACATCGTATAGGACAATAATAGTTCACGGACGCAAACATACATATCCCATAACATATTGCAATATATAAAACCATAAAGATTAATACTGCAAACATCATCTTCCAAATCACTTTAGAATTTATAAATAAATAAATCTAAAAACATTGCAAGATGAAAACGTTGGACATAACTATGTGTACTCACAATAATGGCTATTCCAAACCCTATTTATCCTTCTTAAACAAAAACAAGAACAAAAATTCTCTTAAGAAGTTTCCTAGAAAAAATAATATTTCACTTACTTTCAGAATTCTTCTCATATTCCCTATATTCATCAAGATCCTCTTCAATTAGATCAATCCTTGATTCAAGATTTTCAATCTTTTCTTCCAGTTTCTTGGATGATAAAACCAATTCGTTTTTCAGAGCACTTACTTGTTCCAAAACGAGATTCATGGTCAATGAGAGTTTCTCAAACTGGGATACAGATGGATTTCCATCAAAAGATCATCACGTTTGTCAGAGCATAACTCATTATCTGATGAGTCGAAAAGAATCTTCTTAGATGGAAACAAAACAGTCCACACATCATTCTTTTTGCTTGAGAGACTGGAAGAAGACATGGCGGAAAAGAGAAATGAAATGCTCAGCCTTCAAGGGAAGAAACTTCTTCTTAAAAGGAAAAAGATATTTTAAGAAGATAATTTGACTAAAACCCTAAGTCAAGGGTAGGTGCAAGGAAACGATTTCAGGAGAAACCGTTCATGAATGATTTTAACCAAACCAAACAGAGATAAGAACCAAACTAAGTACAGAAATACAACCCTCTTAGTAGGATATGGTTTGTAGAAAACAGAAGGTACAAGAACCATCTTATATTCTTACTACAGAATAAGTTTCTCCCGATCTAGAACATGATTGGGAGGTCTCCATCTTAAGGGTGTTGTTAGAGCATAGCTCGGTCAACCTCGCATGCGTTGCTATCTCAAGCATATTTTTCAATGCTAGTGATCAAAACTATAAGTCTTGATTTGTAGCCTACATAGATAAGTCTCGGACTAGGATAAAAAAGTGTAGTTGAGCTCAAGGACTTCATGGCGATTCATCATACAACGACGAAGATCTATACAATGAACCGTGGAACTTCATCAACAAAAAGGTATGTGGAGACTTGAACTTATCTATCACTCAAAAGTCTATCTCTTCTATCTCCTACTTCTTATGAGACAAAAGTCGTATGCTATACAGACTAGATCATACACATTTGATATTTCGAGATGAGCATTCATTGTTTATCTTTTATCTCAAAATCGTGTGTTGGTAAAGCGTTTCGCTTTGATCAAGTTTATCTTCACCTAGTGACAAAAGTCATGAAAAGTTTCAATCACTTTGAGAATTGCTCTGACGTGAATCGGTCTGTGAATAACGACTACATAGCGTCCTCTGAGAATGTCTCAATGATTGAAATGAGAGTTTAGATTACATAACCATGTATTCCTTGAACCGAAGTTTTTGAACTTTGTAGATCAAGAAAAATCGGGAGGATTGTGGAATTGGCTTGCCAAGTCCGCAAACCCAGTCCGCAAACTCAGTCCGCGAACTGTCGGAAGTTCTCGACCAAGAATTTCTGCTGGAATTTTCTGAAACTCGTTTGTGTGCTTAGTCCGCGAACTGGCGGAAGTTCTCTTTCCGAGAATTTCTGCTAAGTTTGGAAAACTCAACCGATTAACTTAAGTCCGCGAACTTGTTTGTGAACTTAAGAGGTTATGATCTAAAGGTGTGCTCTGAACATGAAACATTAAATTACTAAGGAATGCTTTATGCAAACCGTGGCTATAATGTTCATGAGCCGATTCAATCAAATCGAATCATCTTTGTTTCAATTGTGTTTTGTGTAGTTACATAAGATCTCATAGCAATTGAACAACTCTTTAACTAGTTCATTTGAGTCAATTGAACTAGTTATGGTGAAGAAGAACAAGGTTAATATGAAATTCTCATATGGTTAACCTTTTGGGTTACTATGTTGAACCAACATACACGTACACGTTTGGGCATGGTTTTCACGAATCCAGTAAACGTCTACCCAAGTGTGTGAGACAAGCTAAGTTTTCGATCTAACGGTTGAGAAATATTAGTTTGAATCTAAATCAGGTTTTCATCTAACGGTGAATAAGGATTGCTTTGTAACTAAGGCAAAACCCTGATTTGAAGGATATATAAATGAGACATCTAGCATTGTGCAAAAATAATCCCCACACGTCTGTGTGCTACTAGTGCGCCCGCTAGAGTCGATCTCCATTAACCTTTGATTTTATTCTCTAAAATCAGGTTAACGACTTAAAGACTTCATTGGGATTGTGAAGCCAGACCGATACTATTTTTATCGTAGTTGTGTGATATGATCTTGCATCTTCTATCTTTCGAGTACAATCGATTGATTGGCTTGAGATCATGAGAGTTCTCCGATAGTCAAGATAAAGAAGTCACAAACATCTTCGTCTCACTGTTTGTGATTCCTCTACAATCCGCTTGTGTAGTCAAGAAGGATTGTAGAGAGGCGATTGATTAATCTAGGCTGTTCTTCGAGAATATAAGACCGGATTATCAATTGGTTCCTGTTCACCTTGATTTTATATCAAAAGACGGAACAAAACCTAGGGTTCATCTGTGGGAGACATATTTATCCTTTTATAGACTTTTCTGTGTGAGACAGATCTGTTTATTATTAAGTTTGTGATTTTGGGTTACAACAACTCTTAGTTGTGGGTGAGATCATCTAAGGGAATCAAGTGTGCAGTATCCTGCTGGGATCAGAGGTGTAGGAGTACAACTGTACCTTGGATCGGTGGGAGACTGATTGGGGTTCAACTATAGTCCAGTCCGAAGTTAGTTTGCAGTAGACTAGTGTCTGTAGCGGCTTAATACAGTGTGTATTCAATCTGGACTAGGTCCCGAGGCTTTTCTGCATTTGCGGTTTCCTCGTTAACAAAATTTCTGGTGTCTGTGTTATTTTTTTTCCGCATTATATTTTAAATTAATTGAAATAATACAGGTTGTGCATTCGTGATCTTCAATTGGAAATCCAACCTTTGGTTGTTGATTGATATTGATTGATCCTTGGACATTGGTCTTTGGTACCGTCCAAGTATTCCTTGTATTTGATAAAGACTCGCTATTGTTTTTAGCTTGAGTAAATCAAGAGAGAGAGATTAACTCTTTGAGATACTTTTATCTAGATTGAGTCTGATTGTCTATTTGATTCTCTGGTAAAGTATTTCAGAGTTAGTCCATACAGATTGCTAAGCGAAATATTGGGTGGTGTTGTTAGACCCCCGTTTTTTTCAATTGGTATCAGAGCAGGCAAACATGTTCAAGACCTAACAAGTCTGTTTTTGTAGCGATCTGACTCTATGGACAGAAGTGCTATCTCTATTAACGTACCACCAGTCCTCGATGGCTCAAACTATCTATGGTGGAAAGTTGCTACGCGCACTTTTCTTCAGCCGCGTGACTTCCAATCATGGATATGTGTTGTGAATGGCTATGAGACTCCCGTTGTTATGGAAAGAGATGTTGTTGTACCAAAAGATTTATGTATGTACAATACTGCCGAGTTAGTTGCTGCAAGGCAAAACTCTGACGGGTTGAACGCCATCCTACATGATGTTTCCCCAAACCTTAGACACCATGTGATCTCATGCACTACGTCTAAAGAAGCTTGGGATACTTTAGAAAGCGTATTTGAAGGTAACCTCAGTAAAAAGGAAGCTAGGCTTCAAAACCTTAATTCTGAATGGGAAGACCTTTCTATGGCAGAAGAAGATTTTTTCTACGATTTTTATCACAAACTGTCTGAAATTGTTAATGCATCATGTGCATTGGGTAGGACAATTCCTGAAAAAGAAATTGTGATGAAAATCCTTCGATCGCTGCCATCCAGATAAAGAATCTAAAAGACATGCCATCGTTGAAGGAAATAACCTTAATACTCTTTCACGAAACACACTGGTCGGAAAAATTAGAATTTTCGATCGCGAATATATGGCAAGAGACGATCATCATTTGCTTGGGAACCGTGTCACCTCTCCTGATCATAAATCTTATCATCCAAAATTGACGAAAGAGAAAAGTGAGAATTGCTTTATTTCTACGTTGTCTTTGTTTATACAAAAACTTAAGAATATCCTCAGACGTAGTAAAAGAAAGTCTCAAAAGGAAACTTCGTTAGTCAATATAAAAGATACGAATACCAAGAAGAGCCGTACTAATGAAACTGGTCTTATGTGTGTTCAAGCCTCTTCGAAAATCCTGAAACGGAGATAAGAGAGATAACTAAAGCATGGATGAATACTCTTGATTATTGTCCTGAGGAAGTTAATGATTGCTCTCTCAGTCTTTTTGCTGAAAATCATTCTCATGATTCCTTCGTGACATGTCCGCCTGTATTGGATCAGCAAACCTCTCCTGATTTTGTGTTGAACTCCAGGAGTTTATCGGAAAAGAGTCTACCAAATCGCTTTGTTCAGTTGAGTTCACCTCAGGATCATCTTAGCACGTCAAATCAAAAGCAGTCCTTCCTGGATGAAAACAAAAAGGAAGTATACCTTTCATCAAAAGGTGTTTTCAAAAATAGTGCAGAATTTGCAAAGATCTGCAGTCAAGTTTTCTAAAAGTCTGATCACAATGGATAAGCAAAAACCTAGTGAAATGGGTGGTTTCTCTCTTTGTAAAGATTATCCCAGTCCAATCTTGGATTGGAGGCCTTATGCTCAGTAATCTTGTTGAAAAATGATTCTTGTGTTCTCTTCTTATTATACAAGAATCATAATATACAAGGGGACTGTAACATTTTTTTTTGTGCTTTTTCAGGTCTTGTTCGTGAACGACTTCATCTTTTTTGATAACCAACTTCTGTTAGGATTTGGTAAAAAGGGTGTTTCTGGAAATTCTACACCTGTATTCCTTTTAAAAGGCTCTACCTCTTCAACACTCTCATTTCATCCTCTCTATCATGTCCTCCTCTAGTCTTTCAAGTAAAGAAAGTGATGTATGGACAGTTCTATTTCCCTCAAAGAAGATTCGTTTCGATTCTTCTAACAATGAGATGTGCTATGACAAACATGTCTCTTCTTCTGATGAGAACCCTTTTGTCTCTCAGTTTGATAAGCTCTCTCTAACCATGAATCTCGTTTTGGAACAAGTTCGTGCTCTGAAAAATGAACTTGAAGTGTCTTCCAAAAAACTTGAGGAGAAAATGGATAGTCTTAAATCAAGGATTGACCTAATCGAAGATGAGCTTGAAGAATATAGGGAATACGAGAAGAATATTCAAGGTAAGTGAAATGATTGATAAGAGGTATAGATTCCTAGTATGTCTTCTTTTTGGATTAGTTGGAAGAATAACTAGTGCTTTGAATAGCGAGGATTGTGACTATACATAGCTATTTTTGTTTTCATCTTCTTATGTTATTTTTTAGGTTTATTAGTTATTAAATTCTAAAAATATTTGGAGGATGATGTTTATTGCAGTATTTTAATGGTTTGTGATATTGCAATATTTTTATGGGATATGTATTGTTTACGTCCGTGAACTTGAAGGTCCCATATTGCAGTCAAAAGTAAAGTCGTTCATGAATCGATATTCGTATTGATGAAAGGATGAATGGACTTTTGACATATACAAAAGATGTAGTTGCAGAAAATCCTACACTACACCCCTCACAAGATTTCATTAACATTCAACTCATTTTTGGATTAACAATCTTAATTTTATTGATGAATCTTTGAACAATCTTACAAGAAAAGATAAAGGAATCAAGAATAACCACTGCTCTAGATTTTATCTCTCCTATTTACTTGCTTCTTACTCAGAAAAGATCTCTCTCTATTCCTTTACAACTGAACGGCTATTTATAGGGAATTACATAGTGGATGACAGCTAATCTGTCTTTTATTTTCGGATATGACTTGCGACATTATCGCAATCTTACAAAATATCAATCTCGCAAAGTTCCTTATTTTCGCAGGACTGTCACACTTTTCTCATGATTTGGCTGATGTCGTTTATTATATCGTTTCTGAAGTTAGTCTACGACACTGTCGTGTTGTGTTGTTAATAATTTCGCTGAGGCATTATTGCTGCGAGATTCTGATCCTATATCTTGCCTCTTCTCATATCTTCTCTGCGAAGTAGATAATGATGTGAGAAATGCCGCAACTATCCATCACTTCATATTCTGCATTTATCACACATATCCTTTCTCCCATCTGTTTCTTGACACGTCTTCTGTAACTGCTTCTTTTCAACCGCTCACGTCTTTTCGCATTAATTGTGTTTATCTTCTCGAAAATCTCCTCTTTTCAACCGCTCACATCTTTTCGCATTAATTGTGTTTATCTTCTCGAAAATCTCCTCTATATGTACTCTTCTTACTCTTTTCTTCTTTTTTACTCACTTTTTCATCTTCTCTGCAACTTCATCACTTTCTCCGTAAATTCCTCTACTGTAATTTTTCTTCTATCTTCCTTCTTCAATCTTCTTAATTCTTCATCCATTCCCATACTCTATATTCAGATATGCCTCCAAGTGGTCAAAAACATGAGAAAACCTTAAAGGAAGTTCAAAAAGATCTTGTCGAGAAAGGTTTCACACTTTCTACCATTCCTGGTGAAAGTGCCAAATCAATTATTTCTATCAAACTTTTCTCTGATCAACATTGTGATGATCAATCAATCATAGTTTCGCTGGGTCAAATTCTCGCAGGTCTCCCCATTCCTCTGTATGACCCAGATATTCCTCTGTTCTATGAGATTCTCGCTCACTCGGGATTTTCGCGAGCTATCTTCCAATTGAGTGGGGATTGCATCCGTCTGATGTTGGAGTTCGCTAACCGTGGTGCTGGTAAAGGATCTCTTTATTCCAAAGAACTTAGGGATCCTAAATTCGTAGATCTAGAGATAGTCGCTGAAAAATATATAGTAGTGAATTTCTTTGAAAATTATAAATTAATATACATGATGAAAGAGAATATTCGCTGGGGTATTCGCTTGAAAATGAAGGATGTTATTTCTGAAGATAAAATGCTCATGCATGACATTGATTGGCACTCTGGTAAGAACACAACCCCTCGCCAATCCAAAGATGATAAATGGTGCGTTTTTCCCTTGATGATGAAAGGACCTTACATTGCTAGGTCAAATGTTCTTCCTGAGAATCTCGCTACTTATCAACCTTGGGTATTCTCTTGGCCCGAGAAGAAGAAAGAGGTATGTTTCTTCCAGTTTCGCCCACTTTACATTTCTTTATTTATCTTTATTCTTTTGTTCGCTGATTCTTGCGACATTCTACAGATCCAGAAACTGAAAGATAGCTACCACAGGACTGGGAAGGCTAATACCTTGTTAGCTTTTCGCTCATACACAGATGAGGTAAGAAATATTCTCTTATGATTTTAAACAATATATTGTTGCCTCTATTTCTTATTTCTATTTGTGTGTGAAGGTTATCGCTGAAACAGAAGAGCCTACCAATGTTGCGAAGCCTGATGATAAAGGCAAAGGTGCTCTTCGCAGGGAAAAACCAACTGCTCCTCCTTCAAAGAAGAGAAAATTCGTTCTTACTCTTCTTCAAATATTCCTTCTCATGAAAACTCCGAGAGTGATGAGGATGATGAGGATAATGATGACCCTGCTGCAAATGAAGATTCTCCATATGAATCTTCTATGGCTAAGCTCTCTGGCATCTTTTCTGATTCTTGGCAAGGAATGGGAGATAGTCAATTCTCTAATACCTGCGCCACTATTTACGATGTTTCTTTATTGGATGGTGATAGTTCTCTTCGCGGAGTTTCTAGATCGGTGACTCCCAACTTCCTGCATTATCTTAATAGTCTGGTATGCTTTCGTCTTTTTACTTCTTCATTGTTGTGACTCAAAATTTCTTTTTATTAGAATTATATTTTGTATTTTCTTTGCAGGCTGGAAAAGATTCTTTCGTTGTTGCTTCAGATTTGGAGAGGAGACGCGAAATTCTTGAAAAGAAGAATCTTCAATTTCGTACGAAGAATGAAGAACTGGAAACTGAAGCTAAAGGTCTTCGTGAGAAGAACGAACAATTAGAAGCTGAAGTTAAAGGTCTTCGCGAGAAGAACAAACAACTGGAAATCGACACTTCTTCGCAAAGGAACAAAATTTGTACTCTTCAAAAATCTAATGCTCAGCTCCATGGTATGCAATTTTTCTCCTTTCCTTTCATTCATTCATCCTATTGTCTTATCTTATTTGATTAATCCTTTTTGCAGACATTTATGGTCTTTCTGATGAAGCCATTCTTCTTCGTTCATTTCCCGATGCCCTAGATAATGACACTCTTCTTGAACATCTTAATAAATCTTTGAATAGTTTCTCTAATGATAAAATTTCATTTTTGCCTTTGAATGAACTTAAATCCAAATTTCTCCTCTTAGAGATTGATCATAGATCTAGTTTAGGTTTAGCCAACCAATTTAAACGTTTTTATCTCAATTCTAAAGAGAAGATCAATGAATTAAGAACCAAGATTAGCAAACTTATAGATGATAAAGATCGAATCTCTGATCAAGGTGTTAAGGCTTTGGCGAAATTCCAAGAGAATCTTCTTGAGGTTCAACTTAAACGAGATGAAGCTAATCGTCAAAATGTTGTGCTTAGCGAGAGAGAAAACCAAGTTCGTTCTCGTCTTCTCATAAATAGTGATGATGAGTTCGCTTGGGCCGCGACAATCTTGGATAACGCCAGAAAAGATTTAGGTGTAAATGTTAGTCTCCAAGTTGAGAATACAACCTTGATTAGAGATATGATTTTTGAGAGAGAAGGTCATTAACTGTTTTACTTTTTTAATTTCTGGTTTTTCACGATTTTTTATCAAGTTACTGATTAATTGCTATATGCTTCGCAGGATCTGAAAGTAGCTATCGCCAAAGAGTTGATGAACTTGAAGCTGAAAAAGAGGAACTCGCATAGAATATTTCTTCTCGCAACGACAAATATTCTAGATTAAAGAATCAAATCAAGATCACTGTTGCGAACTTTAAGAACGACACTCTGCATTTTCGCAATCAAACTATTCAAATGGTTTGTGATGACCATAGTATTCCTCACTCTGATTATCCTTGTCTCTTGGAGGAGATCCCAAAGAACATTCCTAGTCTGACCATCTCTGATAGCGAAGCTGATGATGAAGAATCTGATGGTGATGAAGGTTTTGATGGAGATAAAGGTTCTGATGCAAACGAATAAGAGAAAAAGTCTTATGAAGATGATGAAGGATCAATTAAGAAGTAGTCTTTGTTTCTTTCTTTGATCTTCTGTAGTACTTGTACATTTATTCCTTCTTTTTGTATATTTGCGAATTCTTTTGGTTCCCCATATTCCTTAATATATGAGTTTCTTTCATTTCGACCTGCATTCATTAAAACAATTCTTCCTTGCAATACGGTTAATCGACATAATCATTAATTTTTGAATTTTTGTGTAAATATATCATGTGCAGACAAATAACATTTTCTAATTTCATTCATTCCCATACTTGCCTCTGTTATTTGTATCCAAATGAGAGATTTTGCAGATTTCTCTTATTTTGTGCCTCAACTTCGTAGTTGTTTATGTATAATTTCGCAATCATATGCGAAGTGAATTTTGATTCTTTTCAAAATCTCATTCCTGTGTGGTCTTATTTTTCCTTCCTAGTTAAAGGTATTATTATGCCACCTCTTGTCATTGCAACAAAATCGCAGGACGTTCTTGCACTTTCATGCAAAAACCCATTGATCTTTCCTTAACTTTTTTCTTTGTATTATTGCCTCTCCAGGATAGTTGCGACAATATGTCACGCCTAAATTTTCTTGCGAAAATAAACCCCATGACATTGCCGTCTTGCGACGAAATCGCAGGACGTCTTCGCACTTTCATGCGAAAACCCATTGATCTCGTCTTATGTTTCTCTTTAGTATTATTTCCTCTTCAGGATTGTCGCACAAATATGACAATCCTTAATACCCTTGCGAGTAAAAAGCCTCATGAAATTTGCGTCTTAAGACACTTATCATCTCCCTAATGGAGGGTGCCTCCCTTATCTCCCCCTGGTTGCCCCTTCAAGGAGGCGTACCTCTACCATACAAGGTTGGCTCCTCCCATCCGGTCTTAACAACAACCAGTTGTTTTCGCAGCCTCTTATCCTTTTACCTATAGGGTTTATGGTTACGAGACTGCACCCTAAGTGGGGTTTTCTTCGGGCCGAGTGCAGTATAAGCCAAGACTTGTCAAGAATGGCAAGGTACGCTCCAGACGCCCTTGGCACTCTTGACTCAACCGTGTACCTCGGTGCCTTGGTCAGATTCTGCACTCCTTGGGAGAGTCCTTATTACCTTAGTCACCCAACCTAAGTCATATGCTTAAGCTGAGAATCCAAGGTGCCTCTCCCGGATGGGCTTTATTGACCCCAAATCTCCATGACTCAGGTTCCGGGGCGGTGTAACCTTTCCCTGAGCCATGCAACAGGTACCCCCTTATATGACGTACTTTAGGTCTTACATTTGCCTCTTGCGAAATTGTATTCACGAACTAGGGTGTACGCCATAAAGGTTCGCCCCTTTCTCTTTTGTCATTGTTCTCTGATTGTATTTTGTAGAATTCATTATCTATGCGAGATTCTCACTCTGCATTTTCGCAATCAAACTATTCAAATGGTTTGTGATGAACATAATATTCCTCACTCTGATTATCCTTGTCTCTTGGAGGAGATCCCAAAGAACATTCCTAGTCTGACCATCTCTGATAGCGAAGCTGATGATGAAGAATCTGATAGTGATGAAGGTTTTGATGGAGATAAAGGTTCTGATGCACGAATAAGAGAAAAAGTCTGATGAAGATGATGACGGATCAATTAAGAAGTAGTCTTTGTTTCTTTCTTTGATCTTCTGTAGTACTTGTACATTTATTCCTTCTTTTTGTATATTTGCAAATTCTTTTGGTTCCCCATATTCCTTAATATATGAGTTTCTTTCATTTCGACCTGCATTCATTAAAACAATTCTTCCTTGCAATACGGTTAATCGACATAATCATTAATTTTTTAATTTTTGCGTAAATCTATCATGTGGAGACAAATAACATTTTCTAATTTCATTCATTCCCATACTTGCCTCTGTTATTTGTATCCAAATGAGAGATTTTGCAGATTTCTCTTATTTTGTGCCTCAACTTCGCAGTTCTTTATGTATAATTTCGCAATCATATGCGAAGTGAATTTTGATTCTTTTCAAAATCTCATTCCTGTGTGGTCTTATTTTTCCTTCCTAGTTAAAGGTCTTATTATGCCACCTCTTGTCATTGCAACAAAATCGCAGGACGTTCTTGCACTTTCATGCAAAAACCCATTGATATTTCCTTAACTTTTTTCTTTGTATTATTGCCTCTCCAGGATAGTTGCGACAATATGACAGGCCTAAATTTTCTTGCGAAAATAAACCCCCATGACATTGCCGTCTTGCGACGAAATCGCAGGACGTCTTCGCACTTTCATGCAAAAATCCATTGATCTCGTCTTATCTTTCTCTTTAGTATTATTGCCTCTTCAGGATTGTCGCACAAATATGACAATCCTTAATACCCTTGCGAGTAAAAAGCCTCATGACATTTGCGTCTTAAGACACTTATCATCTCCCTAATGGAGGGTGCCGCCCTTATCTCCCCCTGGTTGCCCCTTCAAGGAGGCGTACCTCTACCATACAAGGTTGGCTCCTCCCATCCGGTCTTAACAACAACCAGTTGTTTTCGCAACCTCTTATCCCTTTACCTATAGGGTTTATGGTTACGAGACTGCACCCTAAGTGGGGTTTTCTTCGGGCCGAGTGCAGTATAAGCCAAGACTTGTCAAGAATGGCAAGGTACGCTCCAGACGCCCCTGGCACTCTTGATTCAACCGTGTACCTCGGTGCCTTGGTCAGATTCTGCACTCCTTGGGAGAGTCCTTATTACCTTAGTCACCCAACCTAAGTCATATGCTTAAGCTGAGAATCCAAGGTGCCTCTCCCGGATGGGCTTTATTGACCCCAAATCTCCATGACTCAGGTTCCGGGGCGGTGTAACCTTTCCCTGAGCCATGCAACAGGTACCCCCTCATATGACGTACTTTAGGTCTTACATTTGCCTCTTGCGAAATTGTATTCGCGAACTAGGGTGTACGCCATAAAGGTTCGCCCCTTTCTCTTTTGTCATTGTTCTCTGATTGTCTTTTGTAGAATTCATTATCTCTGCGAGATTCTCGCACATCATCACATCGTATTTGCACTTCTCAATCTCTTTTTTATCATTCAGTAAAATGTATTTTTTGGAAATCTTCGCACCAAATCAACTATTCATACACATCTTATTTTCTGCTACTGCTTCCTTGGTAGTGGTATGTTCACCATTTCTTATTCTGAGCTAGCATTAGTTTCGCAACATTTCTTCTTCTTTTCGTTCGATTGCATCCACCATCAATCTCTCACTTCTTTGTGTCTCTTTGATTTTGCGTCGCCAACTTTCCTTCTTGTTTGCTCTTCCTTCGCAGGATTCTACCTCAGTTTCGTAACATTTCTTTCCTTCAACCCAATCTCCTTTTATGATTCCTACACGCTGGGGTGAGGGAATTTGATGCACTGGTGGAAAGTTGAAGCTACACCTAGAATCCCATGTACCAAGGTCGACCAATTAATGCATTGTAGGGTGACTCTACGTCAACAACACAGAACAGGATTTCAGAAGATATTCCCTTCAATGGAATTCGCATAGTAACCTCCCCTTTAGGCTTGTTGGCAGTACCATTAAAACCATATATCTTATATGTTGATGGTATAAGATCATCATCTCTCCCTCCCATGGTTTTATAAGTATGATAGAATAAGATGTTCACAGAGCTTCCGGTATCGATTAGAATCCTATTAATTGCCCATGAGTCTTCAGCTTCATCATCTTCATCTTCTTTCGGTTTTGGATTAATTTCTAATTTTACCACCAATGGATGGTCATGTACCTCCCACCTTCGGGGACTTCTTGCGGTAAAAGAAATAGTCTGCTTCTGCCACTCCTCTAGTGGCGAGATTTTCGCAATGTTCATAATTTCTCTTCCATCATTGTCTCTTGCGAACACTCTACTCAAAACATTGTCATGAAAATCTTCAATTGTCTTGTATGAATGTACGATAGAGTGACAGAATAGATTCTTTGCTTTTGCACCAACTTCTACGAAGAACGTTTCCTTCTCTTTCACCGTGTTTACTCTGTGATGCTCTGGTGGTGGTGGGTAGTAATGGTTGAGATTGTGGGTCCCTACCAGAAAGTGGTTTAGTTTTCCTTGATCTATCATTCTCAGAATAATTCTCTTTATATTTCTGCAATCATTTGTAGTATGTCCATGAAAATGATGATAAGAACAGAACTCATGACTTCTGCGGCTTGGAGGTGGTTCCGTTCCCATGTTCCATGGTGTTGGTATATTCTCCATCAAAATTATAGCTTCCCATATTTTCTCCACACTTGCATTCAGAGGTGGCATCTTGATTTCTTCCCATACTACCTTGTGACCTCCTTGTCTATCTATTAATTTTGTCTTTGACCTCCATAGTTTCTTGCGGCTGATCAAGTCTTTGAATCTTATTATTTCCACCACGATTGTAGAAATTTCTTTCTCTTTCATACTCCTCTTGATCTCGGCTTCCCATAGCCACCAGTTTCTGTTGATTGTTGCCCGTAACCTTTTCTTGTTGTACTTGCGAAGTGCTCGCCACTGTGTTTATTAGTTTAGGTAATAAGCTTGCATTCGCTTTGTGAATTGGTGTTCGCAACTGGGTATGATTCCATTTCATTTTGTCTTTCCTCTAGAGCAATATACTCTTCCTGAAGTTCTCGCAGTTCAGTCATTGTGATTGTATTCTTGACTCTGAAAATTTGGATATACAATAGATTGGTTGCGAACATAGCATTGATAAATGATAAGATAAGATATCTCTCATCCACACGGCCAGCCATTTCACTACACATAGTTCTCCACCTTTTAGTTAGGTGCTTCAAACTTTCGCCAATCCTTTGCTTTAATCCAAACACATCTTCAATACCAGGTCGCGAAGAATTGTTACTTATATATGCCCCCAAGAATGTGGTCTGCAAGTGATTGAAAGATGTTATTGTATTTTTTGGTAGACCTTCGAACCATTTTAACGCCTCTCCTGTTAGACTGGATGCAAAATACTTGCACAATACGGCATCATGATTTTCCCATTGCAACATGCACCTCACGTAGGCTTTAATGTGTTGAATTGCACAAGTTGTTCCATCAAAAATGTTGGTTAATGCGGGATTGCATTTCGGAGGTATTCCTCCTAGTTGTACTTCCCTTGTAAATGGAGTTTTCGCAGCTTCTTCTATGGCTTCTTCTAATTGTCTTCTTCCTACTTCTCCTCTATTATTTAGCATTCCTCTCATTTCTTCCAATTCTTTTAAGATTTGTTTATTTACGCCTGAATTTTGATCCATTGGTATTTTAATTTCGCCTCCCTTCTTCTGCGTTCATGTCTTTCTTCTCTCGCAAAATTTTGCATTTCTTCTTCATCATCCCCATCTCGTCTTCTCCTGCGATTCTCTTCCTCATCTTTATCTTGAGTTCGCATATGATGATGTCTCTCATTTTCCCCTCCATGATTTTGTTCATTTCTTATCAATTCCATTCACTGTCTTTCAGCCATCCTCTGTACTCTATCATACTCTTCATTGAGATTACCGTTATTCCGGTTTTGTGTACGCCTTCTTTCTCGATTATCGTGATTGTTCTGGCGAATTGTCTCCTGAAGATCTTGTTCTTCCATTTCCTCTCTCAATCTTTCACGTTCGCAAGTTAAACGTGCTTGTTCAGCATAGTGTCTTTCAATTTCTTCTTCAATCGTTTGTTGATTTCTTTGAGCTTCTCTCTCATGTAAAATTCTCCTTCCTTCCTCTCGATTCCTTTCGCCATCTTGATTATTTCGTCCCTGACGTTGTCCATTCTCTTGATTTCTATCATTTTGCCTATCATCAAAAGTTTCATTTTGTGGAACGTAACGATCATCAGTCCTTTCTCTATCTTCGCGATGTTCTTCATTAGGGTTTGGTATTTCTTCTTGAATATTATTTCCAGCATTAACTGTGAGTGAGTTTCTCCTCATCTCTCTTCTAGTCGATCTTGAATATGATCTTGTAGTACTTCTCGATCTTCTACTTTGTAGTCTCATATTTTTCATCCTCAATTCGTGATTTTGCCTTGTTAGATTTGCACGTTCTTATGCCTCAACTCTTCTTTCTTCATGCATTCTTCGTCTCAACGTTTCTAACGCTCCAATTTCCTCATCTCCATGAATTATTCCTTCATCTGCTTCTTGATTTCTCTCTACCTGTCTATGGTTCCTGGTTTGCTGCTCTTCTTCTACTTCTTCTGCCGAATTTGATCGCCAAGTGTGTACACTCACTCTATCATAATCTGTTGTTCTATTTTGTATCGATGTTTGCTGAACTGGCGGTTGAACTTGATTTTATCCATTATTTCTCCTTCTAGTAGATTCTCCCATTTCACTTCTCTCCCTTCCAGCAAGTCTTTTACTTCTTCTTCTAGCAGTTGTCGGTTGTTCCGGTACATTTCTCCTTCTAGCCATTCTTTCAATACTAACAAATTGTAAGAGATTATGTAAGTTTTTCACCAATTACTTTCATTTTTAATAAATCACAATATTAATTTTCAACTTTTTCTAGAACAATCTTTAATCTTCAACCCCCTCCCTGTTTCTAGCGCCATTATGTAGTTGCAGGAAATCCTACACTACACCCCTCACAAGATTTCATTAACATTCAACTCATTTTTGGATTAACAATCCTAATTTTATTGATGAATCTTTGAACAATCTTAGAAGAAAAGATAAAGGAATCAAGAATAACCATTGCTCTAGATTTTCTCTCTCCTATTTACTTGCTTCTTACTCAGAAAAGATCTCTCTCTATTCCTTTACAACTGAACGGCTATTTATAGGGAATTACATAGTGGATGACATCTAATCTGTCTTTTATTTTCGGATATGACTTGCGACATTATCGCAATCTTATAAATATCAATCTCGCAAACTTCCTTATTTTCGCAGGACCGTCACACTTTTCTCATGATTTGGCTGATGTCGTTTCTGAAGTTGTTCTGCGACACTGTCGTGTTGTGTTGTTAATAATTTCGCTTAGGAATTATTGCTGCGAGATTCTGATCCTACAAAAGATATGCCTATGTAATCATGTATTTGATGGAAAATAGGATAAAATCTTTTGTTCAACAAGGATAAAGTCTATTATCTCGTTATGATGGAAAATAGAATAGATCCTTGTATGTTATCCACGGTATTGATCTTCATTGATCCATTTTATTATGTTTTACCGTGAAGGCTCCATTGTGTGTCTTATGTTGAGCACCTTACAACTAAGTCGATTTACCTTGGCTTTGTTGGTTGTTCCATAAGATGTTATATGTCGAGCATTAGAAACTAAATTAATCAACTAGTTTGGTTATTTAGTTAGTACTTCATAAGTCTTCTTTCTTATGTGGAGTACATGTACGGTTAAGGTTGTCATATTCTATGATGAACTTAGTCGGGGTTCCATAAATTCTCTTATGTTGAGCCTAAAATAATTAAATTAATTACTTCGGTGATTAGTTTGGTTGTTTGTATTCCAATTAGATTAATTATAGGTTCTCTTGTAATTAATCTAGTTGACTTTTCATATATTCCACAAGTTCTTGTGTTGAGTATATGAAAGGATACACTATCATGTTCTTTGGTTAATGTAGTCATATATTACGTAAGGTTTTCCTTATGTTGAGTATTTGAACGGTTAAGTTAGTTATCTCCATATGATTGACTTAGTCGTAGCTCCGTGAGTTTACTTATGTTGAGCACTTTCAATTAAATTGATCACTTTTGTGGTTTGATTTAGTTGCGTATTCCAATTGAATTAATCATGGGTTTACTTGTGGTTAATTTGGTTGAGCTTTGGATATAGAAAATCATTCCTATGGTTTTTGGTGTCCAATAAAAAATCCTTATTTTCTTTCGAAATTAAGGTCGCTCTTGTTTTTCTCTCGGGAATGACATCAAATGGGGGAGAGTTCTTTTGAACTTGTGCTTAATGGTAATATCTTGCGGGGAGTGCGGCTGTGGAATTTTATAGGGGTTATCTTATATCTTAAAACTCCTCGATGAATGCTGTTAGCTTCGGATATTAGATTGCATCTAAATTAAGTTGGTATGTATTTTTGTTTTGGTCATGAAATGTCTCTTGTGGAAATTTCATTATGATCCCATTCTTGTACCTATGCCAATTTTATTGACAAAAAGGAGGAGAAATATTGTAGTTCACACTACAAATACATATGGTTTTCGGATCATTGTGTAAGGGGGAGTGGTTTCCATGATCGAGATGGAGTATTGACTAAGGGGGAGCGATACATATCACCATAGTATTATTGTTAAAGTCGTGATACAATTGTACTTTGATGTTATATAATAATATTATGACACTGTATAATAATGATCGAGAATCTCGTTTTCTCTCATTGTTATAGATACGGATCTTCAACAACGATGGAGATAAAATTACAACCTTTGGGATCATTGGAGTACTTGGAAGGACGAAGATTTCAAGGAACGTTGAAGATTAGACTATGGAATAGGAGCCACTAAAGTTTATCTTTTTTGTATTCCATATATATTAATAGTTTTGTCACTAAAATTGACAAAGGGGGAGATTGTTAGAGCATAGCTCGGTCAACCTCTCATGCGTTGCTATCTCAAGCATGTTTGTCAATGTTAGTGATCAAAACTATAAGTCTTGATTTCTAGCCTACATAGCTAAGTCTCGGACTAGGATAGAAAAGTGTATATGAGCTCAAGGACATCATGGCGATTCATCATACAACGACGAAGATCTATACAAGGAACCGTGGAACTTCATCAAAAAAAAGGTATGTGGAGACTTGAACTTATATATCACTCAAAAGTCTATCTCTTCTATCTTCTACTTCTTATGAGACAAAAGTCGTATGCTATATAGACTAGATCATACACATTTGATATTTCGAGCTGAGCATTCATTGCTTATCTTTTATCTCGAAATCGTGTGTTGGTAAAGCGTTTCGCTTTGATCAAGTTTATCTTCACCTAGTGACGAAAGTCATGAAAAGTTTCAATCACTTTGAGAATTGCTCTGACGTGAATCGGTCTGTGAATAACGGCTACATAACGTCCCCTGAGAATGTCTCAATGATTGAAATGAGAGTTTAGATTACATAACCATGTATTCCTTGAACTGAAGTTTTTGAACTTTGTAGATCAATAGAAATCGGGAGGATTGTGGAATTGTCTTGCCAAGTCCGCGAACCCAATCCGCAGACTCAGTCCGTGAACTGTCAGAAGTTCTCGACCGGGAATTTCTGCTGGGATTTTCCGAAATTCGTTTGTGTGCTTAGTCCGCGAACTCAGCCCGCGAACCCAGTCTGCGAAATGGCGGAAGTTCTCTTTCCGAGAATTTCTGCTGAGTTTGGAAAACTCAACCGATTAACTTAAGTCCGGGAACTTGTTTGTGAACTTAAGAGGTTATGATCTAAATATGTGCTCTGAACATGAAACATTAAATTACTAAGGAATGCTTTATGCAAACCGTGGCTATAATGTTCATGAGTCGATTCAATCGAATCGAATAACCTTTGTTTCAATTGTGTCTTGTGTAGTTACATAAGATCTCATAGCAATTGAACAACTCTTTAACTAGTTCATTTGAGTCAATTGAACTAGTTATGGTGAAGAAGAACAAGGTTAATATGAAATGCTCATATGGTTAACCTGTTGGGTTACTATGTTGAACCAACATACACGTACACGTTTGGGCATGGTTTTCATGAACCTAGTAAACGTCTACCCAAGTTTGTGTGACAAGCTAAGTTTTCGATCTAACGGTTGAGAAATATTAGCTTGAATCTAAATCAGGTTTTCATCTAACGATGAATGAGGATTCCTTTATAACTAAGGCAAAACCCTGATTTGAAGGCTATATAAAGGAGACATCTAGCATTGTGCAAAACTAATCCGCACGTCTGTGTGCTACTAGTGCGCCCGCTAGAGTCGATCTCCTTTAACCTTTGATTTTCTTCTCTAAAATTAGGTTAACGACTTAAAGATTTCATTGGGATTGTGAAGCCAGACCGATACTACTTTATCGTAGTTGTGTGATCTGATCTCGCATCTTCTATCGTACGAGTACAGTCAATTGATTGGCTTGAGATCGTGAGAGTTCTCCGATAGGCAAGATAAATAAGCCTCAAACATCTTCGTCTCATTGTTTGTGATTCCTCGACAATTCGCTTGTCTAGTCAGGAAGGATTGTAGAGAGGTGATTGATTAATCTAGGTTGTTCTTCGGGAATATAAGACCGGATTATCAATTGGTTCCTGTTCACCTTGATTTTATATCAAAAGACGGAACAAAACCTAGGGTTTATCTGTGGGAGACAGATTTATCCTTTTATAGACTTTTCTGTGTGAGACAAATCTGTTTATTATCAAGTCTGTGATTTTGGGTTACAACAACTCTTGGTTGTGGGTGAGATCAGCTAAGGGAATCAAGTGCGCAGTATCCTGCTGGGATCATAGGTGTAGGAGTACAACTGTACCTTGGATCGGTGGGAGATTGATTGGGGTTCAACTATAGTCCAGTCCGAAGTTAGTTTGCAGTAGGCTAGTGTATGTAGCGACTTAATACAGTGTGTATTCAATCTGGACTAGGTCCCGGGGTTTTTCTGCATTTGCGGTTTCCTCGTTAACAAAATTTCTGGTGTCTGTGTTATTTCTTTTCCGCCTTATATTTTATATAATTGAAATAATACAGGTTGTACATCCGTGATCGTCAATTGGAAATCCAACCTTTGGTTGTTGATTGATATTGATTGATCCTTGGACATTGGTCTTTGGTACCGTCCAAGTATTCCTTGTATTTGATAAAGACTCGCTATTGTTTTTAGCTTGAGTAAAGATCAAATCAAGAGAGAGAGATTAACTCCTTGATATACTTTTATCTAGATTGAGTCTGACTGTCTAGTTGATACTCTAGTAAAGTATTTCGGAGTTAGTCCATACAGATTGCTAAGCGAAATATTGGGTGGTGTTATTAGACCCCCGCTTTTCAGGTGTACTTATCTCTTGATCCCATTCTCCCCTTATGTGAACAGAATTGAGAGTTTTTCTCATTTGTCTTAGAGTAGTGTTGAGAACTCTGTTTGTTGGTCTTTGAAGGCTATAAGTGGCCTTAGACATCTCTTTCGTACTTTTAATAGTACATATGAAAGATTTCTTTTTCCTATTTTGCAAGCATGTTTTGACTGAGGAGATAATCTCTTGATTTTTTGTGCTTATATTATCTTAATGATCCTGATCAACACACAAGATATTAGAATTTGAATCAATTGAGACAATCTTGTGATTTTCTATATCATCCTTTTCATTAGATATAGAGTCAGGCATGATTTGCTGAGAAGAAATAATCGAGGGATGGTATTTCTTATGGGAATCACTATTGCGAATGATTGCAATTTCATGTCTCAGAACATCCAGTTGATCTTCCAAATACTCAATCCTTTTCATTAGATTTTCTTCTTTTGAAGGGACAGGATCGAGTAATCGGAGTGAAATGGGCTGTTTGGAGGACACATGCGATTGTCAACAAAGAAGTTGAAGGGACTTACACAGATTTCTTCCTCCGGACAGTAGTCAAGAGTAGCCATCCAAGCCTTGGTTAACTCATTAACGTCCTCATCATAGTTTTTTGAAGTATGAACACTTCTGTAGCACTTTAAACAAGACTTATTTTCATGATTCTTTTGATCTTTATTATTCCCCTTTTTGATTGAGGTATTTTTCTTTTGAGACTTTCTTTTACTCTGTCTGAGTGTCTTTTTCAACTATTGTATGAACAATGAAATAGATGAATTAAAGTTATTCTCATTTTTTTCAATCACTTTTGGGCAGCGAGATTTCTTATCAGATGTGGTAATAGAGTTTACTACCAAATGATGTTTCTCTCGATGTTGCATTTCAAGATCAAAAATCTTTAACTTTCCAACCAGAGTATTTTTGGAAAGAGTATCAAGGTTATTTCCCTCAACGATGGCATGCTTCTTAGAATCATATCTAGATGGCAGCGATTTGAGAATTTTCATCACAATGTCCTTTTCAGGAATAGTCTTACCCAACGCAAAAGATGCATTAACAATTTCAGACACTTTGTGGTTAAACTCATCAAATGAATCTTCATATGCCATACGAAGGTTTTCTCAATCGGAATTTAGGTTTTGAAGCCTGGCTTCCTTTTCACTGGTATTTCCATCGAATACGGTTTCTAAGATATCCCACGCATCTTTAGACCTAGTGCAATTTGACACATGGTGCTGAAGATTTGGGGTAATGGCATGTATGACGGCATTCAAACCGTCGGAGTTTTTTTTTGCAACAAGTATCTCAGCAGCATCGTATTCGCCAATATTCTTTGGAACAGTAGCGTTACCTATTGCCACAACGGGAGCATCATAGCCATTAACTACATATACCATGATTGAAAATCATGTGCTTGAAGAAAAGCTCGCATAGCAATTTTCCACCATAAGTAGTTTGAGCCATCGAAGACTGGTGGTAAGTTAATAGAGATAACACCTCAGTCCATAGAATCAGATCGCTACAAACACAGACTTTTGAGGTCTTAAACGTGTTTTCCTTCTCTGATACCAATTGAAAAAGCGGGGGTCTAACAACCTCACCCAATATTTCGATTAGCAATCTATATGGACTAACTCCAATATATTTTCTATAGAATCAACTAGACAGTCAGACTCAATCTATATAAAAGTATATCAAAGAGTTAACATCTCAATCTCTCGATTTGATCTATACTCAAGCAAATGAAAATCTGCGAGTCTTTATCAAATACTAGAGAAATAAACTTGGATGGTACCAAAGACCAATATCCAAGCGTCAATCAATTTAAATCAACAACCAAAGGTTGGATATTCTAATTGATCGATCTTAACGCACAACCTGTGATATTTCAATTATATAACAAAATGTAATGCGGAATAGAAATAACACATACACCAGATATTTTGTTAACGAGGAAACCGCAGATGTAGAAAAACCCCGGGACCTAGTCTAGATTGAACACCACACTGTATTAAGCCGCTACAAACACTAGCCTACTACAAACTAACTTCGGTCTAGACTGTAGTTGAACCCTAATCAATATCACACTGATTCAAGGTACAGTTGCGCTCTTTACGTCTTTGATCCCAGCAGGATACTACGCACTTGATTCTCTTAGCTGATCTCACCCACAACCAAGAGTTGATACGAACCAAAGTTTAAGACTTTAATAAACAAATTTGTATCACACAGAAAAGTATCCGGTAATAGATAAATATGTCTCCCACAGATAAACCTAAGAGTTTTGTTCCGTCTTTTGATAAAATCAAGGTGAACATGAACCAACTGATAACCCGGGCTTATATTCCCGAAGAACAGTCAAGAATTATCAATCATCTAAATCATATGGTAGCGAAACTAGATATTGCTGAATCACAAACGATGAGACGAAGATGTTTGTGATTTCTTTTTATCTTTCCCTATCAGAGATATAATCTCAAGTCAATTATTCAATTGAACTTGTATGATAGAAAATGGCAAGATCAGATCGCTCAACTACAAGAAAAGTAGTTTCGTCTGGCTTCACAATCCCAATGAAGTCTTTCAGTCGTTAACCTACATGGTCTCAAGAAGAAACCTAAGGTTAAAGGAGAATCGACTTTAGCAAAACCAACTAGTATCACACATGAGGTGTGAGGATTAGTTTTTCCAGTTGCTAGATGTCTCCTTTATATAGTTTTCAAATAAGGTTTGCAATCCAAGTTACCTTGGTAGCAAAGCATTCAATGTTCACCGTTAGATGAAAAACCTAATTTAACCAAGCTAATATCTTTCCACCGTTAGATCGAAACTTAGCTTGTCACACACAAATGAAATGTATTTCATTTAGGATTGAGTAACCATACCTAAACGTGTATACTTAGTTGGTTCACAAATAGTTAACCAATGGTTAGCCATATGAGTACTTTCATATTAACCGTATTCATCTTCTCCACATAACTAGTTCAAATGACTCATAAGAACTAGTTGAAGAGTTGTTCAATTGCTTAGGTCTTTATGAATAGAGACAATTGAAACAAAATTGGTTTGATTCACTTGAATCAATTCATGAAAAATATAGCCACGGTTTGCAAAGATTGCATTCCTTATTGATTTATTGTTTAAGTTCATGAACTTCCGATTTGAGAAATATAACCAGCTTGGGTATGCGTAGGGGTACGTGTACCATAGCTACCAGATTTGAGTTTAGAAACTCAGCAGAAATTTTCGGTCGAAAACTTCCGTGGGTACGCGTACAGGTATGCCTACCTAAGGTGACTGGTTTAACAGTTTGCAAACTTACAAATTAAGCAGAAATTTTCGGTTCGAAAAATTCCGCTGGTACAACCTGTCTCCTTCACCAATACCGTATGCACACATATGCACACACTTGGTTTCCGACACATGGATTTATACACTAATGTGTGAACACACTATATATGCTAATCCAATATGATCTCGGCTGAAATATGTTGGATTTTTTCCTTGAATAACGGAGTTCTAATCTTGCTTTCGCCGAAATCGGGTATTCTCTTTCCTTTTTCTCTACTCAACATGATCCTCTTCATATGTTGTATTATAATTTTGTTAATATTTTGAAACATTGAGGACAATGTTTAGTTTAGGTTTGGGGGTGAAAAGTAGATACTTCGATAATATGCCATAATTGAAAACAATAACTCCTTCTTTTTGAATTCTTTTTGAAAAAATTGAAAAATTGAAAAAAAAAATTAAAAAATTAAAAATCATAAAAATGGAGCTCATTTACCTTGAAATGTTGACTCTTGTGCATGTATGTAAACATAAGGATTCTTAGTCTAGATATTTAGGCACCCTGATTCTAGCACAATTCACATAGTGATAAGAAACTTGCACGCGCACGATCTACCAATACATGTATAGCCTCGATCTTCAAGGTGTTTGATAGGAAGTTAGATTGCCAATCACTTTAGAATACTGAATGAGACTTGACTAGCTTGTTCTTTGGTTGGCTGGGATAGAAGTTGGAGGATACGTTAAGAAAAGCAACCATAGAATTTGACCGGATGCATTCGATAAGGGCCACCTCTTGCTAAGAGTCATGTAATTATGTTTTTCTTTTTTGTTCATGTATCAAAAGTGTCACTATGTTGTAAAGATCAAAGTTATTTCTTCAAAAAAAAAAAAAAAAAAAAAAAATCAGAAAAATTCAGAAAAAAAAAAAAAAAAAAAAAAAAAATTAAGTATTTATTCCATGTTTTGTCATGTTAAAGACAATAGTTCTCTCTTGTTCCAAAAATAAAAGAGAGTAATCAATGTAAATAAGAGTCATGGAAAGAGTCATCTTTTTGTTGTAAATAGTCTTGTAATAAGCAAGGAGGGTGCAGCCATCGATGTATAACGCGGGTAAACTGAAATATCACCAACTCATTGGGTGAACATTCACAATTCTCGTAAAGCCGGACAGCTAGCTTGGCTTAGAATTCGGTTCTTAGCCTAAAAACTATCTCTTGGTGATTAGTAGTCATAACTTCAGGTCATTCTAGAAACATGTTTAGATACACTTTACACTCTTATCACGTGTCTTTAGTTGTTATCAGTGCTAGGATTGTGCCTTTGATAGCTAGATTGACATCTCCATTTTGCTGTGAGCTTCTACTGTCTTGCACATGTCACATTTCATGGAATCTTAGCTTATATTTTGTCCTAGAACTTTGTAGGTACGTTCTAAGCAAACCTTCACGAGACTTCACTGGTCCACTAGGGACACTTAGTGGTTTAAAAGGCTTAGTGCATACGCTAAATGCATTCGAGAGACCAGCGACAGTGGTATAGGTAGGATTTCCTTAGTTTTGTTTTACTTGAGGACAAGTAAAATTCAGGTTTGGGGGTATTTGATGAGTGCTAAAAAGTGCATATTTCTATATATTTTTCTTGGCATTTAACTCATCTTTTGTGCATTAATTCTACATTTTATCCCATATTCTGTATTTTCATTGTTTTCAAAAATAAATATTTTTATTAATTAATTTTGTATTTTTAGGTACTAAATAAAGCTTGGATGAATTACGGAGCAAAAAGAGCAGAAAAGTGGTGAAAGCCAAGAGGAATCACACAAGGAAGCCGCGAAGAATGTTGTGCGCAAGACCAGAAGGCTAGAAGTGGGCTTGGAAGGAAGAATTTGTTCTTAAAGAAGAAGTGGGCTCAAAATTGTCTAAGCCCAAACTCTAACCTAAATCCAAGACCAATCCCAAAGCCTGCCTAAGCTCGTAGCCGTCAGATTGGATCCACAGATGCATCCTACGGTCGCTTCATCGTCGTGCATCGAAGTCTGAAGCTCCTGTCAAACACTACAGCACCTAACTCCATCTTGAGCCGTCAGTTTCGTTGTACTTCCGCATCCAATGGTCGCTCCTCGCTTCCTTATGTCTCGCCGTTAGATCGATCCATCATCTTCGCATCCAACGTCTCATCCTCGCTGTTCATCAACAATTGCTAAACCCGCTCAACACCCGAGTACCAAATACCCTATACCCAAAACAAACGCACCCCAATCCATTTTCCATCGACCTTCTCTTTCTTCTTCCCCCTTCTTCTCTTCTGCAACTCGATGTCCAGCGCCACCAACTCCACTGCCCCGCTCAACCACCACCTCAACCACCACCATCTCCTCTCAAATCAACCAAACCCCAACACCCATCACTCCCCCTATTCCTCTAGATATCTATTTTATAGTTTTCTCAACTCTCTGAAACCCTAGATGAGAAAACAATAAGATAGGTCGAGCTAGAGCAACAGCACAGACCAGCAGAGCAGAAGAGGAAGGACGAGCATGGGTCGAAGAAGAAATCACAGTTGGTGTGGGGAGCAGGAGAATACGAATAGGAAGCATGGGTGAAGAGTTATAATTGCTATCAGTGATTAGGTAAAACCTAATTTTAATTTTCACCAAACCCTAATTTCACTGTTTTGGGGTTTTTGATTGTTTGTATAAATAGATGATATGGGTGTGTGTTAGAACGGGTTCTTGGGATAGCCAAGTTAACCCCCAATTTGGGTCTGAGTAGGTTTAATTTTAATTTCAGTTTCAATTTCTATTTCAATTTCAATTACTCTTTCTGTTTACCATGTTTTAGTTCATCACTAGGAAGCAGATGAAGCCTCTATGCCACAGTGAAGTAAATGATTTAGTTTTGTTCTTGATGAGCTTGAATTAGAACCATGGAGAATTGATTACTCAGTGATGATAGTAACCTGTGATTGGTGGTGCTGTAAGAAGACCACCAATGCTAGGGGTGAACAGGATTAACTAGGTGAGCAATTTTCTTTAGATATAGGATAGTTAGTCAATTAGTGATCAAGTCCATCTGTGATTGATGGTGCTGTAAGAAGACCATCAATGCTAGGGATGCATTAGTGAACTAGGTGAATATCTTATCCTAGATGAAATCCCATAACACAAGGCAGGCCTGAACCTTCACCTTGTTTACTAAGGCCAAAAACAAGACTTGCACTGGACATGATATAGCTGAGGATTTAGGTGGATTCAATATCCTAGTTTTCCCCAATTCCATGTTTAGGTTAGATTTTACTTAGAAAACAACAATAGCTCCCTCCAAGTCCCTGTGGACAAACCCTTTCTTCCCATCACTAGCTACAACTGACCCTGTGCACTTGCAGGTCAATTTGTAGGTTGTTTATAAAACCCACCACCAGCATCATGGATACTGCTTTCTCCATAGTCATGGAACTTTCTGGGAGGTCATTCCTTTTCACACTCAAACCATCATTGACTTTCTTTGGTATACACTTTTGAGTGCGTTTAGGAACGACCGAAACCTTCTTCCCATTACTCTCTTCAAGATTTTCTGGAAGAGAATTGGATTGACTATTCTTTTGCAAGTTAGTCTTTCTCCAATTGGGAGCATCATATCTTGTCTTCGTCTTAACGAAGTTATCCTTTTGATAACCATTACGATTGTGAAAAGGCTTCGTATGACGTTTATAGGCAAATCTAGGATTACCACAACACTGATTCCTTTGCCTAAAGGTTGGACGTTTACAACTCGTAATGTCAAGAGTGTTAGCCTTAACATATGATCCCAGTTTAACAACTACTTTTGACACCCAAACAAGAATGTCATGAAGTTTTTCATTCCTTATACGAAAACGACATCTCCTTTCCAGGTGACCTTTGTTTCCACAATAATGACAAATATAAGGAACGTTATTACCCAAATTCATGTGTGCTGGTTTTGGAGGTTGATATACTTTGCTCTTTTGAACCTTAACTTCCGGAGAAGGTATTTCACTTTTGCCGTCAGTGGAAACCTTTTGTTGAGAAGAATCACTAGCCTTGACAAATTTTACCTCTTTGCTAGTACTTGGAGCATCTATTCCCTTATAGCCCAATCCTCGTGTATCACGATGATTTTTACTTGCTCCTAGCATAGTGGTTAATTTTCTTGAACTAGTATTGAACTTTTTCAAGTCATATTCCAACATCTTTATTTTATCAAGAGCAACAGCTAAATCAGCCTCAAGGCGTTTTTCTCGAGCGCTTTCTCTGTCGTCAAAACTTGTTTGCTGGGAGTTAAACCTTGCTTCAGATTCTGCAAGTTTCTCTTCCAACAAAAAGTACTTTTGATAAAGATCATCACATTCAAGTGACTTCATACGTAGGTTTTCCTTAGAATCCTTGAGGATCGATTCGGTAGAACGATTCGAAACATAAACACCTGCGTAACATCTTCTCAATTTCTTGTTTTCTCGACAGAGAGGAGTCAGAAGAGGTGTGACATGAGAAGTTGTAATCTTCTTCATATTCCACGAATCCAAAAACTTAACATACTCTGAGACTTCCTCATCAACATCTCAATCAATATCTGAATCACCTTCATCAGAAAGTTCATCCAACTGTTCTTCTAGGAGAGTTTCCCAATCAACAGTTTTTACATCAAGAGAATGTTTGGATATTGACTTAGATGTGACAGTTCTCTCAGGTGAATCCAAGATTTTAGAATCATCCGGTAATTTCTGAACTGGTACATTATTAGAGATAGACTCGTCCATAATCAGATCGCTACAAACACAGACTTATAAGGTCTTTAACGTGTTTTCCTGCTCTGATACCAATTGAAAAAGCGGGGGTCTAACAACACCACCCAATATTTCGCTTAGCAATCTGTATGGACTAACTCCGAAATACTTTGCTAGAGAATCAACTAGACAGTCAGACTCAATCTAGATAAAAGTATCTCAAGGAGTTAATATCTCTCTCTTGATTTGATTTTTACTCAAGCTAAAAACAATAGCGAGTCTTTATCAAATACAAGGAATAACTTGGACGGAACCAAAGACCAATGTCCAAGTATTAATCAATGAAATCGACAACCACAAGGTCGGATCTCCAATCAATTAACCTTTAACGCACAACCTGTATTATTTCAATTATAAAGATAAACAATATAATGCGGAAAATGAAATAACACAGACACCAGAAATTTTGTTAACGAGGAAACCGCAAATGCATAAAAACACCGGGACCTAGTCCAGATTGAATACACACTGTATTAAGACTCTACAGACACTAGCCTACTCCAAGCTAACTTCGGACTGGACTATAGTTGAACCCCAATCAGTCTCCCACCGATCCAAGGTACAGTTGTACTCCTATGCCTCTGATCCCAGCAGGATACTACGCACTTGATTCCCTTAGCTGATCTCACCCACAACCAAGAGTTGCTGCAACCCAAAATCACAGACTTGATAATAAACAGACCTGTCTCACACAGAAAAGTCTATCAAACGATAAATCTGTCTCCCACAGATAAACCCAAGGTTTTGTTCCGTCTTAAGATATAAAATCAAGGTGAACAGGAACCAATTGATAATCCGGTCTTATATTCCCGAAGAACAGCTTAGATTAATCAATCACCTTTATACAATCCTTCCTGACTACACAGGCGGTTTGTCGAGGAATCACACACAGTGAGACGAAGATGTTTGTGACTTCTTTATCTTGCATATCGGAGAACTCTCACGATCTCAAGCCAATCAATCGATTGTATTCGTATGATAGAAGATGCAAGATCAGATCACACAACTACGATAAAAGTAGTATCGATCTGGGTTCACAATCCCAATGAAGTCTTTAAGTCGTTAACCTGGTTTTAGAGAAGAAAACCAAAGGTTAAAGGAGAATTGACTCTAGTGAGCGTACTAGTATCACACAGACGTGTGGGGATTAGTTTTGCACAATGCTAGATGTCTCCTTTATATAGCCTCCAACTCAGGGTTTTGCCTTAGGTACAAAGCAATCATTATTCACCGTTAGATGAAAACCTGATTTAGATTCAAGCTAATATTTCTCAACCGTTAGATCGAAAATTTAGCTTGTCACACACACTTGGGTAGACGTTTACTGGGTTTGTGAAAATCATGCCCAAACGTGTACGTGTATGTTGGTTCAATATAGTAACCCAAAACGTTAACCATATGAGCATTTCATATTAACCTTGTTCTTCTTCACCATAACTAGTTCAATTGACTCAAATGAACTAGTTAAAGAGTTGTTCAATTGCTATGAGATCTTATGTAACTACACAAGACACAATTGAAACAAAGATGATTCAATTCGATTGAATCGGCTCATGAACATTATAGCCACGGTTTTCATAAAGCATTCCTTCGTAATTTAATGTTTCATGTTCAGAGCACATCTTTAGATCATAACCTCTTAAGTTCACAAACAAGTTCGCGGACTTAAGTTAATCGGTTGAGTTTTCCAAACTCAGCAGAAATTCTCGGAAAGAGAACTTCCTCCAGTTCGCGGACTGGGTTCGCGGACTTAGCACACAAACGAGTTTTGGAAAATCCAGCAGAATTTTTCGGTCGAGAACTTCCGACAGTTCACGGACTGAGTCTGCAGACTGGGTTCGCGGACTTGGCAAGCCAATTCCACAATCCTCCTGATTTCTCTTGATCAACAAAGTTCGAAAACTTCGGTTCAAGGAATGCATGGTTATGTAATCTAAACTCTCATTTCAATCATTGAGACATTCTCAGAGGACGGTATGTAGTCGTTATTCACAGACCGATTCACGTCAGAGCAATTCTCAAAGTGATTGAAACTTTTCATGACTTTCGTCACTAGGTGAAGATAAACTTGATCAAAGCGAAACGCTTTACCAACACACGATTTCGAGATAAAAAATAACAATGAATGCTCAGCTCGAAATGTCAAATGTGTATGATCTATTCTATATAGCATACGACTTTTGTCTCATAAGAAGTAGGAGATAGAATAAATAGAATTTTGAGTGATAGATAAGTTCAAGTCTCCACATACCTTTTTGTTGATGAAGTTCCACGGTTCATTGTATAGAACTTCGTCGTTGTATGATGAATCGCCATGAAGTCCTTGAGCTCAGCTACACTTTTCTATCCTAGTCCGAGACTTATCTATGTAGGCTAGAAATCAAGACTCATAGTTTTGATCACTAACATTGACAAACATGCTTGATATAGCAATGCATGCGAGGTCAACCGAGCTATGCTCTAACACTTACGGTGGATACCTAGGCACCTAGAGACGAGGAAGGGCGTAGCAAGCGACAAAATGCTTCGGGGGCTGAGAAAATTGCAGCCGAATGCACTATTTACCTACATGCCTGGTACCTAAACGACGAGACAATTGTTGGAGATACAATGGAGGTGGCTAAGGCTCTAAAAATCATTCAATCTGAGCGTCCATCACGTGGCCTACATCTAAACATTACCAAAATAGAAATTTTCTGGCCCTCGCATGATCCTAGCAGAGACTTGGATGTTGCTTTCCCACCGGACATTGGAAAACCGTCATCTGGTGTGAAGATTTTAGTTAAAGGAGAATCCCGGATCAAAATAAATTGAGAATCTTTTAATTAAGGTTTTTAGTTTTTATATGCTTTTAATTTCCAACAATTAAAATGCGTATCTTTAGAAAATAAAAATTAGTAATGTGCATTTACTAGTTAGAGATTTTCTCTTGAGATTTCGGTCAATATTTGGACAGAGCATTTCCAGGAATTATGAAAACCGATTTTGGCTTTATTGTATATCTTTGAGAATATTCGGTTTTGTAAATTCCTTGGTGTCCAAACTTCCTTGTCTATAAATACTGAAGTTTGCATTTCTCACAAACTAATCCTCAGATCCAACAAAACTACCTAGTTGTGTTGTTACTGGTGGAGCTGTCTATTCGGAGAGAAAAGTACCCTAATTAGGCGAAATCTCTTACGACCGCTCTTTTTAAAGACTTCTTTGGGCTTGGGAAGATCTACGATTTCCGTTGGTGGGAAACTAGATAATTGCAGTTTATTATTAGTTTTCGGTTGATTTTATTGACTAACGGTTGTTGAACTTTGATTGCACCTAGTTTTTTTATGCTTGAGAATCTTCTCTTCTGATATAATATTCACTCAAACTAGATCGAATTTTTTATGGGGATCTTTAGACTGTTTGTAGATCTAAAGACGTGTTGTGATAATCAATTGTTAACAGACTCCGTTACGTGTGTGATTGATCACAAGAGATTCAAGTTGTTTGTGTGCAGGTGTTTATTGAAGATCAAAGAAGATTTGAAGACAAAGAAGATATTTGGGTTCATAATCTTTGGTGTGCACAAAACTTGTTTCGGCTGGAAAAGGATCCAACTATAATCGGTTTATCTTTGTAATACATTTGATTGATTAGTTGAGTAGATCGACATCAATTCGTTTCTTTGTGATTAAAAGTATTAATTGCATAATCTTAAAAATTACTTTGGTAGTTGTTGAAAAGATAGATCTAAGGACCTGACGAAGAAGTTTATTGGGATAAACGGAAGAGCCTTTTGTCAAACTCATATCACGTTGTTTGAAAAGAGTTGTTACTGAACATATTTGTTGTTCCTTTACTGTTTGGAATACGAACCAAAGGAATTGTTCCAAGTGTGTGACTTATTGCAAGTTGGAGGCGCAGGGATACAAACGGAGTTGGTATAGATTTTGCAAGTGTGTGACTTAGTTGCTTGGTCTCAACTATACGAAGTTGGTTTAGATTTTGTATAGCGGCTTCATCCTGAGAGTATTCAATTCTGGACAAGGTCTCGGGGTCTTTCTGCATTTGCGGTTTCCTCGTTAACAAAATCTTGTTGTGCCATTTACTTTTAATTTCCGCATTATAATTGTTTTATTATAATTAAATTAAATTGCACTTTGTACGTTAACATGGCACTTGATATTTATCCCAATGGTTTCGGTTATTTCCGTACCTTTTATCAAGTAATCACTTTGTTGTTGTATTGTCTCCATTCCATATCCATATACAATCACACAAAGTGTATTGTTTTATGGAAATTGAATAGTTGTCCCTCCTCTGATGGGCCTTCACAAATATCCCTAACAGACTTTACAAATGTCCCTGATGGCATAGTTGAAATTTTATTTCAAATCATATTTTCCCTAGTTTCCATTTTTAACCTTTATGTGATATATACTTCAACTTATTCAATTCTGATAAAAACATGAACCACAACATCTCAATCTTCGTCGCCACCACAACAATCTCCGTCTCCACCACAACCAACACCACCAGTACCATAACCACCACCACCACCACCTCTTTAGTCATCGTCTCCATCTTTATAACAGGTTCAGGAACCAATTAGATTTGAGATTGATAAGATTTTAAATTTAGAGAGATATGTGATTCAAAATCAAAGAAAACCAATCCCATCACCACCATCTTCATCATCACCGAACCTGCAACTATCACCACCTTCGCCGTCGCCAACTAATTCAGGATTTTGAAGATTAATTTTCAAAATCAGATCTAACGACACTGAGATTTGATTTTAGGATTTTGTTGTCTCGTAATATTGAAGATCCAGGAATATATATGTATATATGTAAAATTTTTGATCAAATTAATGGAATATGAAGTTAAGATTGAATTTGGAAAGAAATTTGGAAACCGGAGGTGGTACTGGACAATGGCCACTCTGTCAACAGTTGGGTTCTTCGTAGGTACATACATTTCTCTAGTAAATTGGGCTTAGTTTAAGTTGCCACTCTTATTGTCTTGATTTTGTACTGTGATGGTTCTCACGTTGCATTATTAGCTTACATTTGTTGAACTCATATCTGATATTATTCTTGTACACTTAATGGTTCCAAATTTTGTGATTTTATGGTGTTATAAACATGTAAAATAATAGTAAATTTGATGGAAGTCTTTTAGAAATAAGAGTGGGAATTTTGTGGTGTTTGTTGCGGTGCTGTCATGGGATTTATGGATAAATGGCTGGATATGCACTGGTGTTGATAATGAATGATTCGAGTTAATGGTGTTGAAGTTGTTGTTTTTTATAAAGCTACAGGTGATGATTAATTGTTGTTGTTGTTGATCCAATTTTTATGGGATCAACTACGGTTATTGATCCATTTATGGGATCAACTCTTGTTGTTGAACCAATTTTTTATGGGATCAACTATTGTTGTTGATCCGATTTATTGGATTAACTCTTGTTGTTAACCCAATTTATTATGGGATCAACTACTGTTGTTGATCCTTTCAACTCCTATTGTTGACAATATTTCCTTTGGATAAGTATAATCATGCTTGTAGTTTAAATCATGCTTGTAGTTTAAATCATGTAATTTTCTTCCAATGTTGAACTTGTGGTGCAATGGTAGCATGACTGAATCCATGTCAGATGATGCGTGTTCGACTCACGCCGAGTTCACTCCATTTACATGGATCAACTTTCATTGTTGATCCAATTTAGTGGATCAACTACCATTATTGATCCCCTAGATTGGATCAACTTCTACTGTTGATCCTTTTTTTTCTGGATCAACTACCGTTGTTGATCCCCTAAATTGAATCAACTTCTACTGTTGGTTCTATTTTTATTTGGATCAACTACTGTTGTTGATCCAAAAATATCTGAATCAGTGGTGGCGGCGGCGGCGACGGTGGCGGTGGTGGCGGCGGCGGCGATGGACTAGTGGTGGTGGCGGTGACGACGGACTAGTGGTGGTGGAGGACTATTGGTGGTGTAATGGTGGTGGTGAAGGAGTGGTGGTGGAATATTAGTGGTGGTGGTGGTTGGTAGGTGGTGGTCGTTGAACGGTGGTGGTGAAATGGTAGTTGAATGTTGGTGGTGGTGGTGCTAGTGGTGGTGGTGAAGTGGTAGATGAAGAAATTTGTTCCATTTTGAAATAAAGAAAAATATTATATAGGTGAGGGTATTAAAGTAATCTAATTTTAAATGGATAAAGTTGTTAAAAAGTAGGGACATATTTATTGTTGTATAAGGATATATTTATTGGGTGTCAAAAGTAAGGACATACAAATAATGTACCCGTTTGGTTTTCTCCACTTGCCTTTGATATTTAATTCACGAGTTAGGCCAGTTCGGACTAACCCTATATCAAGTGGACACTATGTTGAAATATTCCTTGAGTGATTGTATCTCCAAGAGGTTTATACACAGTGGGTCTTGTATAGGTTGTGATCAAAATAAAAGATTGTGGTATATTTGGGTACCCTCATCTTTTCAATTGGTATCAGAGCAGGAAAACACGAAAATATCTAATAATTTGTGTTTGGTGCGATCCAACCTATAAGAAAAATGAATCTAATGAGTAATTTAGTTAACGTAAGTCAAGATGAAAAATTAGCACTTGAGGATAACATCTTATGTGAATCTACTGAACAGGCTGACCCCTATAATATAGATTCTGGTGATTGGCAAACCTGCCTTGAAAAACAACTCGATGAAATTTCTGAAGATGGTGACTTAGAAATCGATCAAGATGTTTTAGAACATATGTCAGAATTCACTTCTATATTAAATGTTATTTCTACAAGAAAACTTTCTACCTCAGATGTGATTAAGCTCATTGCTCCTCTCTGTAGAGAAAATAAGAAACTAAGAAAATTTTTCTCGGGTTTCTTCTATGGATATCAGAATTCCAGATAACTTCTTAAAGACTACAAAGATAGTCTACACTCAAAAACCCTTGAGTTCGAGAATCTCAACAAGAAACATTTCTTGTTGAATAAAAAACTTGTTGAGACATAAGCAAGGATTAATTCTCGACAAATAACGAGTAAGGAACAAAATGAGTCTGATTCCTTCAAGAAAAATCCTCTTGAGGATCAATTAGCTGAAGCACTTGAAAGAAACAAGGTCTTAGAAGAGGAAGCTGTAAAGCTAAGAAGACTCAATGACAACACAATCAACTTATCTTCCTTGTTGGATGCAGGGAGAAGTCATGGCGACAAACGTGGATTAGGATATGATGTAATTGATACTTCGTCAATCAACAATGAAGTAAAATTCATAAAGGCTGTTGGTTCTTCCACTCCAGAAAATCCACCTGATCAAGCTTGTACGCCTAAGTCACCCAAGTGCTCAAATGAGATTCTGACAGAAAACATCTCCGAAAGCAGTCAGAGGAAGACTCCAACTAAGGATCATCATAGTAACCGAACGTCTCATAAAGGTAAAACTAAAAACTTTACTCCTTTCAATAAGCATTGTTATTATTGTAGAGATAAAGGTCATATGCAAAGGGATTGTAAAATTCGAAAGATGCAAAACGCTATCATTTGTGTCTAAAGAGTTCAACAGGTTCATCTCCAAAAACCTCTCAGATCATCATTGTCCTGTGAGAAAAACGGATTATTACAAGGATTCAAAATCATATCCTAAAAGGAAAAATAATAGAAAGGGTAACACCTTTATCAATGGGGATATGAGATATGATGTCTCAAAGTGGAAAGATGCAATGTCACTAGAGATGAAGAACCTTCATTCAAAGTCCACCTACAAGTGGATACCAAAATCCGAGAAGGTATCCAAAAAGAAGTCATCTAAAACAAATTCTAAGAAAAACAATCCTGTTGTAATCTTAGACAAAGATGACTATGAATGTCTAGTGCTTAGAGTCAAAAAGGATCTAGAGATATCCAGCGATATCAATGTGCAAACATCTTTTGATGATCTGCTACACTGTAGAAAAACAAAAAGGGAGTTAACCAGGCCTCTATGACTTTTCAAAAATTGCGATATCTTCCTTGCATGTTTTGGGTAAGTTTTTGTTTCGGTATTTGTTTAGGAAAACTTTCCTAATTGAGTTGCAGTCTTGAAAAAGGAAAAGAAGGGACTATAAAAAGGTATGATTATACGCTTGTGATATCACAATCTTGTGATACAATGATTTCTCCATATGAAGATAGTAAGGAAGACTTAACAAAAGAAATTTCGAATATAATTAGTTCATGTAGTTCCTTTCCTCGATCGAAAAATCTACATATGATTCATTTCATTATGAAAGAAAAAGAATGTAATGATGTTGTCTGTGACTTTTGTGTGGAAAAGATTGAAATAACTCTTGAGTCTAGTTCCACATATTATAAGAAAATAAAATATGGACTCTGTTCCGAATATTGTTCCTTTCCTATCATGACCTCTCTCTCAACCATTCTTGCTCAAAATATGTTAGAGGGAACAATGGAACTTATTGGAAGAAAAGATCTTCTTGAAGATGATATTGCTGCAGCAAAGATGAGTATCTCTGGGTATGAACAATCTATTGCTAATCATAGATGGCCAGAAGACCTTGGAGAATTTAAAAGAAATTTAGAATACTGTAAAAGGGATCTAACCGAAACCGAGTTACTTCTAAAGGAATTCTCCAGCAAGGCATGTAGAGCAGGAATAAGACTAAATTCTTATTTAAAATTAGGATAATATGTATAAAAATATCTTATTTATGAATAAAATAATTATTTTATAATTTTTCTTGTGATAGTTTTTGATTACATATAATGTGCTTGAATGCTTTATCTTATTGCTATGTATGTTTATAGGATGTTTGATTTCGGTTTTTATGAACTTAATATTCAATCTCATATGTGTGAACCCTTATGGTTTGGGTGACTTTTTGATTTAGCGGGATTGAGTTCTAGCCCATGTTGGTAGGCTTTATCAAAGGATCATGAGGGGTTCTGATTGAAACAATATGTGAAAAAGTCACAATATGTTGAATCGTTTGGTTTAGCATAAAAGCATATGTGTTTCGGGGTTTCAACTTTTGCATTGCAATAGTTAAAACCGATTTTCAACCTTTCTCTGGTAAAGGTTGCTTTTTGTCTTTGTTCTTTTGTTTTGCGAGAGGATGACAACGTAACGGGGGGACGTTCTATTTTGAACTTGCGCTTAATGATATATATTAATGGGAGAAGAGGATGCGGAACTTGAGGTAACGAATTTGTTAGTTAATCATTTTCCTATTTAAGAAAAGCCTGATTTTATTGCATATATTTATTGCTTGTGCTTAACAAAATTTCGGTATAATTGATGTTTTATTCAATTATTTGTGTATGGATGTGTGTGTGACTCAATTGTTTCCAGTTAAGAAAAACTATTGTTATCTTGCTTTATTGTTTGGTATCAATTGTTTAGGCTTACAAAATTTCGGTGCAATTGTGGTACTTTAATGTCTATGTTGTTTCAATTACTTCCAGTTGAGGTAAATAATTATGCAAGTTGATTTATTTGGTTTGTATGAATTGTTTATGGCTTAACAAAAGAAAAAGTTTTCGGGATGAATTGTTTAGTCCAATTCGATTCTGGATAAGAGAAACTAAGTTAATTCTGATCTTAGTTAGACTTATCAAAGTGGAGGTTTCGGTTATTCAAGTCTAATTGAATGCCTTAACAAGAAATGCTAGTTAACTAACCTAGTACTTGTCTTGTTTAAAAGTGAAAGGTCTAAGTTATTGATGAGAATAACTAGATCCTGATGAGAACAATAGAGTTAATTCTGATCTTTATTTTGGTCTTATCAAACAAGCGATTGTATTTGTACAATCGTTTTAGCAAAGGAACTAAGGTGCTTAGTCGATTTTTGGTTTGCTAAACTATTAGGGAAAATTGCTTCGGGAAATTTTTTCCTTGGTAACATATCAAAACAAAATTATTTTGTAGTTTTGGTTCTGATATTGATTATCAAAAATGGTGCATGGAACCCTCGTGCTTAACTCTTATAGGTTGCAAGTCTCTTTGTAAGATTTGTAAGATCCTTTTGGTTTGTCCTTTATTTGCTCGTACCTTTGTCATTTTGTAATAAAAAGGGGGAGAAATATATGGAGTAAACAAGTGATTTGATATTGATTTGGTATCACTTAGGGAAAGGACAATGGTGCTTAAACCTTATACCTAATGAAAGAGTAAAGCATAGACTAGGGGGGGTAGCATATCATATTGATACTTTTGGTTATCTTAACTACAAAGGGAATAACAAAGACGTGCGGATTGGAAATCTACCTATCTTACTTTTAGGGTGAGTATTAGCTTTGTTATTATAATGTCAACAACGGCATTTAAAGGATTGAAGGTATACAAGTTATTGTGCTGTTAAAACTTGAAATCAAGCGTATGTGTAATGAATTATTGTAATTTGTTTATCCATATACTTTGGTAGTTGTTGAAAAGATAGATCTAAGGACCTGACAAAGGAGTTTATTGGGATAAACGGAAGAGCCTTTTGTCAAACACATATCACGTTGTTTGAAAAGAGTTTTTACCGAATAGATTTGTTGTTCCTTTACTGTTTGGAATACGCACCAAAGAAATTGTTCCAAGTGCGGGACTTATTGCAAGTTGGAGGCGCAGGGATACAAACGGAACTAGGTGAACTATAGGTTTAGTTGCTTGGTCTCAACTATACGAAGTTGGTTTAAATTTTGTATAGCGGCTTAATCCTGAGAGTATTCAATTCTGGACAAGGTCCCGGGGTTTTTCTGCATTTGCGGTTTCCTCGTTAACAAAATCTTGTTGTTCCATTTACTTTTAATTTTCGCATTATAATTGTTTTATTATAATTAAAGTAAATTGCATTTTGTACGTTAACAAGATACTTGATATTGATCCCATTGGTTTCGGTTATTTCCGTACCTTTTATCAAGTGATGACTTTGTTGTTGTATTGTCTCGATTTCATATCCATAGACAATCACACAGATTGTATTAATTTTCTCCACTTGCCTTTGATATTTAATTCACGAGTTATCCCAGTTCGTACTAACCCTATATCAAGTGGACACTGTGTTGAAATATTCCTTGAGTGATTGTATCTCCAAGAGGTTTATACACAGTGGGTCTTGTATAGGTTGTGATCAAAATAAAAGATTGTGGTATATTTGGGTACCCTCGTCGTTTCAAGTATTGTTGAAAAATTATATTTAGAAATTGGTTTTTAACAAAGATTTTAGTATCAGAATCTATAAGGTTTTCATATCAACAGTGACCAAACTGGGTACTGTAAAAGTTTTTAGGACCAATTGGTATTGAAAAAGATGTTTAGAATTTAATATCTGAGAAAATTTCATAACCAGTTCTGCAAAGGTATTGAACATGTTGAAAGTTGTTGAAAAATACTATGGTATTAAGCTATAGAAGAGGTGTAATAATGTAAATGAACAAAAAAGAGCAATAACTCAAACACATATGCATACCCGCAAAAAATCCAAGTTGGAAAACTAGGAGTACCAGAAGCATCTCCATACATTGTTGTTGCAGTAATTTG
The DNA here is from genome assembly GCF_003573695.1 of Papaver somniferum. Classification (NCBI taxonomy): domain Eukaryota; kingdom Viridiplantae; phylum Streptophyta; class Magnoliopsida; order Ranunculales; family Papaveraceae; genus Papaver; species Papaver somniferum. Next base: position 122,593,836 of record NC_039358.1, on the reverse strand, counting down.
AAGTACCAACATTTGCACTTGTAGAACCATCATACTTCCCATTATCTTCCCATCATACTATGCTCTTGAAACATAACCATCATACTTCCCATTAATTTTACTATGACACTAAGCTTTCAACTTCTCGAACTCAAGCAGAACATCCAATTTAGTATTAGCTTTCCTTAGGGTTTCAAAATGCTTTGTAACAACAACACTGACAAGATGTGTGATATTTGCAATGTAAATTAGTAGCGCAAATTGATTAAGCTCTAAATGAACTTTCTCAAATAATTATTTATTGAATTCTTCAGTACCCTTAAAAACATCATTCATAGACATTCAAACAGCAAGAACTCTAATTTCTCCTCTAACGAACAAAAAATCCCAAATTTCTTTGTTGCGAATTGATATACGGAAAATTTTAAATCATCACCAATAGTAGCAGCGAAAGATTAAATTTACAACAACATTTATATAAGAAATCAAAACAAGAACAAGATTGGCTAAAGAAATAGGAAAGATGATTTTTTCGGTGAGAAAGTTTTTAACTTCTAGGGTATAAAAAGTAATAATGAGTTGATGATAATGAATCACGAGAATAAAACGAGGTTGGTGGTGATGATGTAGTAGTAGGTTCTGAAGGATCGAAGGAATAAAAAATTTCAGAGAAGGGCTAGGGTTGAAAAAATGAATAAATCTTTGTGACCAACAATTTCAAGAATCCAATGTTAAAAACCCTAATTTGGAATCAAAAACTGACATACCCTATTAGAGAAATCAAATAGAGGGTTTTGAAAAGGAGAACAAACAGACAGATCATACTCCCAAAACCCTAAAAGGCTAAGGAAGATTGAAAAAACAAAAAGTAGAAAGAACTAAAGGTGACTGAATGCCACAAAAATAAAACTTGGAAAGCTGGAGGGTTTTCTATTTATAAATAAAAAAGAGAGAAAATGAAAGGGAGTAACTGATAAAACGATGCGTGACACTCACAATATATCCCAAAAACCCTCGTAACAGCTATAAATAAAATGGAAACACATTGCGTGGTCAAAACGAGCGATTTGGCTCAGACTCCAACCTGACAAAACCGCAATTTTTACCATAAAAGTACATACAAAAAAGAGAGAGAGAGAGAATGAAAAACATAAGAAGAAAGAAAGTGAAAATTTCAAAAAACAAAGAAAAAGCGAAAGTGTTATAACCGGTAAAGCAGTAAGTTACTCCCACGTCTCTACACATATTAAAGACACGTATAGTGGTAACCCACTAATACAAGTCAATAAAATGCAAAACTGACGGTGGGTAAAAAATATCACTAAAAAATACCAAACTTTGATATTCCAAAAAGGTGAAAAATACACCAAAATCTCAAATTACGCTAATAATTAGCAGCAGGATAAAACATTATTTTTAAAGGAATAATTGAGTATCACGAGATTGATTAGATCGATTATTGAGCAAAATACAACTCAAAGACAACGCATGATGCAAATCCTTTATGGTGGTACAAGATACCTAGTCTGACATGAAAAGACGAAATATCAAGGAACATAAAATCGGATCTGGGGTATCTTTGAAAAGATGCTTTCCTTTTGAATGGAAAGAGGACAGGTGTACTGCTTATCCAAACACAGGAGTAACCTAAAAGATAACACACAGCTGAAGGGATGCTCAGGTACCCCATCCCATCTTGGAAATTAGGAAGCAATACCTAAAGAAACACCCAGGTGACCTCTCCAAAAACAACTCATGAAGAAGAGGCACAACTACTTCATCCCATCTGAAGTAATTAGAAAAAGGGAGGGAACACCTAGAGGAATGCCCATATGCCCTATCCGTCTAAGAAGCAAAACCACACAAGTTGGCACAGAAAACTATAAGCCACCAAAAAGGTAGGCAACAACTAAGTACATCGAACCAACTGAGCTATTAAAGGAAAAAACGAACTAGAGTTTAATAAAAGAAGTCTACATATTTACTTTAATTAAACTGGGGGTAAATATGTAGATGAAAAAATATAGAATCTACCTAAGAACTGGCAGCTGAAGAGTAATACAACTGAGATATAGGTCAGCCATACCAAACAAGATAGAGACATGAAGTTGGGCGCGGAAGACCTGAGTCCAGATGCGAAGCTAAGAAGATTCTCGATGATGTCAGCTGAGGGATCTTGGAAACCTATCCTACGTAGGTACAGGCACAAGGCGAGAAACTATCAAAGTCCGGGTTGTCACATGCTTAGTCATCTACACGTAATTTTTGCGTTCATATCATGTATAAATAGCCAGAAAGGATGATGATGTAAACAAGTTCATTCTGATATAGAAAATAGACTCCATACAACTCTCTCTTATCCCTATCTAATTCTCTTCTAATCGCAGTTAACCTCAACCAACTTAGAAGATAATCAGGAAATCCAGACCTTACATCGCTGGAATCCTGATCGGAGATCAGAGAACAGAGCAACAATCAAGATCGTATCTCGCAACAGAGGAAAGCGATCAGAATATGCGAAGGTACGAATTTCACGTATCTAATTCATTCTTCACTCTCTAATCCACCTTCATTCATCACCAATTTGAGCATAACAACTTGAATTCCTCAAGCTTTCTCTCTATTAACAACAAACTACATCTTTTTATGTATCCGTGAATCCATTAATACCCTTATCAACAACCTTCTCTCCACCTCTGAGATCTCATCTTCCGTCCAACAGTATCATCTCCAACAAGAATTGAGAAGAGAATAAAGGGAAATAGGTTTTCATCTCGATTTAGTGTTTAGGGTTATAAACTGGTTAGGATTAGGGCACTCGGATATTAGATATTGGCCTGTCTTTATATGTTTTCTCCGTGGTATCCCCGATGATATAATGAGGCGCCTTTAGTAGTTTTCTTCAAAATACAAATGACTTCCCCTTAATGTGGTTGACTGTGATAGTTTTTCTTGTGAAATGGCCTTTTTTCCCTTGTTGCTCAATTTTGGATGATTTCTTTTTCTTTCCTCCATATGAATCCAAAACACCTATAAAACTTTAAACAAACGTAAAAATACATAATTTACAAGAAAATTAGCAAAGAAAGCATAATCAATAGATAATAAATCAAGGTGTTTACGACGCCTATCAACAGCCTAAGAGTTGTTTCAGCCTAAGTGAAGACTTTACCAATCTTCCCCTAACTGATAAGCCTATTTGATTTCCTTTTAGTTCGGATAGATCAAGGCTTGGAAATCTGTTTGTAATAGACAAACCTAGAAAACCTTACAAATCCGGGAAAGTTAAACTTAGTTAGATGAGCTTCCTGGATTATTAACCACCTCTCAAGAACAATCATGAACTAATCAATTAAGAATAGTTTTCAGATATCTATCTTGAGGAATCACAAAGTCTGAGATGGAGAGAAATTTGTGAAATCTAACTACCTCGCTCCTGAAAGAGATCAATAAGACCTCGATAACAGAAAAAGAAAGATGAGGATACACGAACTATCGAGGTAAAATAGTCATACCTGGCTTCACAAATCCCTAAGTGAAGACTTTCAATCGTAAAGTCAAGTCTAATGGTTTAACAAATAGTCATACCCGGCTTCACAAATCCCTATGTTTACGATTGAAAGTCAAGTCAACTAAAAATAGTCATACCTGACTTTACGAGGTTTATTTCTTAACCTAGGGATTGTTTCTTGAGGAAACCTAGGTCCATAGAGGACGATTCTAGCAATCGACTAGGACAAAGAAGTGTCACTAATTGAATTTCCCAGTTGAATGAGTCGCTCTATTTATAGATTTTCAAGACTCAGGGTTGCTTAGAATTCAAGCTAATATAACTTGAGATTCAAGCAAATACTTTCTCCTTTTAGATGAAACTCTAATTAGGGTTTCAAGTAAGCATGTGAGAAGTTTATCTTGAAATCACATAGAAGAATATACACTGTGGTTCGGGTTCTGGAACCGTGTATAATGATTGTTATTGTCAAATATGTTGTTTGAACTTATAAGCAATATTGTGTTCAATTAAACACTTAATACCTAAATCATGATGCACATACAAAAAGTTTCTTAGTGATCAATGATGCCCTAGAGGTGTTTATGAAAGTCATAGCAATGCTAAACATATTTATAAAATTTATCTTTGAGCATCTTCTAATATGTACTGGGACGGTTTGTGAAATGGTTCGTGAACCATTATCCAGTTCGTGAATTCAGGGCGATACGGTTCGTGAACTGTTCTGCTATTTCGAACTCAAACGTCTACGGTTTGTGAACTAGATTCGTGAACAGTTGGATATTTCATAAATTCAGATCACCACAATTCGTGAACTGTCCTATTCATAACTTTACGGTTTACGAATTAGTTTGCCAACCTTCCCATATTTCGAATATCAGATACCAATAGTTTTCATAGTGGTTCACCAACCTACCCTGAGTCCAAATTACAGTAGTTCAGAAATACTCTCTTTTGATGTTTTAAACATTCTTAATTGCCATAGATATAAATATCACTGCTTGGGAAATTTTCAAATGATCCATATCACACAAAAATAATTCGTGAACAACAAATTGTATCGAACTAAGATTGCAAAAGAGTTCAACGAGGGAAATTATATATTTTCTTTGGATGGATGTATAACTACTCTTTTTTATGCTTCAAGATGGTACGAAAAGTTTATAATACAACCTATAGTGCTAAATGCTTACAATATCGATCATAGATATAGGTTCGAAGCTGCTTGATATGGTTTAATCATCTTTTCGTGAGGTCTGAAAACTCTAAACTCTCTCACACAAGTTTCTAGTACATTATCATGATCATACTTTTTGCTGTCTCTGAATTTCTATCAATTTGCTCTAACATAATAAGATCCACACAATTTGAATCTAGTGTGGTCTCGCTAAAGCTACACTATAACATCAAACTTTCCAATAACACTATTATCCTGCTACAACTTGTTTTTACTTGTTGTAAATGACTTTATTCAAATGATTTCAAAAAATTAAATTTGCGTGTAAAACCAGATTTCACGGTAGGTGTTCTTTTTTAGCGTTGTGGATAAAATGCGATATACCACAACATTGTGCAGTCAATGGCTAACTCAACCACCTTGGCGACTGCATAGAAAATGGATATATGAACTGCTTACGTTTCCTCGATCAACACAATACATATGCACACATATTTTAGAAAGGACAATGATTGTGCACACCTCTTGGCATTGCCAAGAACATCTAATGGCATGGTCAGGTCCAATGGTCCACTTCCGAATTTCCTGAATATGATGAGAATGGATCGCTCTGGTCTACCTTGTTACCGATTTTTGATATATTATCTCTTTAGTTTACAATGTTTTATCATTTGGTATATCTTTTTCTACTTTCTTTGCCTCTGGCTAGAAATAAATTTGCTTGTTTTCTAGCTTAACCGATAAAAATTTAGGAAAAAATACATGCCTTCTTGTTCAAAATTTTTCCTTAAATCAATATTTATAAAACTGTTACAAGGAGTTATTAAATTTCATAGGGAGTTATCAATCCAGTGGATCTAGTGAAAATTATATTTTTTTTATATGTGTTTAATAACCCCTATATGTCATGACATGAGGACCAAAGAACATCAATTGCTTAAATCATATTTCGAGATATCTAACAAGACAAGCTTGACTCGAAATTTCTTCTTTGCAATATTAAATCTACTAGAATTCATATGGCATAGTGTCATAAAGATAGAATGGTGATGCATGAGAGTAAATAACATGGTTTAGTATTCACATACCTCTTGTGTTGATGAAGTTCTCCAAATGTCTTCGTCGATCTTTATCCTTCGAGGGTTATTTAGTGATTTCTGATACTTAAATACCAACTTCTAAACCTATTCCGAGACTTGACTTTAGTAGACTAAAAATCAAGATAAAGTTTTGTTCAACTAACATTAGCAACAAACTTGAGATAGCAAAACTTGCGAGTTTGACCAAGCAGTACTCTAACATTTAGTTATTTCTTCTTTACTATCATACAATTTTTCTAAGCTAATCATCTTAGTGTTTGTTTGATTTTGAATATGCCTATTTGGTTTTGTCTTTATAAGTTTTTCCAACTTCAGAAAGTAGTTTATTCATTTATTTTTTTTGTAAACCAATTTTTTTCCCAGAAAGTTAATTCATTTCCTAGAATTTCCAAATTCTAAGCCATTGAGATTGTAGATTTAGTAATATCAGAAACCCAAGAGTTATTTATCAATCTGATACATGATTTTTCTTTTAGCTAGGTATCGAGAAATTTGAAAGAAAAAGATAGATTTGTGTATCTATGTCCTTCTAATTTTAGTAAAAAAGGGATAACATGAGAGCCCACTGGAACTAGAACTTTCAGAGAAGCGTCTTTAAATTGGTTTTGACAATCCATATTGACAAAGGATATATATATCCTTTCTTGGATGTTTTCCTTACCATCCCTATGATTATTCCAGGTGAAGTTTGGTCCCTTGTAACCAAAATCTTCCATAGCAGACCTTTCAAGGATCCTATTAAAATATTTATCCTCACTTTCAACAAAAGGAACGCCTCCTTGCTTATTTTTTTAGAAGGATTTGGTTACAGTCACGTATCACCATCCGTGCCAAGTTTTTATGCTTAACTTTAAAGAAATGTCCTATAGGGGGAGCTATAGAATCTTGTTAACAATCACTCTTTCTCAGACAAGTTGGTATTAACAAGGACATTGATCATGTTAATATTTGAATGAACAATTTCAAATTTAAAACCATCATCCCATGCCATAGCTAGACCTCATGTTATGCCCACTAGGCTTTTATAAAAACATTAGCGAAATCAGAAAGAAAATTTCTAAATACAGGCCTTTCTTTTTCTTGACAAGAAAACTATATCTGATTTTTCAGTATTGATCAAGAATTTAAAGTGTTGGTTTGTTTTCTTAGATCCACGACCTTGGACATTCCAAACTAGGAACTTCATGTTAAAATTGTCATTTTTAAAAAGTATAGCAACCTAAATGAAAGCTAAGATCAACAAACAACAAAGTAGAAGAAATTGTTAGAGCATTGCTCGGTCGAACTCGCATGCGTTGCTATATCAAGCATGTTAGTAAATGTTAGTGATCAAAAGTATAAGTCTTGATTTCTAGCCTATTTGTAGATGTCTCGGACTAGGACATAGATAGTGTAGTTGAGCTTAAATCTCTCGACGTTCATCTCTTGAAGACGAAGAACTACTAAGGGGAGCTTGTGGAACTTCTTCGACAAAAAGTATGTGGAGACTTAAACTTATCTATCACTTGGAAAGTCTAATTCTATTATCTCCTATATTGAGACATAAATCGTGTTGCGATATAGTTTTCTCTATACACATTTGAGATTTCGAGCTGAGTATATCTCGCTTACATATTTCTCGAAATATGTGTTGGTAAGCTTTCGCTTCGACCAAGTTCATCTTATATCATGAAAAAATTGCCGAGTAACATCTTACATGGTTTGTGTGATACAATCATTTGATGTAGGCTTGGAATGTTTCGACAATGATTATTTAAATATCTTGAAAATTGCTTTGATGCTAATAGTGTGTGAAAACGACTATTATCATTATAGAAGAATGTTTCAATGATTGAAATAAAGAGTTGATGATGTAACCATCTTTGGATATAAGCATATATAGTGTGTTCGCACATTAGTGTATAAGTCCATAAACCAGGAGCCAAGAGTATTCATATGTGTCTATACGAAATTGGTGAAGGAGACAGGTTAAGTATGCGTACCCGTACGCATACTGGCGGAAGTTCTCGAACCGAGAATTTCTACTGAGTTTGGTTTTGGCAAAACTCTTAACTAGTCACCTTAAGTATGCGTACCCGTACGCATACTGGCGGAGGTTTTCGAACCGAAAATTTCTACTGAGTTTGGAAACTTAACAAACTCAAAACCGGTTGCTTAAGTACGCATACTCGTGCGCATACTTAAGCTGGTTACTTTTCCAAGTCGGTCAGTTCATGGACTTAAACATTTAAATAATAAGGAATGTAATCTTTGCAAGTTGTGGCTACAATGTTCATGATTGATTCAAGTGAATCAAGCCGGTTTAATTTCAATTTTGTTTTCTAAACAATTGAACAACTCTTAACTAGTTTCATTTGAGTCATTTGAACTAGTTATGGTTAAGATGAATAAGGTTGATATGAGAGTAATTATATGGCTAACCTCGGTTAACTATTTGTGAACCAACCTGGTGTACACGTATATGTACGGTTACATAACCTAAATGAGGGTACATTTCATTTGTGTGTAACAAGCTAAGTTCGATCTAACAGTTGAAAGATATTAGCTTGGTTGAATCAGGTTTTTCATCTAACGGTGATTATTGAATGCTTTGTTACCAAGGTAACTTGGATTGCAAACCCTGATTTGAAAACTATATAAAGGAGAACTCTAGCAACTGGGAAAGGTAATCCCCACACCTCATGTGTGTTACTAGTTGCATAACTAGAGTCGATTCTCCTTTAACCTTAGGTTTCTTCTCGATACCCCATAGGTTAACGACTTGAAGACTTCATTGGGATTGTGAAGCCAGACCCAACTATTATCTTTGTAGTTGCGTGATCTGATCTTGTTGTTTCTATCGTGTTGAGTGCAATTGAAATAATTGGCTCGAGATTTTATATCTCCGATAGGCAATATAAAAAAGTAATCACAAATAAACTTCGTCTTATCGTTTGTGATTCCACAATAAATTTTTTCGGTAGTCGATTAAGTTTATTGTGAGGTGATTGATAATACTAGGCTGTTCTTCGGGAATATAAGTCTAGTTTATCAATTGGTTCCTACTCACCTTTATTTATCAAAATATGGAACAAAATCTCTTGAGTATTTCTGTGGGAGACAGATTTATTCAATCCTATAGGCTTTTCTGTGTGAGACATATTTGTCTATCAAGTCTTCGACTTTGGGTCATAGCAACTCCTAGTTGTGGGTGAGATCAGCTAAGGGAATCAAGTGCATAGTATCCTGCTGGGATCAGAGACGTAATGAGCACAAATGTACCTTGAATAAGTGTGAGATTGATTAGGGTTCAACTACATTCCAGTCCGAAGTTAATTGGTAGTGGGATAGTGTCTGTAGCAGCTTAATACAGTGTGGTGTTCAATCTGGACTAGGTCCCGAGGTTTTTCTGCATTTGCGGTTTCCTCATTAACAAAATTATTGTGTCTGTGTTATTTCTTTTCTACATTATATTTTGTTATATAATTGAAATACAACAGGTTGTGCGTTAAGATCAATCAAGTAGAATATCCAACCTTTGGTTGTTGATTTACATTGATTGACACTTGAATATTGATCTTTGGTACCGTTAAAGTAAATCCTTTTATATTCAATCAGGCTCGCAAATTTCTATTTGCTTATTGCGGATTGAATTAAGAGTTAGAGATATTAAACTCTTTGATATACTTTAATCTATATTCAGTCTGACTGTCTAGTTGATTCTCTAGAAAGTGTATTGGAATAAGTCCTGTCATATTTCCAAACGAATTGTTGGGTGTGGTTGTTAGACCCCCGCATTTTAAATTGGTATCAGAGCAGGCAAACACATTAAAGACCTTATAAGTCTGTGTTTGTAGCGATCTGATAAACGCATTACCAGAAATAAAAATTTTGTTTCCTTAAAGTCTATTAAAGAGAAAGATTTGTCAATCTCGAATATAGAAGAACCTTGTGTTCAAAGGAAACAGACAAACATTGACAAGTGTTTTCCTGACTACCTTACCGAAGAGTCTATCTCTGAAATTGAAAGGAATGCAGACAAAGAGAGTGATGTGATTCTAAAACTTGTTAGAATCCATGCTGATAATGTCAACCGATTGAAACACAAAGTCAATGCTCTTGTTGGTATGATAAGTGAGTGCGACTCTCGTTTAAAGATCCTTCAAGAAGTAAATCTCAAAAAGGATGCTTTGAAAATTGAACATATCTTAAGTAAACTCTCAATTCAAGAGTGTTCAAAAGAGTCCGCCATACCAACTGCTTCTAATTGATCAGAAAGTGTGTCTCTTTTGTGATTCGGAAGGACCAAGTAAACAAAAGATGAATTCTAGGTTGGATGACAATTCTATTATTCGTCTTCAACACACCTTAGATTTAATTCTCAAAGGTGTAACTGACATTCGTATGTCTAAACCAATTGGTTTTAGTACTCACCCTGTGTATCCCACCAGGAAAGTCAGTTCAATGTGTTCCTCGAATGCTCAAACACATAACAGTCTTCCTAAACCATTTCGATGAAGAAGAACTCATGTATACTCTTCAATTAGGAAGGGAGATTATGTTGTTGATGATGTGAATAAGGTACCAGAAGAAGGATGCAATGGAAAATTGGATAACAACCTAAAAGGGATAATTAAAGGAATTATCAACAAACTGTCAATTCCCGCAGGCCAAAATTCTTCAGGTAAGAATCTCCACTATGCATCATATTTTGATGATAGTAAGTTTTATGATAATTTTTCACATCATAATGGTTTTCCTCTAATGATCAGGAAAAAGAGGCTTAACCATAAGCAACAATCATTTAATGAGCTCAAGGCTCATACTTGTGCTAATTAATCACAAGGTTGAAACCTCACTCTCAATAAAATCCTGACTGAGTGAGATGTATTCAGGTATACTTATGTTAAAGAAATTGTTTCCTGATTCTCTATGTTGATTTCTTATCGTTCTTAGCTGGATTATCATTCATAAACAAGTATTGCATAAGTATTTTTTTGTTTCAATAAGTGTCAGGTTCTACAAATTTCTTCTTGAGATTTCTTTTGTGTAAAAATTGCTACACTTATATGCTCTGAATTTTTCTCATGGAAGAATATAAGATTTATTGAGCTTATGTTTGTGAATCTTTTCACGTAGCAAACACCTTTGTGAATAAACGACATTCTTGGTTGTTTGATCACTTCTCAGGTCCTGTTCGGTTTCAAGGTCAAGGTTATGTTTGTGCGGCTACACATATTACCTATCATGGACCAACTTAGGAAACCCAAGATTCTGTTTTTTTATGAAACCCATAAAAATACCAAACCTTTTGTGAAGAGTACGCATACTCTTGATTGTGCTCTTTTAAGGATGAGGTCTACTTCAAGTTCTTGGGTTTTACCAGCCGATTCAAATGACGATTAGGTTTATTTGGAGTTTGTTTTGAAGAAGAAAAGAACCCTTGTTAAGCCGAACGAACTCGAATCATGTGCCTCATGCTATTATGCATTTTCTCATCAAGATCGAGAGAATGCTGAGATGATCTCTTCTGAAGTGTTTCATGGTTTTCTCACTGATCTTGGGAAGACTCAACTTAAGCTCGAGAACTCTGTAAAGGATCTTAACCTGTTACGAACTGAGTTGAAAAAGATTGATACTGATCTTGTTCTCATGAAGTCACAGGTTAAGGATCTTCTTAATGAGGATATCTTCTCCGAAGATGCAATTGATATAGTTAGTCACAAGTTTGAAGGTCTTGGTACCAGTGAAGCTTCCGTACTGGAACTCTAATTATGACTTGTGATTACTCTTAGAGCTTGTTTTGGTTTGATTTTGTCTAGTAAAACTTCTTTTTGTGTTTTTAGAAGAATAACTAGGGTTTGGAATAACCATTATCGTGAGTACACATAGCTATGTCCAACGATTGTCATCTTCATTGTTTTTAGATTTATTTATTTAAATTCTAAAGTTTTTTTTTGGAAGATGATTTTTGCAATTTTAATCTTTATGATTTTATATATTGCAAATTATTATGGGATACGTTGTTTACGTCCGTGAACCTGTGACTATCCCATACTTGTTCAAAAGTTATCTCTATTATGTCGATATGAATGTATTGAAGGAAGATAGAATGAACTTTTGACATTACAGAAGTTAAAGCTTTTTTATGTCATGTTTTGATAAAAAGAAAGGATAAAACTTTTCTTTACAATGATTAAGTCTATTATATGTCATTGTGCAAATAGTGATTAAAAAGGCGAGGGTACCCAAATATACCTCAAGCTAAAACTTTTCCTACCTATAAGTCTTTTCTCCGAAAGTGATTGTCTATGGACTGAGTCGAGACAACACAACTAATCGGTTCACACTTCGTGTGATCGTCTATGGATACGAGATCGAGACAATGCAACAACAAAGTATGTTACTTGATAGAAAGGTTAGGACTTAACCAAACACAATAGGATTCACTTATCAAGTAAATAGGAATTAACTTTTTGTGTAATTTACTTTAATTATAATAAAACAATTATAATGCGGAAGTATAAAGTAAATGACACAACAAGATTTTGTTAACGAGGAAACCGCAAATGCAAAAAAACCCCGGGACCTTGTCTAGAATTGAATACTCTCAGGATTAAGCCGCTACACAAAATTACACCTAACTTCGTATAGTTGAGACCAAGCAACTAAACCTATAGTTCACCTAGTTCCGTCTGTATTCCCACGCCTCTGACCTTAGTCACGTACTTGGAACAATTCCTTTGGTTCGTATTCTAAACAATAAAGGAACAACAAATCTGTTTGGAATCAACTCTATTCAACCAAGTGATAGGAGTCGGACAAATGCTCTTCTGTTTATCTTAACGTAAACTCCTTCTTCAGGTTCTTAGATCTATCTTATATTCAATTAACGAAGTAATCGTTTAAGATTAAGCCAATAACACTATTAATCCAAAGAATTGTGTTGATGCCGATCTACTCAATTAATAAATCCAATCTATCACAAGGATAAACCGATTATTAATTGGATCCTCTTTTATCGAAACAAGTATTGTGCACACCAAAGATTATGAACCCACAAATCAGAAATCTTCAATATCTTCTTCGTCTTCAAATCTTCTTAGATCTTCAATAATAACCTGCACACAATCACTTGAATCTCTTGTGATCAATCACGCACAGAGCGGAGTCTGTTAACAATGGATTACCACAAGATCGTCTTTAGAACTAACAACAGTCTAAAGATCCCCGTCGAAACTCTGAACTAGTTTGAGTGAATCTTATATCAGAAGAGAAGATTCTCAAGCATAAACAAACTAGGTGCAATCAAAGTTCAACAACCGTTAGTCAATCAAATCAGTGAAAACAAAAGATAAACCGCAATTATCTAGTTTCCCACCAACGGTACACGCTAGAGATTCTCAATCCCAAAGAAGACTTTAAACTGAGCGGCCGTAAGAGATTTCGCCTAATTAGGTTACTCTCCTCTCCGAATAGGCGGCTACACCAGAAACAACACAACAAAGAGGAAGCTTGTTGATATGAAGGATTAGTTTGCTAGAAAGGAAAACTTCAAGTATTTATAGACAAGGAAGTTTGGACACCAAGGAATTTCCAAAACCAAAAATATTCTCAAGATATTCATTAAAGCACAAATTCGATTTTCATAATTCCTGGAAATGCTCTGTCCAAAGATAATGATGGAAATCTATTGGAAAATCTCTAATTAGTAAATGCACATTACTAATTCTTATTTCCCTATAAAATGAAGTTAAATACCTTAATTAAAAGATTCTTAACTTATTTATGTCTCGATCCTGGGATTCTCTTCCCTTAGATATTAAGGAATAACTTTGAACAATTAAATAATAAACATTCATAGCACGTGTTCAAAGTATGTCGACATCCTTACTTTGTAAGTTCTCTTTTACACTTACAACCTTGAAACCGATTTGCCACACTTCTAAACAAGTTTAGAATTGGTTCATCTGACTTTCAAGAACTATGTGATTGATCAAATAACATTCAATCACAATCATGGGTTTAACGGTTCTACCAAAACAAGTTTTGGTTCTACCTTCCATGTGAGTATTGTGCATAGTCACACTAGCTTTCCAAAATTCGGTTGACTAGGTACTAGGATCGGTTCCCCACATATATATGGTATCTAACTTATATGTGTTGCACATGTCCATAGGATCGGTTCCCATTTGCCTAAAAACGTGTTGCACATGTTCATAGAGTCGGTTCCCCTTTCTGTTATAAACCTTGTTGCACCTCATACAAGGATCGGTTCCCCTTTGTGATGCACTGCACCTCTTACTAGGATCGGTTCCCCTTTCCCATATTTGGTCAGACATAAATCACAAACCCGATCATACCATCTCAGGTGATTACTTAAGATCGGTTTCACTAATAAAAGTCATACCAATACATAAGTCAGGCCTTTGTGAATAGTTCTACCAAGAACACAAACAAGTCGTGAACGGTTATAATCAATCACACATATTGTTTGTTCATAAGATATGCAATGAATAACAAAACCAATAACGCCTGGCAATTTCCTTTTCGGTTCACAAACAAGTTTATGAACTTACTCCCTTAGAACACATGTAAAACATTGTTCCCTAGGATGAAATCCTCACCTCATACCCATACATAATCACAATAGCGTTCAAATGATTATGGTGATGTCTTATCTACAAATTTTAATGGTTAAGCAATAAACCTCATATTGTATTCCTTAATACTATGTCTATCTAGAGTTCAAATATGCTTCGCAGTTTTGTTTTCAATATGCACTACTTGAAAGATACGTTAGGGAATGAAACAGTTCAAGTCAAATATCACTAACCTCAAGTGGAAGGATGATTTTTGTCGTTGTAGCTCCTTGCTTCTTCACATCTTCAGGACTTCGCAATACTTGTAATGTCTCATATCCCAATACTTTCAAGCTAAGATATACGAAGTTGACTCTAGTACATAATCAAGCGACTTTTAACATGAGTTTTGATTCACTAAAATATGACAACCGAACTTGACATACCAACGCTTGGTGGGTTCAACCGAGCAATGCTTTAACAATCTCCCCCTTTGTCAATTTTAGTGACAAAACTCTTACATCATATGGATAAAAAAATTACAAGAATTCATTATACATACACTTGATTCCCGAATTCAACAGCACAGTAAACTGCTTACATTTCAATCCTTGAAAATGTCGTTGTTGACATTATAATAACAAAGCTATTACTTCTCCTAAGGAAGATAGGTAGATATTCAATCTGCATGTCTTTGTTATACCACTTCGTATGACATGTTACTCCCCCTTAGTCTGTGCTTTCACTCTTTCGTTTAGATAAAACGTTTAAACACCAATGTTCTTTTCCTTAGCGATACCACTCAATATAAAATCAATGCCAGTATCACTTGTTTACTCCATATATTTCTCCCCTTTTTTGTCACAAAATGACAAAGAAACGAAAAAATAAAGGACAACACGAAAAGAATCTTACAAATCTCAAAAGACTTGCAACCTGTAGAGTTAGGCACGAGGGTTCCACACATCATGTTCTGATAACCAATATCAAAACCGAAACTACAAGTAGTTTTATTTTGATATGTTACCAAGGAAACAGTTGTCCGAAAAAAAATTTCCAATTTAGTTTAGCAAAAAAAAAATCAACTAAGCACCTTAGTCCCTTTGCCAAACCGATTGTTCAAAAACAACCGCTTAATTCGATAAGACCAAAATAAAGATAACTCTATTTTTCTCATCAGGTTCTAATTATCCATAAACTTAGACCTTTCAATTTTAAACAAGACAAGTACTAGGTTAGTTAACTAGCATTTCTTGTTAAGGCATTCAATTAGACTTGAATAACCGAAAGCTCACTTCAGTCTAACTAAGATCAGAATTAACTTAGTTTCTCTTATCCGGAATCAAATTGGACTAAACAACTTATCCCGTACACCTTTTATTTCGTTAAGCCATAAATAATTCATACAAACCAACATAAATCAACTTGCATAATTATTCACCTCAACCGAAAGCAATTGAAACAACATAAGCATTAAAACACCGCAATTGCACCGAAATTTCGTAAGCCTAAACAATTGACACCGCACAATAAAGCAAGATAACAATAGTTTTTCTTAACCGGAACCAATTGAATCACACACATCCACACACACATCATGGAATAAACATCAATTGAACCGAAATTTTGTTAAGAAAAAGCAATAAATATATATGATATAAACTCAGGCTTCTCTTAAACAGAAAAACAATTAACTAACAAGATTGTTACCTCAAATTTCGCATCCACTTATCCAATATGATTGCATCTTCTTCCAGGGAGAATTGATATCGAAATATCATCATGTTGTCATCCTTATGCAAAAACAAAAGAATAACAACAACCAACCTTTACCAGAGAAAGTTTGAAAATCGGTTTTAACAATTGCAAGCAAAAGTTGAAAACCGTCGAAATACATATGCTTTTATGCTAAACCAAAACCGATTCAACATATTGTGACTTTTTCACATATTATTTCTACGAGAACCCCTCATGATTCTTTGATAAAGCCTACCAACATGGGCTAGAACTTAATCCTACTAAATCAAAAAGTCACCCAAACCACAAGGGTTCACAATATATGAGATCGAATATTAAGGTAGTAAAACCGAAATCAGACATCCCATAAACATACATAGCAATAAGATAAAAGCATTCAAGCACAGGCTATGTAAATCGAAAACTATCACAAGAAAAAGTATAAAACAAATAATTTTATTCATAATAGTTTTATTCATAATAGACTTTGTTGAAATAGATAAAAAACAACTGTCTATTTTTCCTTTCTTTTTCTTGAAAACTAGTTAGGCTTCATTTATTTGTACCTCTGAATCCTCAGAGTCTTCTTCTTGTTCTCCTTTAAGAAACTCATTATTAATTAATATGATTCCTTCAAGATTTTCCTGATCATGTCTGTAAGCAAACATCAATTGTCTCTGAATACAGTCCAATTGTCTTCCAAGACGTAAAATGTGAAACATGATTTCTACATTACTATAGGTTTGATCATATGAGATACTTGATCCCTTTTGAGTTCCACTCATCCTGTTAATAATTCCCTGAGAGACAGTTTTGGTATCTTTCTTATCTCCAGGGCAGTTCCCTATTGCTTTTTCACACAACTTGGTGATGACACAGGGATATCCAAGGTTTCTATGGAAACCTGTGACATTTAGAGATTCAATGATTTTAATCATTTGATTGATAATTATTCCATAAATATCAATCCGTTTCTTGTCCTCAAGAAGGTAATAAACCACTTCAGCAAATTCTTTATTCCATAGAGAGGAATCTCTTGAACAAGCAAAGAGTGTTGGTACGACGAGTTTACCGAAAATCCTCAAGTGTAAGGGTACTTCTTTGGTTATCATCCTTCCCTTTTTCCATTCAACAGTTTTTCCAGTGATGAGTTTCGAAATGTTATCATGCTCAATTTCAAAACCAGTAATCATATGACTTTTCTCATTGAAGTTGATGATTTCTGATATCATCTTTCTATTGACATGAAGAAAAGTACTTCCAACCAAGGTGCTAAACGTAAGTTTTTCATGATTAATATTGTGAATATTACCATAAAAAATTATTACTATGTCAGGTGAATAGTTTTCAAATCCGAACATATTTCCCCAGATTCGGTCTTGAACAAACTTCACATAATTGTTTTCTGAAACATCTGGATCAAATATCTTCTCTTCATTGAAGCTTACTTCCTTAAAAGCTTGATATCTTTCATAACATGTGTTATCCACGAAGTTTGTAAGGGCATGCTTCCCTTTGATCAAGTGAGGATACTTGATTTTCTCAACTTCCCCGGGAGGGATGAAAGGATTCAAAACAAACTTGTCTAATCCAGAGATTTCTTCTCTTGTTTTCCTCTTTACCATACTTGCGAAAATGTGAAAAAACCTAGTTACGGTTTTGATTAATCTTCCCCAATATGTTTGGACACATAGTAAGAGTTTATCTTTTATAGGAAGATAAGATATCAAAATCCGGAAATAACTAGTTTTGGGAAAAACACTCAAAATCGGGAACCGTGGCTTGTGGGGAAACAATTCCGATTTTGTGTCTAGGTATTTCTTTTGGAAAACCGGTTTTCTATGGACTAGATCTTTGTTTCAGGTTGATTCCATGTTTTTGTCCAAAAACCTGTTTAGTCTTTTATTACCAGAAACTGGCAATATCACTTGAATCTTATCCAAGAGTGTACTAGAGTATACAGAGATAAATTTGAACAAGATATGATATTTGTTAAAAATACCATCAGAATCATAATCCCAGCAATATTTCAAAAGATCACTTGCTTCATTAAAACAATTGTGAGGTGTATGAAGCAAACCATTGTTAATAGAATTATTAACTGAAAACTCATTCCTTGTAGGATCACATATTTTCCAAACCTGCATCCTAGAAAGCGGAACATTGACAGTCGTTGATCTGAAAATGTACATCTGCATACTTTGGTAGGCCATCCAAAATATATTTAAGATTCCTGATTTTGTCGGAACACAATAGCCGATGTTCATAAAAATATTAAGCAGAATCTTATGCATTTTCAAGATACGACATGTCTCATAGGCCATTGTATCATAGTTACTCACCACAATGATATACAATCCTATGATAGCCAAAGGATTATGTAAGTCATTCAAGACATACATAAGCATAATTCCTAACAGGTTTAGGAATAAAAGTATTACATACTTTATACGTGTTTTCCACCACGATTTTATAAAGTAGTCAAATCCTGCCATTACATTAACTGAATCGACCATTAGATTCAGTTCTTATAGGTTGGATCGCACCAAACACAGATTGTTAGATCTTTTCGTGCTTGCCTGCTCTGATACCAATTGAAAAGGCGAGGGTACCCAAATATACCTCAAGCTAAAACTTTTCCTACCTATAAGTCCTTTCTCCGAAAGTGATTGTCTATGGACTGAGTCGAGACAATACAACTAATCGGTTCACACTTCGTGTGATCGTCTATGGATACGAGATCGAGATAATACAACAAGGAAGTATGTTACTTGATAAAAAGGTTCGGACTTAACCAAACACAATAGGATTCACTTATCAAGTAAATAGGAATTAACGTTTGTGTAATTACTTTAATTATAATAAAAAACAATTATAATGCGGAAATATAAAATAAATAACACAACAAGATTTTGTTAACGAGGAAACCGCAAATGCAGAAAAACCCTGGGACCTTGTCCAGAATTGAATACTCCCAGGATTAAGCCGCTACACAAAATTACACCTAACTTCGTATAGTTGAGACCAAGCAACTAAACCTTCAGTTCACCTAGTTCCGTCTGTATTCCCACGCCTCCGACCTTAGTCACGTACTTGGAACAATTCCTTTGGTTCGTATTCCAAACAGTAAAGGAACAACAAATCTGTTTGGTATCAACTCTATTCAACCAAGTGATATGAGTCAGACAAAGGCTCTTCTGTTTATCTTAACATAAACTCTTTTGTCAAGTTCTTAGATCTATCTTATATTCAATTACCGAAGTAATCATTTAAGATTAAGCTAACACAATACTATTAATCCAAAGAATTGTGTTGATGCCGATATACTCAATTAATCAATCCAATCTATCACAAGGATAAACCGATTATTAATTGGATCCTCTTTTACCGAAACAAGCATTGTGCACACCAAAGATTATGAACCCACAAATCAGAAATCTTCAATATCTTCTTCGTCTTCAAATCTTCTTAGATCTTCAATAATAACCTGCACACAATCATTTCAATCTCTTCTGATCAATCACGCACAAAACGGAGTCTGTTAACAATGGATTATCACAAGATCGTCTTTGGAACTAACAATAGTCTAAAGATCCGTGTGAAAACTCTGAACTAGTTTGAATGAATCTTATAACAAAAGAGAAGATTCTCAAGCATAAACAAACTAGGTGCAATCAAAGTTCAACCACCATTAGTCAATCAAATCAATGAAAACAAAAGATAAACCGCAATTATCTAGTTTCCCACCAACGGTACACGCTAGAGATTCTTAATCCCAAAGAAGACTTTAAACTGAGCGGCCGTAAGATATTTAGCCTAATTAGGTTACTCTCCTCTCCGAATAGGCGGCTACACCAGTAACAACACATCAAAAAGAGGAAGCTTGTTGTTACTGTAGATGATGGATTTTCGACAAAGGCTAAAATCGTAAACCCATAATTGTACGAACTTCTGATCCATCAATCAGACGCAAGTATTGAGACACGAGTCTCTCATCGAATCTATGACTGAGAATACTTTCTCTCAGAGTAAATGTGAATATGTAGTCTCTCGGCTGGACAACGGCATATCTCAATGAATATTGAACACTTCAATAATTATTTCTATATAGAATCACGAGATTGACGGCTCCTAGACAGCTTGCTCTGCTAGTATAGAGAGATAACGTCTTCAGGATACAAACAACAAGTTTTCCCTGACTATATAAAGGATATGAAGCTCCATCAAGCTCATGTCAGAATAATTAATGCTCCTAGACAGCTTGCACTGCTGGTCGCTCTCTAAAAGAGTAACAGAAATGATACCTGCAAGTGCACAGGGTCTGTTGTAGTGAGTGTGCAATGCAGGGTCGAACCACATAGACTAGGGTGTATAGTTGAAGTTTTTAAGCTAGTTATCTAAATTAAAAAGGCAGTAACTAAAGCAATGAGGTAACAGTGACAGAGAACAAAGAAAGTGAAATTTAGTGGCAGTGAATAAGAAACATTGAAACAAAGATAAACAAACCAAGACTGTGAGCCAAGGGCAGTGATAAAGAAACAAAGGCAGGTCTTCCAACTATGTTCTTGTCCCTTGTTAGTTATCAGTCAGCTTCTAGGCTTTCTGAATAACTAGATGACAGTTGCGGTTCAAAGCCGGCTGTTCATCTAAGGGTTGGTCTAGAAAGGAGGCTAAAGGCACTAAGATGAATTCTAAACCTTGTGGTAGTTGGGGCTCTCACACTGCAACTACCCGCAGAGAAGCTTGCTTAGTGTTTTAACAACCTATAAGGATATTCAATCCTAGACAATTCAAGCACAACAAGATCAGAGCATGGATAGGATAAAAACAATTGAAATGTACAACATAATTTAAAGTAAAAACTAACCCTTGAGGCACTGGCTATTCCAGTCCTCTTGGGCGAAGCACTGGCTAGTCTAGGCATGCAATACAAACATCCCACAACATCTATTTATACATATAAGCAAAATCCCAAAAATCCCCCAAATCAGTGAAATTAGGGTTTGCCCAAAAATCCAAAAGTCACTCACCTAACACACTGATAACAACCCTAATACGTGACCCATGCTTCTAATTAGACGTACAATCAATTTCCCCCAAAAATCCCCAATTTATGGAATTAGGGTTCTTATAAAAATTTCTATTAAAATTTACCTAATCACTGATGACACTGGTAGATGTCGACCCATGCCTCCAATTCTTCTCATGATGCTACCCATGCCTCCAATTTGTGTTATTTCTCAATCTAATTTACCAAACTCACACGCCTAGGGTTTCTGAGAAGAGGTGAGTGAATTAGGTGAATTAGGTCTCTGAAATTAGAAGGGAATAGGTGATGGATGATAGGGTGATGGGGTTGTTGGTGATTTGAGAGCTCGGTGGTGGTTGTGGTGGTGGCAGAGAGTTGGTGATGGCAGATTTTTCTCTGCAGACGGTGAGGGAGAAGATGGAGTCGATAGAATTGGAGAAGGGTGCGTTTTTTTTGCGGGTATAGGTGTTAGGTGTTGTAGTGTTGAGCGGTTGTAGCAAATTCGATGTCCAACGAAGATGATACGTTGGATGATCACATCTGGATTGAATCGAACGGCTAAGATGGAACAGGCTTGTAGCGACCGTTGGATGCGTGATACAACAATTCTGATGGCTTAGATTGGAGTTAGGTACTATGATGTTTGACAGGAGCTTCAAGATTTGATGCTCGGTGATGAGGCGGCCGTTGGATGATGTGATGGATCCAATCTGACGGCTCTCATGGAAATTGGTATGGATATTGGAAATGGATTTGGGTAAGGGTTTTGGGACTTGGGTATGCCAAGCCCATATCTTCTTTAAGGACAATTCTTCCTCTTCAAGCCCACTTCTAGTTGATCTGGCTCTTGCAAACATCATTCTTCGCTGCCTTTCTGCGGGAGTCTTTGCCGTTTCTTTGCTCTTTTCGCTCCGTGAGTTAACCAGGCTTTATTTAGTACCTAAAAATGCAAAATTAATTAATAAAAATATTTATTCTTGAAAACAATGAAAATACAGAATATGGGATAAAATGTAGAATTAATGCACAAAAGATGAGTTAAATGCCAAGAAAAATATATAGAAATATGCACTTTTTAGCACTCATCAACTGCTAGTATAGAGCCATCAGTTAATTATTCTTAAATTCTTGGGTTCATCCACTAAATATTCAAATATTTTCGCAATATTTCGTTACTTCAATCTATGGTTCTTCCCAGCAGAATTCCATGGGTTAGTAGTAAATATTCAACGCGCGGGCGTCTAAGCTACCTCCGAGTAAGCCCCGGCTCAAAAGGTGCAAATGTGCTCAACGATGATGCACTAACAATCACCGCACGAATGAGTATTTCAAAATACGACGAAACGATGAACTTATGCAAAATAGGAAGGAAAATAATAAATAATTAAAATATTGACCAACGCGCTAGGGGATTGAGCTCACCGACCGGCCGTGTCGTGGCCAATCCCATGCCAGTTTTATATTTTACCATATTTTTTGTTATTTTCCTTGATCTTATGAAAATCCTTTCATTTGAACAAATATCCTTTGTTTTGAGGAAACTCCTCAGTTTCATGGTGTTCCCTTCGCACCAAGGAAATAATATAAAATTGGAAAAAACATTGTGGGGCCGTGATTATTGGCCAACCGGCCATGCCTTGATCCCGTCCAGCCCCACACCTCATGGTTCCTCATTATTTTATTATTATTTTCCTAATCTCATGAAAACTCCTTAATCTCATGGTATTTTCACAAAACCATGAAAATATAATATAAAATTAGGGAAACTCGTGGGACCGGGCCCCAGCCGGCCGGCCATGCCTCAGCCGGTCCCACACGCCCCTTATTTTATTATTATCATTTTAAGGTTTCCTTGATCCCATGAAATTCCTTGATTTCATGGTATTTCTTTCAAATTATGAAAATTCCTTCAAATCATGGAAAATAATACACAAAAATTACATAAAATTAGGGAAACTTGTGGGATCGGGCCCAAGCCGGCTGGCCATGCCCTAGCCGGCCCGCACGCCCTTATTTTATTATTTTAATATTATTTGCTTCCTTGATCCCATGGAAACTCTTTCACTTTAAGGAAACTCCTTAATTTCAACAAAATTCCTTGATTTCATGATATTTTCATAAAATCATGAAAAATATTATAAAATTAAGAAAATGCACCATGGGACCGTGGTCACTGGACGGCCGACCATGCCTTGGCTCCAGAGGTCCCACGCCTCATATTCCTTCATTTTATAATTATTTTCCTTCATCTCATGAAGTTTCCTCAGTTTCAGCAAAACCCTGATTTTGTCATATTTTCTCAAATGGTTGCTCAAACGCACGCCAGAAAATATCAAGATTATCAGGACTGAGACATGGACGTGTTGACGACGTGAGCATGTTACCTTGACCGACTAGGGTTGGCTATTTGGCTCGCAATGAGCCGGTCCCACGTATTTTCATGATTTGACCTAATTTGGGCAATTGCACGTATTAGGTCCAAAACTCTTCCAAATAATTTTGGAATTTCATAGAATGATCGTCAGTCGATCCGGTGACCACCCAGGGCCAGTTTCATGTCCCCTTGGTTAGGACCTCACCCCATCATAATTAATTAGGTTTTATCACCTAAGGCTCAGATGAGCATTTTTCGAATAAATAATTAAACCAACATTTAATCATTCTTTCATCAACAAACCACCAACTCTTCAAGATACCTTGGTGTTTACTCACATGAGCATATGTGCGCTACATGGTCGATCCATGGTCTCATGTAGACGATCCCTCTTTCATTCCATGGTTGATTTTGAAATAAACCATCAATTGGTCAACAATTGATCAAATTAGGGTTTCTGAGTCCAAGGATCATAATTCCATATTCGAACACTAATAACTTTACGACGATCTCATGATCAGTATTCTTATTAATTATGCTAGGTTCAACTACCAGTATTCTAATTAATGTTTTATTTTGGTCACGCTACCAATAATTCATCAGACGAGCAATATTTGCTCAAATCAAGGAATATTGGTTCAACTATCAATATTCAACAATTCATCGAATGAGCAATACTTGCTTGCCTCAACTATCAACGTGAGAATTATACCTCTGTCTCAACAAACACACGTTCAATTCATGAGTTTCAGAACATTTTGTAAAATCATGTTCAACTCAGCAAATACATGGACTCATCGTCCCATAAAGTCAACAACTGACTAATTAACCACGAGATGTCAAACGTGTCACATGGGGGGATATTAACTAGGGTTTTGGTTTGGCGGTCTACGGCACGTGTGTACATACACACGATGGAATGTGAGCAAGTCGTGCAATCAGTTGAAGGAGTTAACAAAGTAGTGGATGGAAAATCGACCAAGTCTCCGCACGATGAGAAACTGGTTTCAAACACGATTTCCACTTCCCCACTATTTGATTCCATCAACTGTCACACTTTATCATGGTGTCTACAATTCCAGCAGTATAAATAAGTCTCTGAATCATGATTGAGGACAGAACAAGAATCTCACGTTTCACAGACAACACGAGATTAACTCAACATTTGAGTAGTTACTCTCAACAGAGATTCAATCATTCAGAACTTATCTTATTCAGAGTTCACAACACACCTACAATCTTTGATTACCATTGATTCCACATATTTCTCAGCTTCCCTCCTACAGATCGACCCATCCTCTCTTGTGACCGAATTTACTCTAGAATGACCATTGTCTTGGTTTAGGCCGGAGTACTACAAATTGATCTCTCGAATTCAAAGCACTCCCTTCTTGCAGTGCATTTGTGTGAGGTTGAACATTTCGCTCGGTTCAAGGAGTCTCCTCCGTACGGTCGTCTCCTCAATTCCGTAAAAACCAGCAAATCGTTTTGCCCCATCTACAGTTACGAATGATTAGTTTGCTAGAAAGGAAAACTTCAAGTATTTATAGACAAGGAAGTTTGGACACCAAGGAATTTCCAAAACCGAAAATATTCTCAAGAAAGCACAAATTCGGTTTTCATAATTCCTGGAAATGCTCTGTCCAAAAATAATGATGGAAATCTCTCGGAAAATCTCTAATTAGTAAATGCACAGTATTAATTCTTATTTCCCTACAAAATGAAGTTAAATACCTTAATTAAAAGATTCTTAACTTATTTATGTTTTGAACCTGGGATTCTCTTCCCTTAGCTATTAAGGAATAACTTTGAACAATTAAATAATAAACATTCATAGCACGTGTTCAAAGTATGTCGACATCCTTACTTTGTAAGTTCTCTTTCACACTTACAACCTTGAAACCAATTTGCCACACTTCCAAACAAGTTTAGAATTAGTTCATTTGACTTTCAAGAACTATGTGATTGATCAAATAACATTCAATCACAATCATGGGTTTAACGGTTCTACCAAAACAAGTTTCGGTTCTACCTTCCATGTGAGTATTGTGCATAGTCACACTAGCTTTCCAAAATTAGGTTGACTAGGTACTAGAATCGGTTCCCCACATATATATATGGTATCTAACTTATATGTGTTGCACATGTCCATAAGATAGGTTCCCCTTTGCCTAAAAACATGTTGCACATGTTCATAGGATCGGTTCCCCTTTCTGCTATAAACCTTGATGCACCTCATACAAGGATCGGTTCCCCTTTGTGATGTACTTCACCTCTTATTAGGATCGGTTCCCCTTTCCCATATTTGGTCAGACATAAAATCACAAACTCGATCATACCATTGATGAGTGCTAAAAAGTGCATATTTCTATATATTTTTCTTGGCATTTAACTCATCTTTTGTGCATTAATTCTACATTTTATCCCATATTCTGTATTTTCATTGTTTTCAAGAATAAATATTTTTATTAATTAATTTTGTATTTTTAGGTACCAAATAAAGACTAGATGAGTTGCGGAGCCAAAAGAGCAAAGACACGGGAGAAAGCCGGTGGAATCTCTAGCGGAAAAGAAGTGAAGAATGTGTTATGGAAGACTCAAGGATAAAAATGGGCTTAAAAAGGAAGAAATTGTTCTTAAAGAAGAAGTGGGCTCAAGATTACCTAAGCCCAAATCCAATTCCTAAGCCCAAATCCATATCCTAAACCCACAATTCAATACCCAAACCCGTTTTCCTTCTTAACCGTAAAATTGGATCTATTCCATCATCCAACGGTCGCTGCGTCATCATGCATCAGATTTCGATGCACCTTACCAACACTACAACACCTAACTCCATCTTGAGTCGTTAGTTTCGTTGTATTTTTGCATCCAACGGTCGCTCATAATCTGTCTCCATCTCGCCATTAAATCCGTTTCAGAAGTTATCATCCCACGGATTCCCTTCACAAAACATCAAATTTGATGATCCCGTTTAACACCCAAGCAACCTAACCCTATTACCCGCACCAAACGCACCCTTATGCTAAAACCCATCGAACCATCTCCTTCTTCCCCTCTTCTGAAACAGCGACGCTGTCTCCATCACCACCATCTTCTCCCCCAAATCACTCCACCATCTTCTCCCCCCAAATCATTCAACCATCACCACTCGAGCCATCATCACTTAGACCTACTTTTCTAGCCACTTATTACATCACCTCCTAATCGTTTCATCTCACAGGAACCCTAGGTTAGGAGTTGATGAAATAGGTGAGGTTAAAGAATAAATCGAAGGCATGGGTAGTATCAGCAGACGACAAGGAAGCATGGGTGAGAGCTATCAATCGTTTTCAGAGATTAGGTAAGGATTTTTTGTAAAACCCTAATTTCACTGATTTGGGGATTTTAGTTTTTTTTTGGCTGTAACTATAAAAGGGTGTTAGGGTTGTAAAATTCGGCATCTCTGGACTAGCCAGTAGACATTTTGAAGAAATTTTCATTACAATTTCAAATTCAGTCCCTTTATCATAGTTGACAGTTGAATGTTTTGTGTATGTTATTTGA
Source organism: Papaver somniferum (assembly GCF_003573695.1). Taxonomy (NCBI): domain Eukaryota; kingdom Viridiplantae; phylum Streptophyta; class Magnoliopsida; order Ranunculales; family Papaveraceae; genus Papaver; species Papaver somniferum. The sequence continues at coordinate 122,566,822 of NC_039358.1, read as the reverse complement.
ATTATCTTGTATGATGCTTGTGTATGTGATATGTTGAGCATGAGCTAAGTAGCATTAAGTTAAGGCTCAGTTGAAGCCTTATGCACTGTCAAATGACAAGTTGCTAGGATAGTTAACTCCTTGCCCTGTTTTGCTTGAGCAATGGGAAGAGGTTAATGCTCATAGTGCCTGTGATTGATTGTTCTGTCAAAAGACAGTCAATGCTAGGGGCAAACTAGTGAGCAATTAGTTTTCCTCCCATTCTAGATGTATGCATAGGATTTTCAACTCAACCTAGAAATATGTTGTTTGATTAGGACACAAGGTGGATACTAAGCCTTAGCTTAGCCACAATCCCTTTTACAGTCACTTAAATTCAGTTCTGTTTTGCTTCCTGTTCAGTTTATCTCCTTACCTGTTTTGCTTGTTTAATTCCTTGCAATTTGTAGCTGTTGTGCACTGAAATCAGTGCACAAACTCCCCCTGCCCTTGGCTTACAGCCTTGGTTCCCTGCTATTTTTATTTTATATCCTCTGCCATTTAATCTTTGCTGTTTTGCCATCTTGTGTTAACTGCTTTGGTTTGTTAACTGTTTTGGTTCTTTGCATCTGCCATATTACCTTTCCTTGCTCACTGCCATAGTGCTTTGCACCCATTGATAGCTTAGGATAATTTCTTGTATGCTCCCACTCCCTGTGGACTGATCCCTTGCTTACTCTCTATACTAAAACTTGGCCTTGTATACTTGCAAGAGTGTTCTGTGTGTGTTTTCCAAGCACACCAAGTTTTTGGCGCCGCTGCCGGGGAGTGGTGCTGCCATCTGCTGATTTCCTTTGCTGTCTTTCATCTACCATTGCATCTCTGTCAAGATCATTGCAGCTTCTGCCTTGCAATCATTGCACACTGCGTTTGCAATCTTTGCACAAGATCATTGCAGAGTTGTCTGAGATCATTGCACTCTTGTTCACTTGCAGGTGCCACTGAGTTGCTGCAGAACTGTGTTGTTGGCCACCTGAGCTGTTGCTGCTGCTGAAACCTTGTCTCTTGCTGTTGCTGCAGCTGGGACTGGTGAGTTTCTGCTGCTGTTGAACCTGGCCAAGGAAGCTGCTGCTGCTGCCAGACCAAGCCCAAAGCTAGTGCATCTCTGCCGCTGGGCTGTGCTGCTGTTGCTGGGCTTGCTGCGTGAGCTACTTAGGACGATCCTAAAGCCCAACTGGGCTGTGCAACTAAAAGGGGACCAAAAGCCTATTTTTGGGCTTCCCTCCAAAAATCAAGTAAGCCTAACCCATGAGTTAACCCACTTGGGCCTCATTTAAATTCAAATTCGGGCTTGTAATAATTAATTTAATTATTTAGTTGGGATTGTAATAATTTTTATTTTTTTTTTTTTCTTTTTTTTTTTTTGGGACTGTAATTATTTTTTGTCTTTATTTTTCTTTTTTTTTTTTTCTTTTTCTTTTATGGGCTTGTCTTAATTATTATTATTGTTTTTATTTTCTTTTATGGTTGTGCTAATTTATGCTAGGTTTAGTTCAAAAATTTTCCAAAGCCCAATTTTAAACCAAAAACAAAATCCCTTATTAAAACCAAACCCCTCAAAACCAAATCATCAAAACCCATTCAAAACCAAATCTTCGTAACCCTTGTGGGCCAAATTGTTTCCGATTGCTCTGTCTGACCAACATGTTAGTTAGGTACCTACAGGACATGATGTGACCTATAGAGACCAAACAAACAGACTTGTTAGAATTAACAAGAAGAACCTATCGAAATTCTAGTTCTGAGGGAGACAGCCAGATCAACCGAAACAATGGGAGAACCCCGTACCCTCAAGGATTATATGTACCCAACTAGAGCCAGTCAACCTTCTTGTATTGTGCTACCCTAGATAATGGCCATTATGAGCTGAAATCGCACAATACAGATGCTTCCTATTTTTAGAGGTGTTGAGAATGAAAACCCGTACCACCACGTGAGAGAATTCGAGGAAATTTGTGGAACTCTGCGTTTCACTCAAATGTCCGACGAAACCCTAAAGTTAAGGCTTTCCTTTCTCCCTGAAAGATAAGGCAAAGGCCTGGCTTTATGCTTTACAGCCTCAATCCATCATGACATGGGATGACCTCATAAAGGAGTTTTTCAAAAAGTTTTTCCCGAACACAAGACTGCGACAATTCGTCAAAGTCTGAATAGCTTTGTGCAATTAGAGGGAGACCTTAGCTAGATACCTGGAGAGATTCAATGAATTATTGCTCCAATGTCCCCATCATGGTTTTGAAAAATGGAGACTTGTGCAAATTTTGTATGAAGGTCTAGATGTGTCCACCCGAACAACGGTTGAGTCGATGTGTAATGGTCTATTCGTAGACAAAACTGCTGATGCGTCTTGGGACTTCTTGATTGAAGTAGCTGAAAAGACGCAACAGTGGGAATCCATCCGTGAACCAGAAAGACTACATCCGAAGCAAGGCTTTTAGGATTGAAGCAGATTTCGAGGGAAGAGCAAACATGGCATCAATAGTTAGGAGATTAGAAGAGTTAGAACTACATAAAAATTCAAAACCTTCCACCACTACTCTCCGAGAACATGTCGCTTCGTCTGTATGTGCCGCTTGTAACGATCCCAACCATCAATTCCAAAATTGTCCCGATTTGCTTGCAGTCCAGGAATCTAGGCTTGAACAGGCACATGCCATGTTTCAAAAACAGAGCATAACCCTTTCACAGACCTACAATCCAGGATGGAGAAACCACCCTAACTTTTCATGGTCAAAAGGACCCACTCAGGGAGGACCATCTCAACCCAATCAGAGCTATCAAAACAATCAGGGATATCAGAACAATCAAGGTTATCAACACCCGAGAAACCCTCAACAACAATCAAACTCTCAACAACAATCATATCCTCAACACAATACCGACAAGAGATTATCCACCCTAGAGGAAATGTTCCAGAGTTGGTGCAAAGTCAGAAAAATCTTGATCAAAAGATGGGTCAAATGTGATATATGAGAGAGAAAAGGGTAAACTTCCGAGCCAACCCCAACAAAATCCAAGAGTGTATTTCAAACAGGCACAACATCCTGCAAGAAACCTCTCCCGATCAAGTCCATGCCATTACCACCCTCCGAAGTGGTAAAGTCATCGAGAACAACGTGGGCGAACCTAATGAATCTGATACAAATTCCACGCTGTCTCCACAACCCCAGAAAACCAAAGAATCTGAGCAAGTTGGAAAGCTGACAATTCTACTGCTGTGAATGTCCCTTTGCCAACTCATTCTCCTGTTGCCCCATTTCCTCAAAGATTGATCTATCAACAGAAAAGTACCCATTACAATGAGATGTTAGATCTGTTCAAGAGAGTCAACATCAACATTCCTTTTCTTGAAGCAATCAAGCAAATCCCTGCTTATGCCAAATTCCTCAAAGACTTGTGTACTCAAAAGCGCAAGCTCAATGTGCACAAACGTGCTTTCTTAGCTGAGCAGGTGAGTTCCATCATTCTGAACAAAACTCCACCCAAGTTTAGGGATCCAGGATGTCCAACAATTTCTTGCACTATAGGAGAACACACGGTCAATAAAGCGTTATTAGACCTAGGTGCAAGTGTTAACCTACTGCCATATTCTGTTTATGAGCAGTTAGGTCTTGGGGAGTTGAAGCCAACATCTATCACTCTACAACTGGCAGACCGATCTGTCAAGATTCCTCGTGGAGTGGTCGAAGACGTTTTGATCAAGGTTGACAAATTCTATTTTCCCAGACTTCATTGTCTTAGACACTCAACCTGTACAAAACCCAGACTGTCACATTCCTGTCATCTTAGGACGTCCTTTCTTGGCTACGTCCAACGATCATTAATTGTCGTAATGGAGTGTTGAAACTGTCTTTTGGCAACATGACGGTAGAATTGAATGTGTTCGATATTAGTCAACAACCTGTGAATCTTGATGATGATGATGTGCATGAAGTTAATATGATTGAAGGATTAATGCAAGATTCGTTGACTAACATTCTATCCGTCGACCCCTTTCAAGCATGTATGGAGAACTTTAACTCAGATTCCTATGATGATGCATACTGTAGTGACGTCCTATCTCTGCTCGAATCTGTACCTCAAATGGACGTCACTGAAAGGAAATATGAAGTGGAACCACCCTTACTCTCTGATTCCAAGCTTTTCCATCCATTGTTGAGCCACCCAAGCTTGAATTGAAAACATTGCCTAGTACGTTGAAGTACGCATTCCTAGGTTCTTCTGATACTTTACCTGTCATTATTTCATCATGTTTAGACACGGAACAGGAAAGTAAGCTTTTAGAAGTACTTAAGGAACACAAAGAGGCCTTAGGATGGACCATCTCAGATCTCAAAGGAATTAGTCCCACCATTTGCATGCACCACATTAACCTTGAAGAGAATGCCAAACCATCGAGGGAAATGCAAAGGAGACTTAATCCTAACATGAGAGATGTAGTCAAAGGAGAGATCCTGAAACTACTTGATGCGGGTATCATATACCCAATTCCCGATAGCAAATGGGTTAGTCCCATTCAAGTTGTGCCTAAGAAGTCAGGCATTACTGTAGTTCAGAACGACAAGAATGAATTAGTCCCTACTCGTACAACCACAGGATGGCGAGTATGCATCGACTACAGGAAGTTGAACACAGTAACAAGGAAGGATCACTTCCCGCTCCCTTTCATTGACCAAATGCTAGAACGTGTGTCTGGACACAGTCACTACTGTTTTCTAGATGGCTTTTCCGGTTATAACCAAATTCACATTGCTCCGGAAGATCAGGAAAAAACTACATTCACGTGTCCATTTGGGACGTTTGCTTATAGACGTATGCCCTTCGGGTTGTGTAATGCACCTGCTACTTTTCAGCGTTGCATGATGAGCATTTTTTCTGACATGATAGATAGTTTTCTCGAGATCTTTATGGATGATTTCTCTGTTTTTGGTTCCTCGTTTGACGAATGTTTGAAGCATCTTGCCCTCGTGATATCCAGATGTAAAGAAAAGAACCTTGTTCTAAATTGGGAAAAATGCCATTTTATGGTGAATTCAGGAATAGTTCTAGGACACATCATCTCAGAAAAAGGAATTGAAGTGGATAAAGCTAAAGTTGACCTCATTCAACATCTACCACAACCTCGCTCTGTGAAGGAGATCAGATCATTTCTAGGTCATGCTGGTTTTTACCGGCGATTCATCAAAGATTTCAGCAAAATCTCCAGACCTCTGTGCAGTCTTCTCTCCAAAGATGTTGCCTTCAATTTCGATGCTGCTTGTGTGAAGGCATGGGAGGAATTAAAAACCCTTCTCACCACCGCTCCTATAGTCCGACCACCCGATTGGAAGCTTCCGTTCGAACTTATGTGTGATGCCTCTGATTATGCTGTTGGTGCTGTTTTAGGACAGCGAGTTGATAGACTACCATATGTGATATACTACTAGCAAAACCCTTAATGATGCCCAACTCAATTATTCAACTACCGAGAAGGAATTGCTTGCCGTCGTTTTCGCATTAGACAAGTTTAGATCTTATCTGATAGGGTCTAAGATCATCATATACACAGACCATGCGGCTTTGAAGTATCTTCTTTCCAAGAAGGATGCTAAAGCTCGCCTTATTCGATGGATACTATTATTACAGGAATTCGATCTCGAAATCCGTGATAAGAAAGGTTGTGAGAATGTGGTTGCTGATCATTTGTCTAGATTAACTTTAGAGTCTATTGATGAATTTGAGCTGATTAGAGAATCATTCCCAGATGAACAGCTGATGTCTATCTCAGACCTTCCTTGGTTTGCTGATATTGTTAACTACCTCGCTACAGGTAGGATGCCCTCACGTTGGTCGAGACAAGACCGCTCTAAATTCCTGGCTGAAGTTAAACATTTCCTTTGGGATGACCCATATTTGTTTAAGTACTGCCCAGACCAAATCATTAGGAATGTGTCCCCAACACCGAACAGAAAGATGTGATATCTTTCTGTCATGACCAAGCATGTGGAGGCCATTTCAGTGCCAAGAAAACCGCTGCAAAGATCTTGCAGTGTGGGTTCTATTGGCCATCGTTGTTCAAGGACTGTTATGATGTGTTGCTTGAACGCTGTCAAAACTAGGAAGCATTTCAGGAGAAACATGATGCCATTGAATCCTATTTGATTGTGAGATTTTTGATGTTTGGGGGATCGACTTCATGGGTCCATTTCCCATGTCTGACAGCAAGTTGTACATCTTGTCGCCGTTGATACGTCTCCAAGTGGGTAGAAGCCATCGCAACCAGAACAAATGACCACAAGGTGGTACTTTCCTTTTAAAGGAAAACATATTTTCACGTTTTGGTACCCCAGAGCTATCATCAGTGACGGTGGTTCACATTTCGCTAGGCACTTCGAGTTTTAGTACGCAAGTATGGATAACTCACAAGGTTGCTACTGACTGCTACCCGTACCACCCTCAGACCAGTGGACAAGTGGAAGTGTCTAATAGGGAAATCAAGCACATTCTAGAAAACGGTTAACCCGTCTAGGAAAGATTGGTCATAAGATTGAATGATGCTTTGTGGGCCTATAGAACAGCTATAAGACACCAATTGGCATGTCCCCCTATCGTCTAGTGTATGGAAAGCCGTGCCATCTACCTGTGGAATTAGAACATCGAGCTATGGGCAATCAAGAACTGAACTTTTCTCTGGACGAAGCTGGAATTCAACGGAAACTTCAACTCAACGAGTTGGAAGAATTGAGAAATGAGGCTTATGACAGTGCCAGGTTATATAAGCAGAAGATGAAGATATTTCATGACAAGCGTATTCTACGCAAATCCTTCACTCCTGGTCAGAAAGTCTTGCTGTATGACTCCCGATTACATCTTTTTCCAGGAAAACTGCGTTCCAGATGGAAGGGTCCGTACCTAGTACGCACAGTTTTCCTCATGGAGCTGTAGAGCTGAGATGTCTCCAACAAGAACATTTTCAAAGTCAACGGGCAGAGATTAAAACCATTCCTTGAACCATTCCCACCCGACATGAAACAACCAACCTGGAGGACCCAGTCTATGTGGACTAAGCTGGTCCACCCTTGTACATAAGTAGCTGCGTTTTCTTCCCTAAAACCAAAAAGCCTTTTTCCCTAAAAAACCAAAAGTTTTCACTCCCACAAAACCAAATTTTTCCCAAAAGTCCAATCCCATTAAAAACCAAATTTTCTTGTAGATAATGTGTTAGTTAAATTTCCTTTTGTATAATTTTGTGCTCATCCATTGTGACTCCTATGAATATGTTGGAGTTTTCCTTGATAACGGAGTTTTAATTCTGCTTTCGCCGAAATCGGGTATTCTCTCTCCTTTTACTCTACTCAGCATGTCCCTTTCATATGTTTTTTTAATTCTTTCCATATTTTAAACATTGAGGACAATGTTTAGTTAGGTTTGGGGGTATAGAGTAGATACCACGATAATATGCCATAATTGAAAACAAAACTCCATCTTTTTGAAAAAATTGAAAAATTCCAAAAAAAATTGAAAAATCAAAATAAAAAAATTAAAAATTGAAAAAACAAAACATAAAAATGAGCTCATTTACCTTGAAATGTTGACTCTTGTGCAAATATGTAATTATTAGGAGTCTTAGTCTAGATATTTAGGCACCCTGATTCTAGCACAATTCACATAGTGATAAGAAATTTGCACGCGCACGATCTACCAATACATGTATAGCCTCGATCTTCAAGGTGTTTATAGGAAGTTACGTTGCCAATCACTTTAGAATACTGAACGAAACTTGACTAGCTTGTTCTTTGGTTGGTTGGGATAGAAGGTGGAGGTTACATTAAGAAAACAACCATCGAATTTAACTGGGTGCATCAAAAAGGGCTACCTCTTGCAAAGTGTCATGTAATCTTTTGTTTCCTTTTGTATATGTATCAAAAGTGTTTCTTTTATCAAAAAAAAAAAAAAAAAAAACGATGTATATATTCAGAAAAATACAAAAAAATCAAGTATTTATAATTCCATCATCTCTTGTTCCAAAAATAAAAAGAGAGTAGTCAATGTAAATAAGAGTCATGTAAATAGTCATTTTGTTGTTTCATTGTAATAAGCAAGGAGGGTGTATGCCATTGATGTACAACGCGAGTAATTGTGAAATACCTCCAACTCATTCACAATTCTCGTAAAGTCCGGACAGCTAGCTAGATTTCGACCTTGGTTCTTAGCCTGAGAAACTATCTCTTGGTGATTAGTAGTCATAACTCCGATCTTTCTTTACACATGTGTAGATACACTTTACACTCTTATCACATGTCTTTATTTGTTATCAGTGCTAGGATTGTGCCTTTGATAGCTAGATTGACATCTCCATTTTGCTGTGAGCTTAAACTGTTGCACATGTCACATTTGATGGAATGAGCTTATATTTTGACCTAGAACTTTGTAGGTACGTTCTAAGCAAACCTTCACGAGACTTCAACTCGTCCACTAGGGACACTTAGTGGTTTAAAAGGCTTAGTGCATATGCTAAATGCATTCGAGAGACCAGCGACAGTGGTATAGGTAGGATTTCCTTAGTTTTGTTTTACTTGAGGACAAGTAAAATTCAGGTTTGGGGGTATTTGATGAGTGCTAAAAAGTGCATATTTCTATATATTTTTCTTGGCATTTAACTCATCTTTTGTGCATTAATTCTACATTTTATCCCATATTCTGTATTTTCATTGTTTTCAAGAATAAATATTTTTATTAATTAATTTTGTATTTTTAGGTACCAAATAAAGACTAGATGAGTTGCGGAGCCAAAAGAGCAAAGACACGGGAGAAAGCCGGTGGAATCTCTAGCGGAAAAGAAGTGAAGAATGTGTTATGGAAGACTCAAGGATAAAAATGGGCTTAAAAAGGAAGAAATTGTTCTTAAAGAAGAAGTGGGCTCAAGATTACCTAAGCCCAAATCCAATTCCTAAGCCCAAATCCATATCCTAAACCCACAATTCAATACCCAAACCCGTTTTCCTTCTTAACCGTAAGATTGGATCCATTCCATCATCCAACGGTCGCTGCGTCATCATGCATCAGATTTCGATGCACCTTACCAACACTACAGCACCAACTACTCCATCTTGAGCCGTTAGTTTCGTTGTATTTTTGCATCCAACGGTCGCTCATAATCTGTCTCCATCTCGCCGTTAGATCCGTTTCAGAAGTTATCATCCCACGGATTCCCTTCACAAAACATCAAATTTGATGATCCCGTTTAACACCTAAGCAACCTAACCCTATTACCCGCACCAAACGCACCCTTCTGCCAAAACCCATCGAGCCATATCCTTCTTCCCCTCTTCTGAAACAGCGACGCTGTCTCCATCACCACCATCTTCTCCCCCAAATCACTCCACCATCTTCTCCCCCCAAATCATTCAACCATCACCACTCGAGCCATCATCACTTAGACCTACTTTTCTAGCCACTTATTACATCACCTCCTAATCGTTTCATCTCACAGGAACCCTAGGTTAGGAGTTGATGAAATAGGTGAGGTTAGAGAATAAATCGAAGGCATGGGTAGTATCAGCAGACGACAAGGAAGCATGGGTGAGAGCTATCAATCGTTTTCAGAGATTAGGTAAGGATTTTTTGTAAAACCCTAATTTCACTGATTTGGGGATTTTAGTTTTTTTTTGGCTGTAACTATAAAAGGGTGTTAGGGTTGTAAAATTCGGCATCTCTGGACTAGCCAGTAGACATTTTGAAGAAATTTTCATTACAATTTCAAATTCAGTCCCTTTATCATAGTTGACAGTTGAATGTTTTGTGTATGTTATTTGAATTATCTTGTATGATGAATGCTTGTGTATGTGATATGTTGAGCATGAGCTAAGTAGCATTAAGTTAAGGCTCAGTTGAAGCCTTATGCACTGTCAAATGACAAGTTGCTAGGATAGTTAACTCCTTGCCCTGTTTTGCTTGAGCAATGGGAAGAGGTTAATGCTCATAGTGCCTGTGATTGATTGTTCTGTCAAAAGACAGTCAATGCTAGGGGCAAACTAGTGAGCAAATTAGTTTTCCTCCCATTCTAGATGTATGCATAGGATTTTCAACTCAACCTAGAAATATGTTGTTTGATTAGGACACAAGGTGGATACTAAGCCTTAGCTTAGCCACAATCCCTTTTACAGTCACTTAAATTCAGTTCTGTTTTGCTTCCTGTTCAGTTTATCTCCTTACCTGTTTTGCTTGTTTAATTCCTTGCAATTTGTAGCTGTTGTGCACTGAAATCAGTGCACAAACTCCCCCTGCCCTTGGCTTACAGCCTTGGTTCCCTGCTATTTTTATTTTATATCCTCTGCCATTTAATCTTTGCTGTTTTGCCATCTTGTGTTAACTGCTTTGGTTTGTTAACTGTTTTGGTTCTTTGCATCTGCCATATTACCTTGCCTTGCTCACTGCCATAGTGCTTTGCACCCATTGATAGCTTAGGATAATTTCTTGTATGCTCCCACTCCCTGTGGACTGATCCCTTGCTTACTCTCTATACTAAAACTTGGCCTTGTATACTTGCAAGAGTGTTCTGTGTGTGTTTTCCAAGCACACCAACCATCTCATGTGATTACTTAAGATCCGTTTCACTAATAGAAGTCATACCAATACATAAGTCAGGCCTTTGTGAATAGTTCTACCAAGAACAAAACAAGTCGTGAACGGTTATACTCAATCACACATATTGGTTGTTCATAAGATATGCAATGAATAACAAAACCAATAACGCATGGCAATTTCCTTTTCGGTTCAAAAACAAGTTTATGAACTTACTTCCTTAGAACACATGTAAACATTGTTCCCTAGGATGAAATCCTCACCTCATACGCATACATAATCACAATAACATTCAAATGATTATGGCAATGTCTTATCTACAATGTTTAATGGTTAAGCAATAAACCTCGTATTGTATTCCTTAATACTATGTCTATCTAGAGTTCAAATATGCTTCGCAGTTTTGTTTTCAATATGCACGACTTGAAATATACGTTAGGGAATGAAACAGTTCAATTCAAATATCACTAACCTCAAGTGGAATGATGATTGTTGTCGTTGTAGCTCCTTGCTTCTTCACATCTTCAAGACTTCGCAATATTTGTAATGTCTCATATCCTAATACTTTCAAGCTAACCTATACGAAGTTGACTCTAGTACATAATCAAACGACTCTTAACATGAGTTTTGATTCACTAAAATATGACAACCAAACTTGACATACCAACGCTTGGTGGGTTCAACCGAGCAATGCTCTAACAGTGATGAAAGATAGAATGAATCCTTGTCTATTCCGCAGTATTGGTCGATCTCCGATCCACAATCTTTGTGCATATACCGTGTTGTTCCATAAGGTTTCTTATGTTGAGCACAATCGACTGATTTGATCATTCTCTTATGATTAACTTATTTATTGCTCCGTAAGGTTCCCTATGTCGAACATGATCAACAAAATTAATCATTCTATTTTGGTTATTTTAGTTGTTGCTCCGTAAGTTCGCTTATGTCGAGCATGACCAATTGAATTGATCACTTTGTGGTTAATTTGATTGTATATGTCAATTGAATTAATCGTGGGTTTTCTTGTGATTAGTTTGGTTATATTTTTCGATTAAACTAACCATGGGTTCTCTTGTGGTTATTTCAATTGAAATTTTATGGATACAAATTCATGTTTTCATATAATTTGTTTGTCCAAAGAAATCCTTCTTTTCTTGTGAAACCAAGGTCGCCTTTGTTGTTCCTTCGGGGATGACATTTAATGGGGGAATCTTTGTGGGGAGTGCGGCTGTGGAATTTTTAGGGGTTATCTTGTATCTTTATTAACTCCTTGATGAATGCATTTAGCTTCGGCTTTATGATTGCATCTAAATTTGTTGGTATGTTAATACACCTTTTGGTCATGATGTATCTCCGTGGAAATTTCATTAGGATCCCACTAATTTTCGTACCTTTGCCAAATTTTTTGACAAAAAGGGGGAGAAGTAATGTGTAGTTCACACTACAAATACATATAGTTTACGGATCATTATGTAAGGGGGAGTGGTTTTCATGTTGAGATATGTACTGACTAAGGGGAAGTGATGCATATCACCATAGTGTTATTGTCAAAGTTGTGATACAATTGAACTTTGATGTTGTGTAATAATACTATGACACTGTATAACAATGATTGAAAGCATTTTGTTTTCTCATAGTTATAGTTATAGATCTTCAACAACTGTCACTACAAGAAAACATGGCTTTGGTGACGATAGTTTTTGCAACGAAGAATATTTCATTGCTGAAGCTTAGTTATTGTGACCAAAATAATTTTTGTCGTTGTTGTTAGGTTTTTCGTGACGGGACTCGGGTTTCGTCACTCATAAGTTTTTAGTGACCACATTTAGAGACGAAATAATGTCTTGTCACTAATAAAAATTTTGTGATTAAATGTTTGGCATTATATTTATTTTTAGTGACCATCAGCTTGTTTGGTTGCCAATAGTTATATAGCAACAACTTCTAATCGTCATAAGAAAGAAATACTGCAACGAACTACATTTTGTCGCTTTAGCCATTTCCAATGAGACTATAACTTCATCGCAATTTGTGATTTCAGTGATTACTTAAATGTTGTCACAAATAATTGTTTTTGGTGTCGAAAGAATACATAGTTGCTAAAGAATAAGTATTTGGTAACAATGTATTTTATCACGTAAAACAAAATATTTAATAATAAATTAGGGAAAATCAATTTACTTGTCTAAGTAATTTCATTAATGTGATTACTAAAAATACTCATTGAGATAATTACTCGTTGTGGATATTAAAATTGCTTGTTGGTTTATCAATTGCTAACCAGTTTGCTTATAGTTCGGTTGTTGCTGCACTTGCAACAATTCAGGTGCCTCCTAAAAAAACAAGAGTTCAAAATAATATATAAAAACAAGACAATCTAGAGAAAACATATTTTCCCAAATAAAAATAATGCATATTAAGCCTGTCTTTTTAATAGTTAATAATTTATAAACTGTAACAAGAAAGAATACGTTTTTTTGGCTCGATAGATTTCAATTTATCTTGGTTGGCTATCAAACATCCTCTGCTTACAAGTCATTTGTTTACGATACATAACTTCTCTACTCTTTTTACTTCATGAAAGTACTTATGCTTCTAGGAGAGAGAGTGAGAAGTACTTCTAATATCGCAACATGTTTGTGTTAGTTTGTTCAGTTTTATTGCATATGGGTAAATCGATACCAAAAAAGATCCATCTGATTTCACTGGATTTGCTTAGATATTAATACATATTGATTGCATGAAAGATTCATGTGATACTATAATTTGTTCGATTTTATCAGATATGCATAAAAATTCGTATTAGTCGATTCCAAGATGATTCCATCCGGCCTTATGATCTGTTTGATCTTATTGGAAGTGCTTAAAGATCTCATTCACATAAATTATTCAGATTTTTGTCGTGGCGGAGGTCTATACCAATTTTTCTACTTCATCTTCATTATTCGACTTTGTTCTCATTGGATCTTATTTGATATATATGCTTGGAGAATTTTTATATACTTAGAGATTTATTTTTTTATATACTTAGAGATTTACTTAATTAAGTTGATTAGAAAAAAAGTTCACGTGTCTCCATGATTCTCACTTTCATCGAATATGCTTGATGATTTACAAAAGTCGACTCTAAGATAATTTATCCGGTTCTAGATCTCATTTTATATTAGTTTATATGCTTTTGAGTCTACGATAGTTGATTTGCAAAGAAATTCACTCGAAGAGTATAAAAATGGGAATAAATCAAAGGAGTTGTTATTTCTAGTTTGTTGGGTATCTTACCGAATAAACTGGCACCACCCATTAATACCGTGATGGAAAATTTACAAAATTTTCTTTTTAAAGTTTGGAACCTTCCGAACGGTGTCACTAAGTTCACTAATACATTTTAAAACCCATGGGAACCTCCATTGGTTAAATTTCCTTATATCACGTGACACTAAGTTAACTTTCATATACCACTGCCTCTGTTTAAAGAAAATAATATTTTCATTCTTTTATTTTAGCCTAAATATAGACCAAATTAAAAAAGTGATAGTATTTTTTCTTTTCTTTTTTAAAAACGGAGGGAGTATTTTGATAGTGGTCAAAATTGGTGTCTAAAATAAAAATTGACTAACCTCGCTACACTACAACCAAAGGATGCCGATGCAGGAGATTCACGAATTACAAATCGTGACCATATATCTCGTTTTTCCGTTTCTCGAGATTCCACTCCTAATATAATCGTAAAAAAATAGATGGGAAACCTAAAATATTAACCTAATTATATATCTCCGCCTCTATCTCTTCGCCTCCCCCACCATCACGAAAGACAAAATTAAAAATGAGAATCAGGAACCCTAACTCGATCTCTTCTTTTTATCCATCTAAACTCATCAAATGAATCTGAAAACTTGGATTCACTATAACTCTTTCGACCACCGAAATCTATAGAGGAATATTACTCATCTATTGCTGCTACTTCGAGTATTTCTGCAACAGCTTTTTATTCAACTAGGTCAAAGTTCAGATGTTCAAAATGTTTTGAAACCTCCTCCTGGTAATCCTTTTTTGGTTGAATTGGTTTCGCTTTTTTTTTTTTAAACTGAAGTACTATTTTGTGTTAGTGCAGGTGCAGTAAAGGAATTGAAGTTAGCAATCAAGAAGAAAACAAATGAAATCAAATAATAAAAAATGGGTCATCATCATATTTCATGGTAACCCTTTCTTTTATTAGATTTCAAAGGATATTATTAGGCTTCATTTATTGTTGCAGTTTAGGTGTTTGTTTATATGCCTTAACCAAATCAACATCACATGATAGATAATATAAGTGAATGATAACCGAAATCATAGCACTAATCTCACATTGGTATGACTACAAGGTTGTAAAATTTACATTTAATGAGACAAACTCTATATTTAATGATCTTTAGATTCTCCCATAATTTAAGGTAAGGCGGATTCCGGCATTTGCATAGTCTCCCCTTTGAGAAATGTATACAATGGAAAGCCCAGCAAAGCAAGATAGAGCTTCTCATAGGAATAAATATTCTATGAACAACTGTTTAGTGAATTCAAAATCCACTCTGATGTCTAATAGATTTATGTTTAATATGATTGAAATATGAAATCCCTTCAAGTATGTAGTTTAGTTCTTCTATCATGATTTGATTATGTGATTTGTATAGGTCAGTATTAGTAATTGATCATTTAGGATCTTTTAATAAGTTCATTTTACGGATGGTGTACAGGAGGCATGTATGGGGTAACTTCTGCCTTTTGTACCACAATGAGAAGCTAATACACGACAAGTCTATGCTTCAAGATTTTGGCATGCGTATCCATAGGTAGAAATACTGATATCTTTGGTCGTGGTAACTTCTTTGGATTACCGTTATGGTTTTATATGGGAATTTTATTGACTTATAAGGTTATTGATGGTAAATGCAGTACCTGGCTTCTCTTGGTTGCAGTCTCTCATTACTTATGGCATGTAGTTAAGGGAATTATGTTGTTCGACTTGGTCACCATTTGATATTCTATAAATATATGCATCAGTTTGGTCTTTATATATATTGTTCAAACTTTTCAAATTGTCCTGGTAAGATCTTCACAGGCTTGCAAATTTAGGAGAACTATTTGTTGTTGGGTTGTTGTCATTGGTTGACCTAGTAGGCACACTGAAGGACTTCATGCAATGATACAAGCGCAAGCTGAAAGAATTCAAGCCTAAGATAAACAAATATGCGCACAGAATGAATCTATCAAAATGAGAAGTTCACACTAAACATGACCCGGGAACAACAGAATCTGATGCGTAGACTCGGGCCAAATAATATTATCGCAGGTGGAACAACTGAAAATCGAATGCCGGATTATGTGTCACCTGTCAAATGTATTATATATTTTTATTAGTAGGAGTGGAGTTTATTTATACAATGTTCTTATTTTGATATTGTTTTAATAATTTATTTTAATGGCTCATCATTATTTTTTATTCTATATTATTAAAAAATTTATGTATTTATATTTATTTTTGAATAATAGATCTCCTTGAAATGATTGGTGATGACATAGGCTAGTCACCGAAGAAAAAATTTGGTGATGAGTTTGGTATGATGAGAAAATAGTTATGGTGAGGGAAATGTTGTGTCCTTAATAATTTTTGAGACGAATGACTTCGTTCGAAAAATTGTTTTGGAGACAATTATAATTGCAGGTAAAGTTGTTTTGGAGACGATGATATTCGTTATTGAAATGGTCATACAGAGACAATCCTAATTGGTCATTCTACGTACTTTCAGAGACGATTAAATTCTGATTTTTACATTTTCAGAGATGAAAAAATTTCGTGGCTAAAACCATTTAGGTGACGAATTTGTTTCTTCAATATAAGTATACTTTGAGACGAACAAATTTTGCGGCTAAATCTATTGATGTGATGATCTTGTTTCTTCACTAAAAGTACATTCTGAGACGAACAAATTTCGCTGCTAAAACTATTTTATGTGACGAATTTGTTTCTTCACTATAAGTATATTTCGAGACGAACAAATTTCGCGGCTAAACCTATTTTAGGTGATAAAATATTTTCCTCACCAAAAATACCTAGAGTGACAAAATTCTTCATTACAAAATTAGTGAACAATGTCAATTTTGTTTGCTCACAAAAAGATAATTTTGGTGGCAAAAACACTTATGTTGCTAATTAAGAAAAATCGGTGAATTCTTTTGCCACTAAAAGCGACTTTTCTTGTAGTGTGTAATGCTGAACTTACAACCTTTAGGATCATCGAGTACTTGGAAGTGACGAAGATTTCGAGTAGCGTTGAAGATTCCAAGGAGATCAAGCATGTGGATAAGAAGCTACATTTTTTTTATCTTTTTTGTAATCCATATGTATTGATAGTTTTGTGACTTTTTTCACTAAAATTGACAAAGGGGGAGATTGTTAGAGCATTTCTCGGTCGAACTCGAATGCGTTGCTATCTCAAGAATGTTTGTCAATGTTAGTGATCAAACTATAAGTCTTGATTTCTATCCTATTTGTGGATGTCTCGGACTAGGACATTGATAGTGTAGTTGAGCTTAAATCTCTCGACGTTCATCTCTTGAAGACGAAGAACTACTAAGGGGAGCTTGTGGAACTTCTTCGACAAAAGATATGCGGAGACTTGAACTTATCTATCACTTGGAAAGTCTATTTCTATTATCTCCTATATTGAGACATAAGTCGTGTTACGATATAGTTTTCTCTATACACATTTGAGATTTCGAGCTGAGTATATCTCGCTTACATATTTCTCGAAATATGTGTTGGTAAGCTTTCGCTTCGACCAAGTTGTTAGAGCACTGCTCGGTCGAACTCGCATGCGTTGCTATCTCAAGCATGTTTGTCAATGTTAGTGATCAAAACTATAAGTTTTGATTTCTAGTCTACTATAGCTAAGTCTCGGACTAGGATAGGAAGTGTAGTTGAGCTCAAGAACTCCATGGCGATCATCATACAAGACGAAGAACTACTCAAGGAACTGGTGGAACTTCATCGACTAAAAGGTATGTGGAGACTTGAACTTATCTATCACTCAAAAGTCGATCTACTCTATCTCCTATCTTGAGACAAAAGTCGTTTTGCTATATAGACTTTGATTATACACATTTGCTATTTCGAGTCGATTTTATCTCGCTTAACTATTTCTCGAAATATGTGTAGGTAAGCTTTCGCTTTGGCCAAGTTTATTTTTACCTAGTGATGAAAGTCATGTTATGTTTCAATCACTTGAAAATGGCTTTGACGAAAAATAGTTTGTGAATAACAACTATATAACGTCTTCTAAGAATGTTTCAATGTTTGAAATGAGAGTTTAGATTATATAACCAATGTTGGATATAAGCATTGTGTGGTAACACATACATGTATAAGTGTTTATTCCTTGAACCAAAGTCTGTACTTTGCTTCTTAGGAAACCGGAACAGAGTCCGCCAACCCAGTCCGCGAACTGTCGGAGGTTCTCTTCCCGAGAAAATATGCTGGAGTTTGTGAACTATTTAAAAACTCATTCCGGGTACTTAAGTCTGCATACCTGGGCCGCGTACTTAGGCTGGTTATATTCTAGAAACGATTATTCGTGAACTTATACTTATATTAACTAAGAAATGCAATTTTGCAAACCGTGGCTATAAAGTTCATGAATCGATTCGAGTGAATCAGATCGTTTTTGCTTCGATTGTGTCTTGTATACTTCTATAAGATCTAAGCAATTGAAAAACTCTCTAACTAGTTCATTTGAGTCATTTGAACTAGTTATGGTGAAGAAGAACATGACTGATATGAAAGTGCTCATATGGCTAACCATTTGGTTAAAACCTGTTGAACCAACAAATGTACATGTTTGGGTACGGTTACACAAACCTAAGACGTGCATTTCATTTGTGTGTAACAAGCTAAGTTTTCGATCTAACAGTTGAAAGAAATTAGCTTGAATCTAATCAGGTTTTTATCTAACGGTGAATATTGAATGCTTTGTCACTAAGCTAACATTGATTCCAAACCCTGATTTGAAAGACTATATAAAGGAGAACTCTAGCAACTAGGAAACCTAATCCCCACACCTCCTGTGTGATACTAGTTGTATAAGCTAGAGGCGATTCTCCTTTAACCTTAGGTTTCTACCGAGACCCTGTAGGTTAATGACTTGAAGACTTCATTGGTATTGTGAAGCCAGACCGATACTACTTTCTTGTAGTTGTGTGATCTGATCTTGCTGATTCTATCGTATTGAGTACAATCGTAATGATTGGCTTTAGATTGATATCTCCAATATGCAAGATATAAAAGTAATCACAAAAATCTTCGTCTTATCGTTTGTGATTCCACAATATCTTCTTTCGCCGCATCTATTAAGATTATTGTGAGGTGATTAATAATTCTAGGTTGTTCTTAGGAAATATAAGTCCGGGTTATCAATTGGTTCCTGTTCACCTTGATTTATCAAAAGACGGAACAAAACTCGTAGATATTTCTATGGGAGACAAATTTATCATTACCATAGACTTTTCTATGTGATACAGATTTGTTTATTAAAGTCTTCGACTATGGGTCATAGCAACTCTTAGTTGTGGGTGAGATCAACTAAGGGAATCAAGTACGTAGCATCTTATTGGGATAAGAGACGTAGGATCATAAATGTACCTTGGATCAGTGTGAGATTGATTGGGGTTCAACTACAGTCCAGACCGAAGTTAGTTTGTAGTAGGCTAGTGTCTGTAGCGGCTTAATATAGTGTGTGTTCAATCTGGACTAGGTTCTGGGTTTTTTTTGCATTTGCGGTTTCCTCGTTAACAAAACTTCTGGTGTCTGTGTTATTTCTTTTTCGCACTATATTTTGTTATATAATTGAAATATCACAGGTTGTGCGTTTGAATCAATCATTGGGAAATCCAACCTTCGGTTGTTGATTGAAATTGATTGATACTTGAACATTGGTCTTTGGTACCGTTCAAGTGATTTCTGTTGTATTCAATTAGAGTCGCATGTTTCTATTTGCTTGAGTAAGTATTGAATCGAGAAAGAGATACATAACTTTTTGATATACTTTATTAAGATTGAGTCTAGTTGATTCTCTTGAAAGTATATTAGAGTTAGTCCATACAGATTGTTAATCGAAATATTGGGTGTGGTTGTTGTACCCCCGCATTTTCAATTGGTATCAGAGCAGGCAAACACGTTTAAAGACCTTACAAGTATGTGTTTGTAGCGATCTGACTCTATGGACAAGAGTATTATCTCTGATAAACGCATCACCAGAAATAAAAGTTTTGTCTCGACTCCATCTATTAAAGAGAAAGATTCGTCGATCTCAAATATAGATGAACCTTGTGTTCTGACGAGACAGACAGACACTGACATGCGTTATCCCGATTACCCTTCAAAAGAGTCTATCTCTATTAATGAAAGGGAAACAACTGAAGAGAGTGAGTTGATTCTAAATCTTGTTTGAATCCAAGCTGATGGATTTAGTCGATTGAAAAACTATGTCAATGTTCTCCTTGGTATAGTAAGAGACTGTAATTTCAAAGAAAATACTGAAGATCACTCTTCATGTATGATTCTCGAGGCAAGCCTTAAAAAGGATGCTTTGGAAATTGAACGTCGCTTGAGTAAACTCTCAATTCAAGGATGCTCTAAGCAGTCTAATATACCAAGTGCTTCTGCTACAAGTGAAGAAGTTCCATCTCCAGAAGTAAGATCAGAATCCCTTCCAATCAGAAAAGATGTGTTAGTCATCTCCTTTAGTCAAGGAAGTTCTACATCACATGGAAGGAAGAAATCTACTAACGAGACTGTTAAAACTGTACTATCTAATCACCCTTATGATCAGAAAGTATGTCTCTTTTGTGAGGCAAAAGGTTATGTTAAACAAAAGGGAAACTCTAGGTTGAATAAAAACTATTTTGTTCAACTTCATCACACCTTAGACTTAATTCTCAAAGGTGTAACTGACATTCGTATGTCTAAACCAATTGGTTTCCGTACTTACCATGTGTATGCTACCAGGAAGGTCAGTTCAATGAGTTCCTCAAATGCTCAGAAGCATAACAGACATCTTAACAAAAATCGTCTGAGAAAAGATAAGAAATTTTCCTTCTTCAAAAAGGGAGATAATGATTCTGTTGACGTGAACAAGGTATCAGAAGAAAAATGCAAAGATGGTGATAACCTAAAGAAGTTATTTGAAGGTTGTAAAGAAACTGTTAACAGGCTGTCAACTTTATCTAGCCAAAATTCTTCAGGTAAGAATCGATACTATGATTCATATTTTGATAACAATAAATTTTATGACAACTTTTCACATCATAATGGTTTTTCTCCAAAGTCTCAGAGGAAGAAAGATAATCGAAAACAATTTTCATTTAATGAGCTAAAGGCTCATACTTGTGCTAATTAATCACAAGGTTGAAATATCACTCACAAAAATCCTGGTTGAGTGAAAATTGGTGAGGTATACTTATTGGTAAAGTGTCTCTAATCATCTAGCTAATTTCTTATCGGTCTTACATGGATTGTCAGGTAACACTTTTAAATGAGTATTTTTTTGGATTGATCTTTCTTTGTTTAGTGGTTTTACTTATGCCTCATGCCTTCAATCTAGAGCTAAGATGCATGGACCTTTTCAAGCAACAAGGTGCTGTGTAAACCTTCTTCAAATAACCTTTTTGGGTTTTTGAGGACCCTTTTCTTACGGGTACACGTACGGTTTCGGGACTCCCTCAGAAACCGATCTTGTAAACCATAAGTCTTTCCGAACTTGTTTATATACCTTTCCTATTGAGTTGAACTATCTCACTCTAGGTTTCCTATTATCAATGGCTTCTTCCTCTTGCTCTTTGGATTTACCTGAAGACTTTGTTGATAATGCGATATATTTTGAATTCGATGAAAATAAGGAACCTTTGTTGAAGTTGAAGGATCTTTTCCTCAATCTCCTGATTCCTACTCGGATATTGAGGAGGTTGAAGAGATTTCAGCTGAAGTGGTTCTTGACTTCCTCAAAAACTTTGAGGATGCAAAACAACAATTTGTTGATACAATGAAGTGTCTTGATGTGGTAAGAACTGAGTTGAAAAAGGTAAATTCTGACCTTGTTCTTATGAAAACACGTGTTAAAGAACTTCTCAATGAGGATATCCACTCTGAAGTTGTAAAGGATGCTGTCGATCACAAGCTCAAAGACCTCAAGACTCATGAGGATAGTGAAACGTCTAATTGACTTCAGTTCATGTTCAGTTTTGATGGCATATGAGTCTGTTTTTGTTTATTAGATTATTGATTTTTATTTATCTAGTACATCTTCTTTTTTGTTTTGTTTAGAAGAATAACTAGAGTTCGGAATAGCCATTATTATGATTACACATAGTTATGTCCAACGTTTTCATCTTCATGTTTTTAGGTTTATTTTTTTAAATTCTAAAAAATTGTTTGGAAGATGATTTTTGCAGAATTAATCTTTATGGTTTTATATATTACAATTTGTTATGGGATATGTGTGTTTGCGTCCGTGAACTATGATTGTCCCATACCGTGTCAAAAGTTAAGTCTTTCGAATGTCGATATGCATGTATTGATAAAAGAATGAATGAGCTTTTGACATCACAAAAGTTTGAAGCCTATTATGTCATTATGCAAATATTGATGGAAGATAGGATGAAATTTTGTTTACGAGGATTATGTATATTGTATGTCATTGTGCAAATAGTGATGGAAAATAGAATGAATCCTTGTGTATTCCGCAGTATTGATCTTTCCTGATGCATATTTTATATATATACTATGAGGCTCTGTAAGTTCACTTATGTTGAGCATGACCAATTAAATTGATCACACTCTTGTGGTAATTTAGTTGTGTATTCCGATTGAATTAATATGGGTTTTCTTGTGGTTAATTTAATTGAGTACATTTGGATTCAAATTCATATTCGTATGTGATTTGTTATGTCCAAAGAAATCCTTCTTTTCTTATGAAATTAAGGTCGCTCTTGTTGTTCTTTCAGAATGACATTTTATGGGAGAGAGTTCTTAGTTGAACTTGTGCTTTATTGCCAAATCTTTGTGGGGAGTGCGGCTGTGGAATATTATAGCGGTTATCTTGTATCTTTATAAACTCCTTGATGAAAGCATTTAGCTTCGGATATATGATTGCATCTAAATAAGTTGATATGTCTTTTTTTTGTCATGAAATGTCTCTATGGAAATTTTCATTAGGATCCCGTTTTCGTACCTTTGCCAATTTTAATGACAAAAGGGGGATAATTAATGTGTAGTTCACACTACAAATACATATGGTTTTCGGATCATTATGTAAGAGGGAGTGGTTTCCATGTGAGATGGAGTATTGACTAAGGGGGAGTGATACATATCACCATATTATTGTTGTCGAAGTTGTGATACAATTGAACTTTGATATTGTATAATAATACTATGACACTGTATAACAATGATTGAGAATTCTTGTATTCTCATTGTTATAGCTACGGATTTTCAACAACGATGATGCTAAACTTACAACCTTTGGAATCATTGGAGTACTTGGAAGTGACGAAGATTTCGAGTAATGTTGAAGATTAGGCATGTGGAAGAAGAGCTACAAAAGTTTATTTATCTATTTTTGTATTCCGTATTATTGATAGTTTTGTCACTAAAATTGAAAAAAGGGGGAAATTGTTAGAGCACTGCTCGGTCGAACTCGCATGCGTTGCTATCTCAAGCATGTTTGTCAATGTTAGTGATCAAAACTATAAGCCTTGATTTCTAGTCTACTATAGCTAAGTCTCGGACTAGGATAGAAAGTGTTGTTGAGCTCAAGAAATCCATGGAGATCATCATACAAGACGAAGAACTACTCAAGGAACTGGTGGAACTTCATCGACTAAAAGGTATGTGGAGACTTGAACTTATCTATCACTCAAAAGTCTATCTACTCTGTCTCCTATCTTGAGACAAAAGTTGTTTTGCTATATAGAATTTGATTATACACATTTTCTATTTCGAGCCGAGTTTATCTCGCTTATCTGTTTCTCGAAATATGTGTTGGTAAGCTTTCGCTTTG
Organism: Papaver somniferum; assembly: GCF_003573695.1. NCBI lineage: Eukaryota > Viridiplantae > Streptophyta > Magnoliopsida > Ranunculales > Papaveraceae > Papaver > Papaver somniferum. Next base: position 122,543,153 of record NC_039358.1, on the reverse strand, counting down.
GCCAAGTTCATCTTTACCTAGTGACGAAAGTCATGTTATGTTTCAATCACTTGAAAATGGCTTTGACGAAAAATAGTTTGTGAATAACAACTATATAACGTCCTCTAAGAATGTTTCAATGTTTGAAATGAGAGTTTAGATTATATAATCAATGTTGGATATAAGCTTTGTGTGGTAACACATACATGTATAAGTCCTTATTCCTTGAACCAAAGTCTGTACTTTGCTGCTCAGGAAACCGGAACAGAGTCCGCGAACCCAGTCCGCGTACAGTCGGAGGTTCTCTTCCCGAGAAAATCTGCTGGAGTTTGTGAACTAATTAGAAACTCATTCCGGGTACTTAAGTCCGCATACCTGGTCCGCGTACTTAGGTTGGTTATATTCCAAAAACGATTACTCGTGAACTTATACTTATATTAACTAAGGAATGCAAGTTTGCAGACCGTGGATATAAAGTTCATGAATTGATTCGAGTGAATCAAATCGTTTTTGCTTCGATTGTGTCTTGTATACTTCTATAAGATCTAAGCAATTGAACAACTCTCTAACTAGTTCATTTGAGTCATTTGAACTAGTTATGGTGAAGAAGAACATGGTTGATACGAAAGTGCTCATATGGCTAACCATTTGGTTAACTACTGTTGAACCAACAAATATACATGTTTGGGTACGATTACACAAACCTAAACGTGCATTTCATTTGTGTGTAACAAGCTAAGTTTTCGATCTTACGGTTGAAAGATATTAGCTTGAATCTAATCAGGTTTTCATCTAACGGTGAATATTGAATGCTTTGTTATTAAGCTAACATTGATTGCAAACCCTGATTTGAAAGACTATATAAAGGAGAACTCTAGCAACTGGGAAACCTAATCCCCACACCTCCTGTGTGATACTAGTTGTATAAGCTAGAGTCGATTCTCCTTTAACCTTAGGTTTCTACCGAGACCCTGTAGGTTAACGACTTGAAGACTTCATTGGGATTGTGAAGCCCGACTGATCCTACTTTCTTGTAGTTGTGTGATCTGATCTTGCTAATTCTATCGTATTGAGTACAATCGTAACGATTGGCTTGAGATTGATATCTCCAATATGCAAGATATAAAAGTAATCACAAAAAGCTTCGTCTTATCGTTTGTGATTCCACAATATCTTCTTTCGCCGCGTCGATTAAGATTATTGTGAGGTTATTGATAATTCTAGGTTGTTCTTAGGGAATATAAGTCTGGGTTATCAATTGGTTCATGTTCACCTTGATTTATCAAAAGACGGAACAAAACTCGGAGGTATTTCTGTGGGAGACATACCCAAGAGTTTTTGTTCCATCTTTTGATAAATCAAGGTGAACCGGAACCAATTGATAAAATAGACTTATATTCCCGAAGAACAGCCTAGTATTATCAATCACCTCACAATAAACTTAATCGACTAGTGAAACAGGTTATTGTGGAATCACAAATGATGATACGAAGTTTGTTTGTGATTACTTTTCTATCTTGCCTATCGGAGATATAAAATCTCGAGCCAATTATTTCAATTGCACTCAACACGATAGAAACAACAAGATCATATCACGCAACTACAAAGATAATAGTTGGGTCTGGGTTCACAATCCCAATGAAGTCTTCAAGTCGTTAAACTACGGGGTCTCGAGAAGAAACCTAAGGTTAAAGGAGAATCGACTCTAGTTATGCAACTAGTAACACACATGAGGTGTGGGGATTACGTTTCCCAGTTGCTAGAGTTCTCCTTTATATAGTTTCAAATCAGGGTTTGCAATCCAAGTTATCTTGGTAACAAAGAATTCAATAATCACCGATAGATGAAAAACCTGATTCAACCAAGCTAATATCTTTCAACCGTTAGATCGAACTTTGCTTGTTACACACAAATGAAATGCACCCTCATTTAGGTTTATGTAACCGTACCTAAACGCGTACACCAGGTTGGTTCACAAATAGTTAACCGAGGTTATCCATATGATTACTCTCATATCAACCTTATTCATCTTAACCATAACTAGTTCAAATGACTCAAATGAAACTAGTTAAGAGTTGTTCAATTATTTAGAAAACAAAACTGAAATAAAATCGGTTTGATTCACTTGAATCAATCATGAAAATTATAGCCACGATTTGCAAAGATTGCATTCCTTATGATTTAAATGTTTAAGTCCATGAACTGACCGACTTGACAAAGTAACCAGCTTAAGTATGCGTACGGGTATGCATACTTAAGCAACCGGTTTTGAGTTTGTTAAGTTTCCAAACTCAGCAAAAATTTTCGGTTTGAAAACCTCCTCCAGTATGCGTACGGGTACGCATACCTAAGGTGACTAGTTAAGAGTTTTTCCAAAACCAAACTCAGCAGAAATTCTCGGTTCGAGAACTTCCGCCAGTATGCGTACGGGTACGCATACTTAACCTGTCTCCTTCACCAGTTTCATATACACACATATGCATACTATTTGCTCCCGGTTTATGGACTTATCCATTAATGTGCGAACACACTATATATGCTTATATCCTAAGATGGTTACATCATCAACTCTTTATTTCAATCATTGAAATATTCTTCTATAATGACAATAGTCGTTTTCACACACTATTAGCATCAAAGCAATTTTCAAGATATTGAAATAATCATTATCGAAACATTCCAAGCCTACATCAAATGATTGTATCACACAAACCATGTAAGATGTTACTCGGCAATTTTCTCATGATATAAGGTGAACTTGGTCGAAGCGAAAGCTTACCAACACATATTTCGAGAAATATGTAAGCGAGATATATTCAGCTCAAAATCTCAAATGTGTATAGAGAAAACTATATTGTAGCACGACTTATGTCTCAATATAGGAGATAGTAGAAATATACTTTGCAAGTGATAGATAAGTTCAAGTATCCACATACCTTTTGTCGAAGAAGTTCCATAAGCTCCCCTTAGTAGTTCTTCATCTTCAATAGATGAACGTCGAGAGATTTAAGCTCAACCACACTACACTATCCATGTCCTAGTCCGAGACATCTACAAATAGGATAGAAATCAAGACTTATAGTTTTGATCACTAAAATTGACAAACATGCTTGAGATAGCAACACATGCAAGTTCGACCGAGCAATGCTCTAACAATCTCCCCCTTTGTCAATTTTAGTGACAAAACTATCAATACGTATGGATTACAAAAAAGATAAAAAAATGTAGCTTCTTATCCACATGCTTGATCTCCTTGGCATCTTCAACGCGACTCGAAATCTTCGTCACTTCCAAGTACTCCATGATCCTAAAGGTTGTAAGTTCAACATCACAATTGTTGAAGATCCGTTGCTATAACAATGAGAAAGCAAAATGCTCTCAAACATTGTTGTACAGTGTCATAGTATTATTACACAAAATGAAAGTTCAATTGTATCACAACTTTGACAATAACACTATGGTGATATGCATCACTCCTCCTTAGTCAATACATATCTCAACATAAAAACCACTCCCCCTTACATAATGATCCGTAAACCATATGTATTTGTAGTGTGAACTTCACATTAATTCTCCCCCTTTTTGTAAAAAAATTGGCAAAGGTACGAAAATTAGTGGGATCTTAATGAAATTTCCACGGAGATACATCATGACCAAAAGGTGTATTAACATACCAACAAATTTAGATGCAATCATAAAGCCGAAGCTAAATGCATTCATCAAGGAGTTAATAAAGATACAAAATAACCCCTAAAATTTCCACAACCGCACTCCCCACAAAGATTTGACAATTAAGAACAAGTTCAAAAGAACTCTCCCCCATAAAATGTCATCCCCGAAGGAACAACAAAGGTGACCTTACTTTCACAAGAAAATAAGGATTTCTTTGGACAAGCAAATTACATGAAAACATGAATTTGTATCCACAAAATTTCAATTGAAATAACCACAAGAAAACCCATTGTTAGTTCAATCGAAAAATACAACCAAATTAATCACAAGAGAACCCATGATTAATTCAATTGAAATATACAACCAATTTAACCACAAAGTGATCAATTCAATTGGTCATGCTCGACATAAGCGAACTTACGGAGCAACAACTAAAATAACCAAAAGAGAATGATTAATTTAGTTGATCATGTTTGACATAGGGAACCTTTCAGAACAACAACTAAGTTAATCATAAGAGAATGATCAACTCAGTCGATTGTGCTCAACATAAGAAACCTTATGGAACAACACAGTATATGCACAAAGATTGTGGATCGAAGATCGACCAATACTGCGGAATAGACAAGGATTCTGTTTGCACCATAAGTAAAAATGCCACATATTGGGCCAAAGTGGTACTTGAATCATCTTTTGGCCCTCATCCGAGCCCACTAACCAGTCAACTGAAGTAGCCCACCAGCCTGCCCAGTATTACATAAATTCAGTGACCGGTTAATGGTCAAAGTCAACGCTCGGTCAATGGTCAAGGTCAATGGTAAAAGTCAACAACCGATCAACGGTCAAAATCAACCATCAGTCAGTGTCAAGGCCGTGCTGCCGATGGTGCTGCCATGCAGTTCCCATCCATGTTGCCAATGGTGCTGCCATGCGTTATCCACTCATGTTGCCGGCGGTGCTGCCAACCAATTCCCAGCTAAGTACTCTATCGCACTGCCAGCCAGTCTCTGCCCGTGCAGCCAATCCAGTCTGCCAGCCAACATCCATCCATACTGCCAGCCATTGTGCCTGTCAACCATCAGTCCAGTCTGCCAGCATGCAACATTTATCATGGAAGCATGAATGAGCAGTTTCATGCAGAATTTATCATGGAGGCATGAATGAGCATTTTCATGCAGAATTCATCATGGAGACATAAATGAGCAGTTTCATGCAGAATTCATCATGGAGACATTAATGAGTAGTTTCATGCAGAATTCATCATGGAGGCATAAATGTGCAGTTTCATGCAGAATTCATCATGAAGGCATAAATGTGCAGTCTCATGCAGAATTAAAGAGGGAGGCATGAATGAGCAGTTAATGCCATTTAAATTTATATTGAAATTAGGAATTCAACTGTATAAATAGGGAGCTAGCAAAAAGAAAAAGGGGTAGCCAATACAGGGTAAAAAATCCATTGCAATTCCATAATCAATAAAAATATCACTCCCCAAGGGGATTCGTCCGTGGATGTAGGCAAACCATGCCGAACCACGTTAAACCCGTGTCTCATTATTTCTTCTTCAATTCGCCTCCTAACCCAAATAAACACCAAACAATCGATTCAATCGTGTTTCCTTCCCAAAAGTAATTTTGGGTACAAACATTGGCGCCGACTAAGGGGATTACGAGAAAAATAAATCGTGTTTTTCCATTGAGAAAAGTTGTAAAAAATACTTCAAAATCGTCTCCTTCAAAAAGCAGTTTGAACGTCTTGAAAAATCACTGCTGCAGTCCAGTTGATCGCAACTGCTGCAGTCCAGTTTGATCGTTGTTGCAGTCCAGCTGATCGCAACTGCTGTTGACTATATAATCGCAGATACTGCAGTCCAGTTGATCGCAACTGCTGCAATCCAGATTCACAGTTCGAGGTTTGCTGAAGCTGTTACCTCCGGAATTATGTTGAAACTGCATCGCTACAAAGAATGATGAGATTGATGCCCGGACGTTCAGTCCACCAAACAAAAAAAAATCCAGAAATTTCCAGTTTGGATGCCTTCAACAATTACTTCTGCAGTCCAGTTGATCGAAACTGTTGCAGTCCAATTCTGATCGAAGTCACTGCAGTCAAGCTGACCGCAGCTGCTGCAGTCCAGTTAATCATAGTTACTGCAGTCCAGTTGATCGCAACTGCTGCAGACCAGATTCACAGTTCGAGCTTTCGGGAACTATTACCTTTGGAAAGCACCCAATCTATACCACTACAAGGGTTGTTAAAACTATTGTCAGGACGTTTGGTCCACGGTAAAAGATGGCATAAAAACATCATCAAAATTGTTATCGTATATTCGACCTGCATCATGGATGGTCCAGTTTTGATTTAAATCACTGCAGTCTAGCTGATCGCAGCTGCTGCAGTCCAGTTAATCACAGTTACTACAATCCAGTTGATCGCAACTGCCGCAGTCCAGCTTCATAGTCGGAGGCTGACTCATTGGAAAGATTGCTAAGATTATTTCCAGGATGTTCGATCTGCAGCATATTCAAGTCCAAAATTTTTTAAAAAATTGCTTTTCAAATAACGCAGTATCCACATGTTCGAGTTTGTAGTATGTCAAAATAAATATTGTCACAATCGCAGGGCTGTCTGTCAGAAAACCCTAGAGAAATCCTCCAGAAAAGAATCTCAAAAGGTTCCAGAAAAGTCCATGAGAAACAACAACAGTCCCCTGAACCGTGGCTAAAAGTCCAAAGAAGATTCATGGCAAACAGTTGTCACAATCGCAGGGTTGTCAGAAAACCCTAGAGAAAACCTCCAGAAAAGCATCTCAAAAGGTTCCAGAAAAGTCCATGAGAAACAACAACAGTCCCCTGAACCGTTGCTAAAAGTCTAAAGAAGATTCATGCCAAACAGCAACAGTTGAAGAAAACTGTTGCTAGAAGAAGAAAACAGAAAAAATGTTACAAAAGTTCAAAAGCAATGGCAACAGTTCAGAAAACCGTAACAGAATGTTCAAGATTAAAGATCACAAAACCAGGAAAGTGTTGCGAAAAGTTTTAAAAGAAAAAGGCCGGTGGCCAGAGCCGGCGGCAGAGATGACGATCAAGATCTGTTCACCCACTTCAGAGTTTCGTTCACCTACCTTAACTTCCCATCACCCACGTTGGGGTTTCCGTTACCCATGTTAAGCTCCACAGCGTCATCATTACGTCAGCGATCTTTGCGTCATCATAGCGTCAGCGTCCATTGCATCATCATTGCGTCAGCAGTACGCTAACACACCATCCTCCATGTCAGCAAGTTGATGTAACGTCACCTGCCATGTAAGAAACTCGGTGCCACATCATCTGCCACGTCATCAGTACGATGTTGCGCCAACGATTGCCACGTCAGCGTTTGGTCCAGTCATCTCTGCCATGGCAGCAACGTGTCCAGTCATCGTGCCACGTCAGCATTTGGTCCAGTCAGCAGTTGCACGTCAGCACTTGGTCAAGTAATCTCTGCCACGTCAGCATTCACTCCAGTCAGCAGGTGCCACGTCAGCATTCACTCCAGTCAGCAGGTGCCACGTCAGCACTAGGGATAGGCATCTCTGCCACGTCAGCAACGTGTCCAGTCAGCATGCCACGTTAGCATTCGGTTAAGTCAGCAGCTGCCACGTCAACTCTTGGCCCGGTCAACTCTACCACGTCAGCATGCCGCGTCAGTATCGCCACGTCAGCATACCAAGTGTACCGCCACATCAGGAATTGTCTCCACGTGTTGATTCCAGGTCAGCACGGTCGATCCAATCAGCGACTACCATGTCCAGTCATCAGTGCCACGTCAGCCACAACGCGCGCTTTGTGCAATCTTTTTTTGTCAGTAACTTCTTCGGTTTAAGTCCGAATCGAGTAATTTTTGGCTCGTTGGAATCGGCTTTCGATTCCCTACAACGTGAAGGAAAAAAATCATGAGTTTGAACAAAACTTATTTTTGAGATTCCGAGCGGCTTATCAACCACTATCAAGTGAAAACTACATATCATATTCAATGTTCGCGAACGCTGTTGCATCGAGTTCCTACCCATAATATACCAGTATGCAAAGTTCATGAGTGCTGGTTCGATTCATAAACCTCAACCCGCTTATGTTCGGTACTAGTTAAAATTGCTACAGTCCAGTTGATCGAGCTGTTGTAGTCCAGTCCCGCAGCAAATACTGCAGTCCAGTTGATCGAACTGCTGCAGTTCTTTTCACGTTATTACTATAGTCAGGTTGATCGAGCTATTGTAGTCTAGTTCCTCATCAAATACTGCATTCCAGTTGATCGAGCTGTCGCAGTCCTTTTTCGTATAATTACTACAATCCAGTTGATCGAACTGCTGTAGTCAGGTTTTCCTCAAAACTGTTTCAGTACAGTTTTCCTTGCAACTACTTCTGTCCAGTATGATCGAACTTCTGTAGTTCAGTTTCTCAGCAACTGCTTCAGTCCAGTTTTACTTATAGCTGTTACAGTTCGGCTGATCGCAGCTGCTGAAATACAGTTCCATGGTTGTCTTCTATCCAGTTTTGATTCAACTGGTGCATTCCAGTGCCGCAGACAAATCTAGTAGCTGAGTCAAGCCGAGATGCTAAGGCAACTACACTAGTCATCGCCGCTGGAAAACATCAACATAGCCAGTGGACATCCTAATCACCTCATAAACGAAGTCGCAATATCACTTTTAATATGGTACGTATACAATTTACATATTTTTCGCATCTTTTCATATAATCATTCATAATTTTATTTAATGGGACACCTACAATGTGGCGAGCACTTTCTCACGAGGAGATGCACACATTTCAATTCCGCGCGAATTCCAAATAGCAGACAGCTTCAAAATTTCATGCGCGAGCAAAATGCAGCAAGGTAGTGCACCCTTGTTCAGTCCTCTTGCAGTCCAGCTGACCGCAGCTGCTGCAGTGAAGTCTTGATCGTCGCTGCTGCAGTTCAGCTGATCGAAGCTACTGCAGTCCAGCTATGTGCGCAGTTCCTGCAGTCCAGCTGACCGCAGCTGCTGCAGTGTAGTATTGCTCGTCGCTGCTACAGTTCAGCTAATTGAAGCTGCTGCAGTCCAGCTGACCGCAACTGCTGCAGTGAAGTCTTGATCGTCACTGCTGCAGTTCAGCTGATCGAAGCTACTGCATTCCAGCTGACCGCAACTGCTGCAGTGTAGTATTGCTCGTCGCTGCTGCAGTTCAGCTGATCGAAGCTCCTGCAGTCCAGCTATGTTCGCAGTTCCTGCAGTCCAGCTGACCGCAGCTGCTGCAGTGAAGTCTTGATCGTCGCTGCTGCAGTTCAGCTGATCGAAGCTAATTCAGTCCAGCTATGTTCGTAGTTCATGCAGTCCAGCTGACCGCAGCTGCTGCAGTGTAGTATTGCTCGTCGCTGCTGTAGTTCAGCTGATCGAAGCTCCTGCAGTCCAGCTATGTTCGCAGTTCCCGCAGTCCAGCTGACCGCTGCTGCTGCAGTGTAGTATTGCTCGTCGCTGCTGCAGTTCAGCTGATCGAAGCTACTGTAGTCCAGTTATGTTCCCAGTTACTGCAATCCAGTTGATCGCAGTTGTTGCAGTGCAACTTTGCTCGTCGCTGCTGCAATTCAGCTGATCGAAGCTACTGCAGTCCAGCTATGTTCGCAGTTCCTGTAGTCTAGCTTACCGCAGCTGCTGCAGCGTAGTATTACTCGTCGCTGCTGCAGTTCAGCTGATCAAAGATACTGCAGTCCGTCTATGTTCGCAGCTCCTGCAGTCCAGCTGATCGCAGCTGCTGCAGTGCAGCTTTGCTCGTTGCTGTTGCAGTCCAGCTGATCGAAGCTGCTGCAGTTCAGCTCTGTTCGCAGCCCCTGCAGTCCAGCTGATCACAGCTGCTGCAGACCATCTTTTCTCAATACTGTTACTATCTCGTTTTGTTTATTACCACAGAGGGCAGTTTTTTTTGGCCTTTGCAGTCCAGTTTACCGCAATCACTACAATCCAGTTCCGCAGCAACTATTGTGATCTAGTCCATTATGTACTCAGTTGGACGCAACTGATGCAGTCTGGTTTTGTTTATAACTGTTACACTCGGGTTTATCGAACTGTTTAAAGTCTAATCATTCAGTAGCTGCAGTAGTCCAGCTGATCGAAGCTGCTGCAATCCTGCTCTGCTTGTCGCTTCTGCAATCCATCTTATCGCAGCTGCTGCAGTGCAGCGTTTTTTACTCCTCCTGCAGTCCAGCTGACTGCAGCTGCTACAGTGAAGTTTTGATCGTCGCTGATGCATTTCAGATGATCGAAGATACTATAGTCCAGCTATGTTCGCAGTTCCTGCAGCCCAGCTGACCGCAGCTGTTGCAGTGAAGTCTTGATCGTCGCTGCCGCAGTTCAGTTGATCGAAGCTACTGCAGTCCAGCTATGTTCTCAGTTCCTGCAGTCCAGCTGACCGCAGCTGCTGCAGTGTAGTATTGCTCGTCGCTGCTGCAGTTCAGCTGATCGAAGCTCCTGCAGTCCATCCATGTTCGCAGTTCATGCAGACCAGCTGACCGCAGATGCTGCAGTGTAGTATTGCGCGTCGCTGTTGCAGTTCAGTTAATCGAAGATGCTGCAGTCTAGCTATGTTCGCAGTTCATGCAGTCCAGCTGACCGCAGCTGCTGTAGTGAAGTCTTGATCGTCGCTGCTGCAGTTCTGCTGATCGAAGCTAATGCAGTCCAGCTATGTTCGCAGTTCATGCAGACCAGCTGACCGCAGCTGCTGCAGTGTAGTATTGCTCGTCGCTGCTGCAGTTCAGCTGATTGAAGCTCCTGCAGTCCAGCTATGTTCGCAGTTCCTGCAGTCCAGCTGACCGCTGCTGCTGCAGTGTAGTATTTCTCGTCGCTGCTGCAGTTCTGCTGATCGAAGCTACTGCAGTCTAGCTATGTTTGCAGTTCCTGCAATCCAGTTGATCGCAGCTGCTGCAGTGCAACTTTGCTCGTCACTGCCGCAGTTCAGCTGATCGAAGCTACTGCAGTCCAGCTGACCGCAGCTGCTGCAGTGTAGTATTGCTCGTCGCTGCTGCTGTTCAGCTGATCAAAGCTACTGCAGTCCGGCTATGTTCGCAGCTCCTGCAGTCCAGCTGATCGCAGCTGCTGCAGTGCAGCTTTGCTCGTTGCTATTGCAGTGCAGCTGATCGAAGCTGCTGCAATTCAGCTCTGTTCGCATCCCCTGCAGTCCAGTTGATCACAGCTGCGGAAGACCAGCTTTGCTCAATACTATTACTACCCAGTTTTCCTTATTACCACAGAGGGCAGTTTTTTGTGGCCTTTGCAGTCCAGTTTACCACTATCACTACAATCCAGTTCCGCAGCAACTATTGTGATCTAGTCCATTATGTACTCAGTTGGACGCAACTGATGCAGTCTGGTTTTGTTTATAACTGTTACACTCGGGTTTATCGAACTGTTTAAATTCTAATCCATCAGCAGCTGCAGCAGTCCAGCTGATCGAAGATGCTGCAGTCCTGCTCTGCTTGTCGCTATGCAGCCCAGTTTATCGCAGCTGCTGCAGTGCAGCGTTGTTCACTCCTCCTGCAGTTCAGCTGACCGCAGCTGCTGCAGTGAAGTCTTCATCGTCGCTGGTGCAGTTCAGCTGATCGAAGCTACTGCAGTCCAGCTATGTTCGCAGTTCCTGCAATCCAGCTGACCGCAGCTGCTGCAGTGTAGTATTGCTCGTCGCTGCTACAGTTCAGCTAATTGAAGTTGCTGCAGTCCAGCTATGTTCGCAGTTCCTGCAGTCCAGCTGACCGCAGCTGCTGCAGTGTAATATTGTTCATCGCTGCTGCAGTTCAGCTGATCGAAGCTCCTGCAGTCCAGCTATGTTTGCAGTTTCTGCAGTCCAGCTGATAACAGCTGCTGCAGTGTAGTATTGCTCGTCGCTGCTGCAGTTCAGCTAATCGAAGCTCCTGCAGTCCATCTATGTTCGCAGTTCCTGCAGTCCAGCTGACCGCAGCTGCTGCAGTGTAGTATTGCTCGTCGCTGCTGTAGTTCAGCTAATCGAAGCTGCTGCAGTCCAGCTATGTTCGCAGTTCATGCAGTCCAGCTGACCGCAGCTGCTGCAGTGAAGTCTTGATCGTCGCTGCTGCAGTTCAGCTGATCGAAGCTAATGCAGTCCATCTATGTTTGCAGTTCATGTAGTCCAGCTGACCGCAGCTGCTGCAGTGTTGTATTGCTCGTCGCTGCTGCAGTTCAGCTGATCGAAGCTCCTGCAGTCCAGCTATGTTCGCAGTTCCTGCAGTCCAGCTAACCGCTGTTGCTGCAGTGTAGTATTGCTCGTCGCTGCTGCAGTTCAGCTATGTTCGTAGTTCCTGCAATCCAGTTGATCGCAGCTGCTGCAGTGCAACTTTGCTCGTCGCTGCTGCAGTTCAGCTGATCGAAGCTACTGCAGTCCAGCTATGTTCGCAGTTCCTGCAGTCCATCTATGTTCGCAGTTCCTGCAGTCCAGCTAACCGCTGTTGCTGCAGTGTAGTATTGCTCGTCGCTGCTGCAGTTCAGCTATGTTCGTAGTTCCTGCAATCCAGTTGATCGCAGCTGCTGCAGTGCAACTTTGCTCGTCGCTGCTGCAGTTCAGCTGATCGAAGCTACTGCAGTCCAGCTATGTTCGCAGTTCTTGCAGTCCAGCTGACCGCAGCTGCTGCAGTGTAGTATTGCTCGTCGCTGCTACAGTTCAGCTAATTGAAGTTGCTGCAGTCCAGCTATGTTCGCAGTTCCTGCAGTCCAGCTGACCGCAGCTGCTGCAGTGTAGTATTGTTCATCGCTGCTGCAGTTCAGCTGATCGAAGCTCCTGCAGTCCAGCTATGTTTGCAGTTTCTGCAGTCCAGCTGATAACAGCTGCTGCAGTGTAGTATTGCTCGTCGCTGCTGCAGTTCAGCTAATCGAAGCTCCTGCAGTCCATCTATGTTCGCAGTTCCTGCAGTCCAGCTGACCGCAGCTGCTGCAGTGTAGTATTGTTCATCGCTGCTGCAGTTCAGCTGATCGAAGCTCCTGCAGTCCAGCTATGTTTGCAGTTTCTGCAGTCCAGCTGATAACAGCTGCTGCAGTGTAGTATTGCTCGTCGCTGCTGCAGTTCAGCTAATCGAAGCTCCTGCAGTCCATCTATGTTCGCAGTTCCTGCAGTCCAGCTGACCGCAGCTGCTGCAGTGTAGTATTGCTCGTCGCTGCTGTAGTTCAGCTAATCGAAGCTGCTGCAGTCCAGCTATGTTCGCAGTTCATGCAGTCCAGCTGACCGCAGCTGCTGCAGTGAAGTCTTGATCGTCGCTGCTGCAGTTCAGCTGATCGAAGCTAATGCAGTCCATCTATGTTTGCAGTTCATGTAGTCCAGCTGACCGCAGCTGCTGCAGTGTTGTATTGCTCGTCGCTGCTGCAGTTCAGCTGATCGAAGCTCCTGCAGTCCAGCTATGTTCGCAGTTCCTGCAGTCCAGCTAACCGCTGTTGCTGCAGTGTAGTATTGCTCGTCGCTGCTGCAGTTCAGCTATGTTCGTAGTTCCTGCAATCCAGTTGATCGCAGCTGCTGCAGTGCAACTTTGCTCGTCGCTGCTGCAGTTCAGCTGATCGAAGCTACTGCAGTCCAGCTATGTTCGCAGTTCCTGCAGTCCATCTATGTTCGCAGTTCCTGCAGTCCAGCTAACCGCTGTTGCTGCAGTGTAGTATTGCTCGTCGCTGCTGCAGTTCAGCTATGTTCGTAGTTCCTGCAATCCAGTTGATTGCAGCTGCTGCAGTGCAACTTTGCTCGTCGCTGCTGCAGTTCAGCTGATCGAAGCTACTGCAGTCCAGCTATGTTCGCAGTTCTTGCAGTCCAGCTATGTTCGCAGTTCCTGCAGTCCAGCTAACCGCTGTTGCTGCAGTGTAGTATTGCTCGTCGCTACTGCAGTCTAGCTATGTTCGTAGTTCCTGCAGTGCAACTTTGCTCGTCGCTGCTGCAGTGCAACTTTGCTCGTCGCTGCTGCAGTTCAGCTGATCGAAGCTACTGCAGTCCAGCTATGTTCACAGTTTCTGCAGTCCAGCTGACCGCAACTGCTGCAGTGTATTATTGCTCGTCGCTGCTGCAGTTCAGCTGATCAAAGCTACTGCAGTCCGGCTATGTTCGCAGCTCCTGCAGTCCAGCTGATCGCAGCTGCTGCAGTGCAGCTTTGCTCGTTGCTGTTGCAGTCCAGCTAATCGAAGCTGCTGCAGTTCAGCTCTGTTCGCAGCCCCCGCAGTCCAGCTGATCACAGCTGCTGCAGACCGGCTTTGCTCAATACTGTTACTACCCAATTTTTCTTATTACCACAGAGGGAAGTTTTTGTGGCCTTTGCAGTCCAGTTTACCGCAATCACTACAATCCAGTTCCGCAACAACTATTGTGATCTAGTCCATTCTGTACTCAGTTGGACGCAACTGATGCAGTCTGGTTTTGTTTATAACTGTTACACTCGGGTTTATCGAACTGTTTAAAGTCTAATCCATCAGCAGCTGCAGCAGTCCAGCTGATCGAAGCTGCTGCAGTCCTGCTCTGCTTGTCGCTTCTGCAGTCCAGCTTATCGCAGCTGCTGCAGTGCAGCGTTGTTCACTCCTCCTGCAGTCCAGCTCACCGCAGCTGCTGCAGTGAAGTCTTGATCGTCGCTGTTGCAGTTCAGCTGATCGAAGCTACTGCAATTAGGGATGCACATGGTTCGGTTTTTATCGGTTTTTGGCAAAACCTAAATCGAAACCAATGTACTCGGTTTTCCAATAATTAAAACCAATGAAACCGTATAGCCTATTCGGTTTATTTGGTTTCGGTTTCTACTCGCTTTTGTTAAAAACCAGACGGTTTTTGGTTAACCGAATGATTTATAAAAAATAATGTGTTAGTGCTTTAACTCGAATAATCCTCCTAAGAGTCCTAACCATTCATTAACTACAATTCATCAGTGTGAAAAGATTCATTCTGCTATGAGAAATTGAAAAATAATAGAGGTTCGCAGTATCGAGCTAAGAAAAACCCCAAACATATTTTAGTTACATATTAATTGAAACAAAACTAGTGAAAATAAACAAGATCAACAGCACATGGTCGACATATTTCCAATCATTTTCAGTCGATAAGCTAAGTCAAAATAAACAAGATCAATGCATCTTGATTAAAAGTTGCCGCAACCAATTTTCCTTCTTCTCCTAGCCTAGACGGTTGAAAATCAAGAGTTTGCTGTCCTTTTTCCTCCTTGGGCTTCTGCTTACATATCTTCAAATGATTATTCATACCACCTGTCCCATACTTGGTACCCTGAGCTGCAATCTTTGTCTTACAGTGGCGACATTTTGCATATTTCGAAGGCTTGGGGTCCATATCAAAGTGGGTCCACACATCAGAACGTTTCTTTCCCTTTGGTTCTGTCACTTCTGTGTCATCTTCAGTTGCATCTTCAGGGGTTTTACGCTTATTGCTATGTGTTTCTGTCACTTTTATGCCAGCTTCAGTTGCATCTCCATCTGCACTAGCATCTCCAGCACCACTAGCATCTTTAGCAGCACTTGCACCTCCAGCTGAATTTGCACCTCCATCTGAACTTGCATTAGGTGGAGGTCGAGGTGGACGCTTATTAGAAGAAACAGAGGCAGTAGGTGTTGAACTGGATCCTTGCATTGTCAAAAGGCAAGTTTGCAATGTGATAAACCCTACATTTATGTTAATCGTAATTTATGTCAAAAAGCAAGTCTGCATTTAACATTTTTTCTAGCAATTTAATCGTAATTTATAAATAGAAAAGGAAAAAAAACGACTCAGTTAAACAATGTCAATGTACAACCACTCTAAACGGTATACTAGCAAAAATAAGTATCAACTATAGCAAAAATCCAGGTCAAGTGCATACAAATATCAACTAACGCAAAAACAAGTATCCAATTCACAAACAAAGCATCAAAACAAACGGGAACGAGAAGTACATTTCGTAATCCGTCCTTGTGCTCAAATCTACACCTAAGCTTACAACTCCACCACTAACAAATTCAATCTGAATTAACTTGTAAAATTTATTAAAAATTAAGCAAACCCACTGTGTAAATCAACCTAAATGACCTTAATTTGAAATCCCCAATTTTTTTCAATTTTACAAACCCTAATATCATAATTAAAACCATAATATCAAAATCATTTCAAATGATACACACAAATACACAATCGCAATACATTTATCAAAATCAGTTCAAATGATACACACAATACCTTTTTTCAATTTTCGGTCTCTTCTACAGTTCTACTCCAGCTTCGTTCGACTGATTAGTGATTAGGATTTCGATAGATTTGTTACTTATCAAACTAGAAGAAGAAGAAGAAGAAGTAAAACTAGAAGGCGATGGTGGGACTTCGATAGGTTTTAGGCTTTGGTTTTCCGTTTTTGGGAAGACTCAGTCGTGAGGAAGAACGAAAGAAGAAAAGAACGAAAGAAGAGAAGATTTTGGGAAGACTCAGTCGAGTGAAGTAAGTTATTAGGGTTAAATATCCCCATCCACGGCCTAAAATCATTTAATCCTATGGTCACTATTAATCGGTTAACCAATTGGTTTTTGGTTCGATTTTGAGATAAAACCTAAACCGAAACCGATACTGTCGGTTATCTGAAACTGGAAACCATTAATGAACCCTAGGAATATGGTTATGGTTCGGTTCGGTTAAAAATCTTCGGTTTCGGTTTTCGGTTATGGTTCGGTTTTGTGCAGCCCTAACTGCAGTCCAGCTATGTTCGCAGTTCCTGCAGTCCAGTTGACCGCAACTGCTGCAATGTAGTATTGCTCGTCGCTGTTGCAGTTCATCTAATCGAAGTTGCTGCGGTCCAGCAATGTTCGCAGTTCCTGCAGTCCACCTGACCGCAGCTGCTGCAGTGAAGTCTTGGTCGTCGCTGCTGCAATTCAGCTGATCGAAGCTACTGCAGTCCAGCTATGTTCGCAGTTCCTGCAGTCCAGCTGACCGCAGTGTAGTATTGCTCGTCGCTGCTGCAGTTCAGCTGATCGAAGATCCTGTAGTCCAGATATGTTCGCAGTTCCTGCAGTCCAGCTGACCGCAGCTGCTGCAGTTCAGCTAATCGAAGCTGCTGCAGTCCAGCTATGTTCGAAGTTTTTGCAGTCCAGCTGACCGCAGCTGCTGCAGTGAAGTCTTGATCGTCACTGCTGCAGTTCAGCTGATCGAAGCTACTGCAGTCCAGCTATGTTCGCAGTTCCTGCAGTCCAGCTGACCGCAGCTGCTGCAGTGTAGTATTGCTCGTCGCTGCTGCAGTTCAGCTGATCAAAGCTCCTGCAGTCTAGCTATGTTCGCAGTTCCTGCAGTCCAGCTGACGGCAGCTGCTGCAGTGTAGTATTGCTCGTCACTACTGCAGTTCAGATGATCGAAGCTACTGCAGTCCAGCTATGTTCGAAGTTCCTGCAGTCCAGTTGATCGCAGCTGCTGCAGTGCAACTTTGCTCGTCGCTGCTGTAGTTCAGCTGATCGAAGCTACTGCAGTCCAGCTAAGATCGCAGTTCCTGCAGTCCAGCTGACCGCAGCTGCTGCAGTATAGTATTGCTCGTCGCTGCTGGAGTTTAACTGATCAAAGCTACTGCAGTCCGGCTATGTTCGCAGCTCTTGTAGTCCAGCTGATCGCAGCTGCTGCAGTGCAACTTTACTCGTAGCTGTTGCAGTCCAGCTAATCGAAGCTGCTGCAGTTCAGCTCTGTTCGCAGCCCCTGCAGTCCAGCTGATCACAGCTTCTGCAGACCAGCTTTGCTCAATATCGATACTACCCAGTTTTTCTTATTACCACAGAGGGCAGTTTTTTGTGGCCTTTGCAATCCAGTTTACCGCAATCACTACAATCAAGTTCCGCAGCAACTATTGTGATCTAGTCGACATCGTTGCTGCTATCCTGATTCATACAACTATTGAAGACATAAAAGGATCAACGTCATATCAAGTAGCACAACCAAGACCATTGCAGGTCCAACGACACAAAAAATCTGTTACCATCTCAGCTACTAAAGGGTCACACCCCTTCGCTCGCATCTACCGCAACTTAGTTCGTAATTGACAGTATCTTAATACCTACAACTGATACTACCCAGATTGGTCGGAAATTACCGACATTCTGCAAATTCAGGTTTCGTTTACGACAACAACTCGCACAGATTCCGGCTGAGTGACGTCAGATATAGCTCATCTTTTCCAACAACAATTACTAGTCTAAGTTCTACGCAACTACCACGGTCCAATTTTGCATCAACAGTTACAACTCACTTTCAACACCACTTCTCTCCTGCATCACGCTTCCGTTGCAGACCAATTCAGCCTTTTGTCCTGTTCTTGCATACAACAATGGTTCATACCCAACTAATGCCCGCCGATCTCCCAGTCACAACAGCCTCACTTGGGGGCGTCTTGATTGTGATTTTCGCAAATGATAAGGGATGTTTTCCAATCACCTCAGCATCAATAATTCACATTTGGGGGCGAGTTTTGTCATTGATTATGGAAAACGAATTTTCTTAACCCCCAACAAGTTGGAGGTTAAGAGGGGGCGATGTTTGTACCATAAGTAAAAATGCCACATAATGGGCCAAAGTGGTACTTGAATCATCTTTTGTCCCTCATCCGAGCCCACTAACCAGTCAACTGAAGTAGCCCACCAGCTTGCCCAGTATTACATAAATCCAATGACCGGTTAATGGTCAAAGTCAACGCTGGGTCAATGACCAAGGTCAATGGTAAAAGTCAACAACCGGTCAACGGTCAAAATCAACCATTAGTCAGTGTCAAGGCCGTGTTGCCGATGGTGCTTCCATGCAGTTCCCATCCATGTTGCTAATGGTGCTGCCATGCGTTATCCACTCATGTTGCCGGCGGTGCTGCCAACCAATTCCCAGCTAAGTACTCTATCGCACTGCCAGCCAGTCTCTGCCTGTGCATCCAATCCAGTCTGCCAGCCAGCATACATCCATACTGCCAGCCATTGTGCCTGTCAACCATCAGTCCAGTCTGCCAGCATGCAGCATTTATCATGGAAGCATGAATGCGCAGTTTCATGCAGAATTTATCATGGAGGACTCATCATGGAGACATAAATGAGCAGTTTCATGCAGAATTCATCATGAAGGCGTAAATGAGCAGTTTCATGCAGAATTCATCATGAAGGCATAAATGTGCAATTTCATGCAGAATTAAAGAGGGAGGCATGAATGAGCAGTTAATGCCATTTAAATTTATATTGAAATTAGGAATTCAACTGTATAAATAGGGAGCTAGCAAAAAGAAAAAGGGGTAGCCAATACAGGGAAAAAAATCCATTGTAATTCCATAATCAATAAAAATATCACTCCCTAAGGGGATTCGTCCGTGGATGTAGGCAAACCATGCCGAACCACGTTAAACCTGTTTCTCATTATTTCTTCTTCAATTCGCCTCCTAACCCAAATAAACACCAAACAATCGATTCAATCGTGTTTCGTGCCCAAGAGTAATTTTGGGTACAAACAGATTCATTCTATCTTTCATCATTATTTGCACAATGACATATAATAGACTTAATCCTTGTACACAAAGGTTTTATCCTTTCTTTTTATCAAAACATGACATAAAAGGCTTTAACTTTTGTAATGTCAAAAGTTCATTCTATCTTCCATCAATACATTCATATCGACATAATAGAGATAACTTTTGAACAAGTATGGGACAGTCACAGGTTCACGGACGTAAACAACATATCCCATTGCAATATATAAAATCATAAAGATTAAAATTCGAAAAATTATCTTCCAAAAAATACTTTAGAAGTTAAATAAATAAATCTAAAAACAATGAAGATGAAAATCGTTGGACATAGCTATGTGTACTCACAATAATGGATATTCCAAACCCTAGTTATTCTTCTAAAAACACAAAAAGAAGATTTACTGGACATTGAGACCTCTGAAGAATTCTTTATCGTCCCCGAACTCATTGTCGTCAACAACCATAGGTACATAGGGTTCGTGAAGAAAGGAGTCAATTCCGACAAACCTTCTAGGCTGATGATGTCGAACCAGTGCCTTCAGAATTTCAAGAGTTCTCATAACATAAGCCTTTATTGCTGAATCTCCTTCCTTGCTTCCTTCAACTCTTCAATAACATCAGAAAACTTCTGAGAATTTGAAGGAACAGCTCTTGGCTTCCTCACATTCCTTCTTTTTCTTTTCAAAGTCGGAGGCAACGAAGATTTTTCTTTTTCCTTCATGATTGATGGCTTAACAATAATATTAATATCTTTTCCATCAGAATACATGATTCTTGGAGTCTCCATACGTGTATGGGTTTTTGAGAGGAAATCACAATTTAAACTCAACATGGAGTCTTAAGATGAAAAGAGTTTCAGAGAAGGAAAAAGGAATGTACGGTTATGGAACCTTTTAACCACACAGGTTCACTCATGCTCGATTCATGACCCTAAAGAGAGTGGAATAGTCGAGAATAACCCTCTTTTGATAAACAGGGAGGTTCCTTCCAATATCAATTAGATATGAAAGAATTCCAAATTATACAGCAAATCTAAGAAAAGCAAAACAAAATATGTTTTTTCTTTTTCTTTTTAAGCCTGAGGTGTGCATATTCTTGTCTCTTTTAATCAGGCACATGAGACAAGATACACAAAAACAACACAATTAAGTTGTGCTGTGGTGAACAAAAATTTGTCCACCATGACCCTTTTGAAAGGAATTCATAGATCCCTGTCTATCAAAGTGTTTAGACCATACTCTTTTCTCTAGTGGTCTTGACCTATCTTTGGAAACTAACTTCTCTGAAGAGGATAAAATCTTACATACCTCAGCGGTTTTTTGAACAAGTTTGAGCTTGTTTGCCAGGCGATTTGCTCTTCTTTGAAGCCTCTTGACATGTCCAATCTTGTGTTTATACTTGAAACACTTTGAAAGTTCATGACCCTTTAGTGAACAATAAGAACATGTCAATGGATACGTTGGTTCAGACTCCCGAGATGTGCAAGATGCTAGGCACAGAGTGGAACCTGAAAAATCAGATAGAGAGTTTCCAACAGAAAGGTTAATTTCTTCTTCCAGATTGGTTGAGTTTCTTTCTAGAAGAAATCAAGATTGATGTATGTATTGCTACAGTTATCAAAATCGATATCTTCACAAAGAAGTGCAACACTTTATTTTTCGTCTTCATTGGAATCATAGTGATCAAACATTTCATCAAGAGTTCTAGCAAGACCTTTGTTTCCAGTGTATTTTCTACGATTTGGACACTCATTTGCAAAATGACCAAAACCTTTACACTTAAAGCACTGTGGAATATCCTCGTCATCAGCCTCGTCAGCATCCATGTTTTTAGGAGGAACGCGATTGTGAGGTTTAACTGACGACCTAGGTTTGTCTCTTGAAAACCGTTTACTTCTCTTCAATAGAAGATCCCTAAACTGCCTTATGATCATAGAGACTGATTTTTAAGATCTTCATCTGATGAACCAGTCTCAGAAAGATCATCCTCAGAGACATAAACACTTTTAATTTTGTCAAGTAATTTAGTGTTCTTTTGTCCTTTCCGATTTTGGATGTGTGCTTATGATCAAACATCTTTAGCTTTCCAACCAACGTGTTTCTGGAAAGAGCATCAAGGTTATTTCCTTCAACGATGGCATGCTTCTTAGAATCGTATCTAGATGGCAGCGATCTGAGAATTTTCATCACACTGTCCTTTTCATGAATAGTCTTACCCAATGCAAAAGATGCATTAACAATTTCATACACTTTGTGATTAAACTCATCAAATGAATCCTCATCTGCCATACGAAGGTTTTCCCAATCAGAATTAAGGTTTTGAAGCCTAGTTTCCTTTTCACTGGTATTACCTTCGAATACGGTTTCTAAGATATCCGAAGCATCTTTATAACTAGTGCACGTAGTCACATGGTGCTGAAGATCTTGGGTAATGGCATGTATGATGGCATTCAAAACATTGGAGTTTTGCTTTGCAGCAAGTATCTCGGCAGCATTGTATTCACCAATACTCTTTGGAACGTTCACATTCCCTACTGCCACAGCGGGAGCATCATAAGTATTAACCACATAAACCCATGATTAAAAATCACGCGCTTGAAGAAAGGCACGCATAGCAATTTTCAACCATAAGTAATTAGAGCCATCGAAGACTGGTGGTACATTTATAGAGATAGCACCTTTGTCCATATCAGATCGCTACAAACACAGACTTATGAGGTCTTTAATGTGTTTGCCTGCTCTGATAGGACTTACTCCAATACACTTTCTAGAGAATCAACTAGACAGTCAGACTCAATCTAGATTAAATTATATCAAAGAGTTTGATATCTCTAACTCTTAATTCAATCCGTAATTAGCAAATAGAAATCTGCGAGCCTGATTGAATATAAGAGGAGTTACTTGAACGGTACCAAAGACCAATGTTCAAGTGTCAATCAATGTAAATCAACAACCATAGGTTGGATATTCTAATTGATTGATCTTAACGCACAACCTGTGATATTTCAATTATATAACAAAATATAATACGAAAAAGAAATAACACAGACACCAGAATTTTGTTAACGAGGAAACCGCAAATGCAGAAAAACCCCGGAATCTAGTCCAGATTGAACACCACACTATATTAACCCGCTACAGACACTAGCCTACTCCCAATTAACTTCGGACTGGACTGTAGTTGAACCCTAATTAATCTCACACTGATTCAAGGTACAGTTGCGCTCCTTACGTCTCTGATCCCAGCTGGATACTACGCACTTGATTCCCTTAGCTGATCTTACCCACAACTAAGAGTTGCTACGACCCAAAGTCGAAGACTTGATAGACAAATCTGTCTCACACAGAAAAGTCTACAGGATTAAATAAATCGGTCTCCCACAGAAATACCCAAGAGTTTTTGTTCCGTCTTTTGATAAATCAAGGTGAACAGGAACCAATTGATAAACCAGACTTATATTCCCGAAGAAAAACCTAGTATTATCAATCACCTCACTGTAAACTTAATCGAATAGTGAAACAAGTTATTGTGGAATCATAAACGATGAGACGAAGTTTTTTTGTGATTACTTTTCTATCTTGCCTATCGGAGATATAAAGTCTCGAGCCAATTATTTCAATTGCACTCAACACTATAAAAACATCAAGATCAGATCACGCAACTACAAAGATAATAGTTTGGTCTGGCTTCACAATCCCAATGAAGTCTTCAAGTCATTAACCTACGGGGTCTCGAGAAGAAACCTAAGGTTAAAGGAGAATCGACTCTAGTTATGCAACTAGTAACACACATGAGGTGTGGGGATTACCTTTCCCACTTGCTAGAATTCTCCTTTATATAATTTTCAAATCAGGGTTTACAATCTAAGTTACCTTGGTAAGAAAGCATTCAATAATCACCGTTAGATGGAAAACCTGATTCAACCAAGCTAATATCTTTCAACCGTTAGATCGAACTTAGCTTGTTATACAGAAATGAAATGCACCCTCATTTAGGTTTATGTAACCGTACCTAAACGTGTACACCAGTTTGTTTCACAAATAGTTAACCAAGGTTAGCCATATGATTACTCTCATATCAACCTTATTCATCTTAACGATAACTAGTTCAAATGACTCAAATGAAACTAGTTAAGAGTTGTTCAATTGTTTAGAAAACACAATTGAAATCAAATCGGTTTGATTCACTTGAATCAATCATGAACATTATAGCCACAGTTTGCAAAGATTGTATTCCTTATGATTTAAATGTTTAAGTCCATGAATTGACCGACTTGACAAAGTAACCAGCTTAAGTACGCGTACGGGTATGCGTACTTAAGCAACCGGTTTTGAGTTTTTTAAGTTTCCAAACTCAATAGAAATTTTCGGTTCGAAAACCTCTGCCAGTATGCGTACGGGTACGCATACTTAAGGTGACTAGTTAAGAGTTTTGCCAAAACCAAACTCAGCAGAAATTCTCGGTTCGAGAACTTCCGCCAGTATGCGTACGGGTACGCATACTTAACCTGTCTCCTTCACCAATTTCGTATACACACATATGCATACTCTTGGCTCCCGGTTTATGGAATTATACACTAATGTGCGAAAACACTATATATGCTTATATCCAAAGATGGTTACATCATCAACTCTTTATTTCAATCATTGAAACATTCTTCTATAATGACAATAGCCGTTTTCACACATTATTAACATCAAAGCAATTTTCAAGATATTGAAATAATCATTATCGAAACATTTCAAGCCTACATCAAATGATTGTATCACACAAACCATGTAAGATGTTACTCGGAAATTTTCTCATGATATAAGATGAACTTGGTCGAAGCGAAAGCTTACCAACACATTTTTCGAGAAATATGCAAGCGAGATATACTCAGCTCAAAATCTCAAATGTGTATAGAGAAAACTATATCGTAACACGACTTATGTCTCAATATAGGAGATAGTAGAAATAGACTTTCCAAGTGATAGATAAGTTCAAGTCTCCACATACCTTTTGTCGAAAAAGTTTCACAAGCTCCCCTTAGTAGTTCTTCGTCTTCAAAAGATGAACGTCGAGAGATTTAAGCTCAACTACACTATCTATGTCCTAGACATCTACAAATAGGCTAGAAATCAAGACTTATAGTTTTGATCACTAACATTGACAAACATGATTGAGATAGCAACGCATGCGAGTTCGACCGAGCAATGCTCTAACAACATGAACCAGATACTAAATTTGAGTTGAAATCAGAACCCATTAAAGGCCCATATCGATTAGTTTTAGAATCGGAACAAAGGCTTCTATTTCCTATGAGTTGTGCCCTAATGAATTGCACTTTTCTATTGGATCAGGAGAGTCAAAGACATAAGGAATACATCTTAAGGACTAGACATTTCAAATTCTCTGCAAGGAGTGATAAACTCTTCATCCTCATCAAGACGCTCATTAGATGAGACTGGAGTGAGCATCATCAGTCAGAAAATCAAAATCTGGCATCTCACTAAAATTAGAAAGTAATTGGTCAACCACTGCTTGAAGAAGACCAGTTTCCGGAGGAAAGTTTTCCATGATATAAGGAATTTCAGAGAGTCGTCTGTTTCCCAGGGTTGTATTAACTTGGGTTTCTGTTATGAATTCGAGAAAATCTGATTCAATGGTTTCAAATTGGATATTTTGTGAAGAAATGGCATCAACAAAAATATCCTCCCCATTTAGGACAAATATAAGCGATGTATTTACTGTTGATGCCATTCCCGCATCTGAAACCAACTGCTCATCAATTTGGTCTCAGAAAGGACTTTAAGCTCAGAAACCAACTTTGTGAGTCCTCCTCATATGAATCACATTTTCCAGTTTAGTAATGAAGCTTTTACATTGAATAATGCATTACCGGCTATTAAGTTATACTCCCTCCGTTCCTGAATAAATGACCTATATCATTAAACAAGAGGATATTTCTAAAATTATCATTTTAATTGATTATTATTAAAATAAGAAATATCCATAATTTGATAGCCATGTTTATATTTGTTACGTAGGTGTTTTAAAATTCTTTATAATGATATAAAGTTTATGAGTATCCATGGTATAGTTTGAGAGATAAATCGTTTCTATTATCCATAAGGTTATAAGTGTAAAAAATACCTAAAAATCCTCTTCTCTCTTCATTACCTTAAGAATTCTGCAAACTTAAACTATATCATCTATTTTGGGATGGCGGGAGTATTAAACACGAGAAACATGTAAAAACAGTGGGTTACTTTCGACATGTAATATTAAAATTTGAAATCAGAATAATAGTTATTTATTTCTATGTCCACTATAAAAAGCTCAAAATGGAAAGTTTCCATCATTCGGTAAGCATTTGGGTTAGTTGAATTCAATAGATGTGGATCCTTTCTAAAGTAGGTTTTTTGGTGGCAGTCTCAGGTTCACCAAAACTTTTTGTCCCAGTGATTCTCTATGCCCATGATGGATCTGGTGTGATGTGAAGCAACAAACACATTCAGTACGAGCGAGTATCTGCAAGTGATAGGTTTTGTAAACGCCTTAATATTTATCTATTGTTTATGCTTTCTTTGCGAGTTTTTGTGTGAATTATGTATCTTATGTTTACTTTTGAGTGTTTTAGGTACTTTGGAGTCATTATGAGCAAAAGAAGGAGAAATCATCCAATTGGAGCTAAATGGAGTGAGAAGGTCAATTCACAGTGGTATTTGGAGTGGGCTAGATTGCGCAAGGAAGAGGCGAAAAATGAACTGCCAGTTTCTCATAAATGACAATTGAGTTGAACAGAGAGTTAGGCTATCAGTTATTCGGAACCGACATGCCATATATGAACTAGGTGGACCTCTATCCAAGATATGGGTGCATAAGGTCATCCTGGGTTCCCTAGAGCTGGGGTGTTTAATCCAAAATCATTCCTACAGTAGCCCTATGTTTCAGAAAAACTCTCTCTTAACCATTTCTCATCTGATTCAGAGGAACTGAATTAGCGGCTGCACCATCATTCTCAGAGAGGAAGAGAGGAATTGACAGAAGAATTAAGGCTTGAGATCAAGATTTAGAGATTCAGAAGAAGATTATTGTCTGAGTTTGTAATAGAGAAGTTAGGGTTTTTTATATGATGCTGCCATGGATCGATGAAGAGGAATTAGGGGCTTTGTTGGAATTCAATGGAAGAAATTGGAGGTGTTGTTGAGTTACAAAGAAGGATTAGATGATTTTGATGTTTCTGTGGTCATGGAAAGAAGATAAAGATGCAAGTTCTGGTGATGAATCTGAGTTCTAAAGAGAAGCTGTTGTTGTTGGTTGTTTCTCAGATTGGAAATTGGCCGTTTCAGTGGGGTTGTTGTGTGGCTAGGTTAGGGCACCTGATTTTCCCTGTTCAATGGAAAAAGTTAATGAACTACTCGATGCCTGGATTCAAGATGGTGCAATCAAATTACCTTATGTCAAGAAGGAACCAACTGAAGAGGCCATGGAAAATCCTCGGTATTGCCGTTTCCATAGATACGTCAGCCATCCCACAAGTGATTGCAAAATTTTGAAGCGCATATTCAAGGAAAAGGTCGAATCAGGAGAGCTTAACCTGGGGACTGAGGGAGTGCACAAAAAACCCCTCCCAGTCAGAACTTTTACCATCTCTGAACCTCCTGTCAAGGAAGCGGTTCAATCTCTGATCGAACATGTCTGCGAGTTGTTATATCTTTCGAAAGCTCAAAGGAAAGACATGTTTGCTGCACTGAACCACATCGTGTCCGGAAAACGTCTGCTGATCCAAGAAACCACCACCGAATCTTCAGCCACCGACAAAGAAATGTATGACTGGGGACTGCTCACCACAGTGCACATTAAAGGAAATGAGTTCAAAAGGGCGTTCGTCGATGTTGGTACCGCTGTCAACATCATCCCTTTGAAAACTCTCAGAGCTGTCGGTATTACTCGACAGGAAGCCACCCGCTCCCATAGCAATTAGGGACCACGAAGGAATCTCCAGAGACGCATACGGCTTCATCACTCTCAAAGTTACGGAAAGATTGATCTGCACTGAGGCCAAGTTTTTCATAATCCGGGAAGACCCTGGGTACGACATGGTCCTTGGAAGAACTTGGATTCATGCCGAAGGATAACGATGCCTTCAACATCCTGTCATCGACAAGGATTCCGAGTCGGAAGACGAAGCAGAGGACACACACCGTTTGAGCATCTGGAAGAAGTAAAAACTCTGATGGGATTACGCAGGAACTTGGAGAAAATCCGCACACCTTTGTCAGAAGGTTTCGAGCTCAGGAAGTCTTATTCCTCCTCTGCTCCAATATTACCAATGTTCAAATACGCTACTATGGTCCAGGGACTTCTCCCCATGAACAATTTAGCAGTCATCAAAAGCTACGAGTGGGTAACTTCACCTCAGCAATATTACACTCAATGGTTGGGTTCAGAACTTCTTCAAATCGTCGCTCCATCGAGAGGTTTATTGCTGAAGACTGGCTAAGCATGATCAACACTATGTGGATACTCTCTTCCGCGCGAGTGTCCATATGTGCCACAATCGTGGAATTCATCAAACAGGGAATTCCGAATCAGCGAAGATATTCAAGGCACGATCGACCAAGCCTAACAAGTTTCATGAAGGGGACCTGGTTCTCAAAGCAGTTCAGCGCGGTCTTCATTCTACAAGGAACTCCAATTGGGAAGGACCATTCATGGTCGCTAGTCCGTGGCCGGAGGATACTACAAATTGATCAACACAGGCAGAACCCTACCAGTAATTCACGAAAATTGGCTCAAGGCGTTTATCTGAAATTATTGGACATTTAAGGTATTGGGCGTTCGAAGCATTCATGGCGTTGGGATTTAACATTTAGGATTTTCTTTCATTTGTATTTCAATTCCTCCAAAACATTTGCAATACTTGCAATCAGTATTTGAATTCAGCAATTTATCAAAATTCAGTTCATATTTCGTAAAAAAAATCTCTATCAAATCTACAAGAAAATCCTTAACCATCAGTCAATCCAAAACCATCTAAATATCAAAACCCAAGTATAAACCTCACATCTCTCAGAAGTTCAGAAGTTCAAGAGATCAGCAAGAAAAGGCTTTCGCTCATCAGCATCCTTCAAGATTTGCAAAGCCGCCCTCTCCTTGTTCAACTCCTCGGTCAGCTTGGAATCTTGTCCTCCTTCTCCTTCACAGCATCATTGGGAAAGGGTATGTTCTTCTCACATGAATCCTTGATAACGTTTATTTGCTTACGAAGCCATTTCACGTTGAGGCCAAGTCTTTCTGAATTCTCCAAGTTAAACTCCCAATCAAAGAGTATATCTGGAGTCACGGTATTCCTGGGTCTCGTATGCATATCACTCACGACACGCAAGATAACGCCTACTTGCATGGTTAAAGCATAAGCACGCCCAGGGTTCCTGTCAACGATCATGTGGCCAAACTTCTTCCATATCGTCTCGTACAAGCGTGCATATCCAATGGGAACGCATGAATCCACCGACCAGTTCATGATACGGGAGTGAAGTGTTAAAGGAGGATCGAAAGCAACCCTGCAGTTGGATATTCATACACTATTATACGGTTCTCAGTCACTGGAGCAGCTTCCACGACCAAAGCAACAGTTCCTTCGGTATTCTCCGCTGCTATCTCGGTTTCTTCTATCACTGAGGCAACAACCATCTGGTTTTCCATAACATCAGCAGCGACCTTCTCATGGCCTCAAAGTGCAGGGATGGCTGTCTCTTCATCAATAACTTCGGAAGGGTTAGAGTTGTCATCATTGGCTCCAGTATCCTCAACTTCGGTATTTAGCACCTAATACGAAGATTACATGAGGTTAGAGTCACGAAGACAAAGGAGATTATGAAACACAGTATACCCGCAAGGCAATATCATCAAATTTCATCGTACTACATTCAAGGCACGAGAAAATAACATGAAAGTCATGAAAACACATTTTACGATGAGTCCGTCTGAAGAAACTGACTCTGCCCTGTACTAAGAGACGAACTGGGAGCAATCTACAAGGAATTCGAGGATGGGTCATATGCCATTCTCTTCGTATGATGTCCTCTATGACATTTCAAAATTTCATGACAATCCAATGAACGAGCGAGTAGATGTGGCCAAAATATCAAGTGATGTGCAATCTGAAAAAGTTCTGGAAGTCTCCTGGAAGTTTACTATTTCGCCTTTTTCAGGCTCTGAACGTGCTCAAAACTTAAAAATCTTCTTTGAAAAAGCTTGGAAATTTTTCGGGCTTGAATTTGCACATGCAGATCATCAAAATCCGACTCCGGACGAAGATTCTACAGCGTTTCTACTAAAAGCTGGGTTCTGAATTTTCTGACGACAAAATTCGACTAAATTTTCACATATTCACATGGGTTCTCATTCATTCATTTAAAAGTCATAACTTTTATACTTCTATGAAGAATGTACAGGATATATACTTGCTTGAGGAGTCTCCAAAGTGTCCAAGGGGTTGGAATTGTCCACATCAACGACAAGAGGAATATCACTTCCATCCGGCTCCGAATCTTGGGAATTACCTCCATCCCCATTCCCAGAGGATGATTGAGTTCTAGAATTCTCCATCTCCATGATGACATCCTCCTGTACACGTCCTTTAAAATCAATATTTTCATCTATGAAGCACCCCATTTGAACATGTGAAGAAATACTTACAGACTCTTCGTCACTCAAATCAGCGATTGCTTGTTCAGTAGCAGAAAATTGAAGACCTTCAAGACTTGATGGAGTAAAATTCTGCAACAAAATTAATAACATTGGCTTCATGATTCTAATGTTAATATCAATCAAAGTCACGGTGAGAAATATTGGGAACTCACCAAAGAACGAATTGGGGACTTCACGGTATTAGGTAACAGCTTATAACTTTTGTTCCTTCCTTCTCCGCCGTGAACAACTTCTCCAATATCTGAAAAATCTGCATGGATTCGAGGTCTTACGCTACGACCGTCCTGTAAAGAATTCAATAACATGATCAGAATACAGTTACCATGGTTTCATAAAAGATATGTGGAGAACCTTACTTGAGAACATCCTGGAGATAATTTTCGTTTATCACCAGAAAGGTACTTCAGTCTTGGTCGACCAAAGATCATCTCAGCAGATGGAGGAATCTTCACTGGAGGCTGACTAACTGTCATGAATTCATGCAATCTCTCGAATTGTTGATGCCAAAATTCTATATAACCTGGGGTTATATATGCAAATCTATCAGAACCAGGAAACTAGTAACTACTCCCTTCCACGTGAGTGTGATCTAAACGAGACGCAAGCTGATCAACTGATGGTTTCCTTCTCTGGATAGTTGGAACACATTGATCCATACCCATTTGTCGAGCCGCCCTATCAATGTTGTATTCTTCTACGACCCACTCTCCATGCATAAAGGATAACAAGTGACCAGGAGTACAACTCAACATGAAGGATCTCTCACCATCATTCAGGTTCACACCAGATTTTAGAGTCGTGCTCTCTCCAGTATTGAAAGTCGTTGGTTGGGAAACATAATCAGGAACCGACACCCACAGACGAAATTCGAACTCCGATTCTTGATCCAACACATCAATGAGGCGTGCTTTAGACCGAGGCTGCTGTGTAGACCAACGCATGATTCGGGCATTATCTTTCTCGGCGAAGATGTGACGGGCATCAGTATTTGGTCCTTGCAGGATATTACGTGGGATAGGCGCATAATTCTTGAAGTGCTCCCACATCAAAGCTTGAAGAAACATCGTGTTAACATAACACTCAATCTTCATGAAGCCATTCGACACGCTGGAATCTAACACCAAGGAGTCTAAGTTAGAATACAAGGAACCCAGGAATAAGCTACCTATTGGGAGTTTCTCACCTTGAGCCATCTTAATAGCAAAAGGGATTACGAAAGGCTTCAACAAATGTCCACTGTCTTCAAATATGTCTCTGGATAACCATAAGCATAAGAAAGAGGCAATAAGTAACATACCGGTGATGGGACTATCAGAAACTTCATCTCTTGGCCACCAACGTGTCAACCAATGGGAATAACAACCTTTAATACCAGATGCCTTGTTCACTTCTTCCATCGCAGCTGTCAGAGTGTCAAAAACCACTTTTTCCCCATCCGAAAGACCTCTAGAGAAATTACCTGTAATCGGGAGATGCATCAAAGCAGCCACATCTTCTAAGGTAACAGTAAATTCTCCCCATCTACATATAAAGGTGTGAGTGGGAACACACCAACGAGCCAGCAAAGCCACAATACTTTTCACATCATGATTAATAGACAAGTCTTTAGAAGCTTAAATAGCTCTCGTCGCTTGTGCCTGGTTGAGCATAGCCCTGACATGAGTGAAACCCAACATATGCCTCGCCCATCCAGATTTTTTTTCAAAGGGCGTCGAGAAAGCTTAAACTCTATGGTCGATGCAAGGAAAAGCCCTCGTTCAAGACAAAGCCGTATTATCATCTTCGGGGTCACCAATTTCTTCTGAGTCACAGTCCTAGGGTTGATCAGAAGACGATACACTGGGGATTTGAGATATGCTTCAGCTCCTTTTGGATCCTCCTCAAAGAATGCGTCATCTATATTAGGAATGTTCTTCACGCCAGTGGCATCCTCCTCTTCCTCACCAATAGAGGTCTCGTCCATGCATGCATCATCCCTGGAGATGTCATCATCAGTATGCGATTCGTCCCTTGAAGTATCGTTGGCTGAGGAATTTGTCATTTTTGCTCAAACAACTGCAAAGTCCACATTACATTCTACTTCAGTATGCTGTCCAGACATGAATCAAGGAAATATGGCAAAAATGGTAACTCTTAACTCTTACCTTTTGTACTTCCACTAACAATAGTGATGGTAACGGTAGAGTTAACACCTCAAAATCGTCCGTCTCTTCAAAAACTGCAAAAACGAACGAAACTTTATTAATTTCAAAACTGATTTTTCATAAAATCACGGACACAGTTTTCATAATGTGAACATTCACAGAACTGACCTATGAAGTTCATTACAATACAATATTCTATCATAAATATATTGTCTATCTTTGAAGAATCCTCAAAACCCACGTTTTGATTTTTCGAAAAAACAACAATTAATGCAACTTGCATACATAAATTCTCAAGGATTTTATCTAACGAAAACAAACTCATGCAAATAAAATATGTCATCATATTTTGCACAATATATGTCACGGCTGCATTTATATATACATATATATATATAACTATTTTTCCTTCATATCGTCATTATTTGTCTTTAAATTGAAGGTTTATTTCAAAAAATATTGTGAAAGCTCACATCTCATACATATGATAAAGTTTTGTATTTACTTGAAAGATCATAAGCAAAATTTTATCACTGGACACAAGTTCATCATACGAATTTTCCTTCGAATCGTCGTAATTTGTCTTTTAAACAAAGGATTATTTCGATTTCGTGAAAATTTACTCCTTTTATGATAAAACCTTGGTATACATGAAGGCTCATACACTAAGTTTTATCACCGGACCTAGGTTCATGTTTTAAAAAAAAAAAATCTCTCTCGAAAGTCAGGGATTATAGTTAGTTTTCAAAACTAACGATCAAACGAACATACGTTTTCAAAAAACGAGGGTTTTTCATAAAACTCACACTAATATGTACACATGTATATAATTTCATCTTGATCAAGGCATGAACAATTCATGAAGGTCTTAGAATCATCAAACATAAAAAAAAAAAGGATTAATTCCTTTCATATCAATTTTATTTCCAAAACCTAATTCTCTAAGGATTTCTTTATTGAGCCCGACCCGCGAATCCTAACCGACTACGGAATCGTCGTCCAAACCAGCGGTTCAACACCAATTTATGCTCAACAAACGACGCTCCAATCATGACATTGAAGCCTTTATCAAGTCGTGGTTTGCTCATGCTCTCTAAATCCGATAACGTCTCAACTTACGACTAAGTTCAATTACTGGTATTATTATTTATGTCCGGAAAATCACCATTTAATGCTGACTGAGGAACACAGCTTTCCTCAGTAAGCAGGGGACTTAATGTAGATGGTGGATTTTCGACAAATGCTAAAATCGTAAACTCATAATTATACGAAGCTCTGATTCAGCAATCAAACGTGAGTATCGAGACACGGGTCTCTCATCGAATTCTCAACGGAGAGTACTTTCTCTCAGAGTACATGTAGATATGTGGTCTCACGACTGGACAACGGTATATCTCATGAATACTGAATTCTTTCAGTGATTACTTCTATATAGTATCACGAGATGGACGGCTCCTAGACATCTTGCTCTGCTAGTATAGAGCGATAACATCTTCAGGAACAAACAACAAGTTTACCCTGACTATATAAAGGATATGACTTACCGACAAGCCCATATCGGGATAATTAATGCTCCTAGACAGCTTGCTCTGCTAGTATAGAGCCACAAAGTTAATTATTCCTAATTAAGATTAATTCTGCCGTGACATTCACTACTGAATTCCCAGAATAATCTATTATCGCTCCTATTCCATGGTCGAATCCACGACTGGTCCCATGGAATGGCAATAAACAATTGTTCTGATTCTATGATCGAATCCACAACTTGATCTCATAGAATAGCAATAACTATATTATCTCATTACTCCGATTTCATGATCGAATCCCCAACTGGTCTCATAAATGGTAATAGATAAATCTTAATTACTCTGATTCTATGGTCGAATCTACGATCCCATGGAATGGTAATGCTCACTTTATTATTCTGAATTCGTAGTCGAATCCTCAGCTGATCTTACGAATTAATAATAAACATCTTAGTGCTCTGTTTTGTGAATTATTCTCCACCGAATTCCACAATTAGTAATAAATAATCAACAACCGGGCGTCTGAGCTACCTCTAAGTAAGCCCCGATTCAAATGGTGAAGGTGTATTCAACGAAGATACACTAACAGTCACCGTACGAACGAGTATTTCAAAATACAACGAAACGATGAACCTATACAAAATAGAGAAGAAAATAATAAATAATTAAAAATATTGACCAGGGTGCTGGGAGCACGGACACACGACCGACCGACCGTGTCTTGGTCAATCCCACGCCAGTTTTATATTTTTAATGCATTTTTATTATTTTCCATGATTTGTTGAACATTCTCTCATTTTATCAAATCTCCTTCGTCTCGAGGAAACTCCTCGGTTTCATGGTACTTCCATAAATCCATAAAAAATAATATAAATTTAAGGAAAGGAGCGTGGGGCGTGACCATTGGCCAACCGGCCATGCCTTGGTCCCAACCGGCCCCACACCCCACGGTTCCTTATTATTTTATTACTATTATTATTATTTCTTTAATTTCATGAAAAAACTCCTTGATTTCATGGTATTTTGCACAAATCATCATATAATAATAAATAAAATAAAATTATAAAAAACTCTTGGGACCGGACCACTAGCCTGCCGGCCATGCCCTAGCCAGCCCCATACGCCCTTTGCTTTATACTTTTATTATTATTTATCCTATTTTTCCTTGAATTCATCAAATTCCTTGATTTTATGGTATTTCTCTCAAATTAGAAAAAATTCCATCAAATCATCAAAAATACCTAATAATATTAAAAAATTATGAAAAACTCGTGGGACCGGTCCATAGCTGGCCGGCCATGCCTCAATGGTCCCACACGCCCGTGTTTTTTATTATTTTAATATTTTGCTTCCATGAACTCATGAAAACTCCTTCAATTCATGGAAACTCCCTAAATTCATCAAATTTCTCAAAATTCATGAATTTTTCACAAAATCATCAAAACTCTTTACGTTTAAAGTGATTCTAATATTTTCGCCTTGACAAGTAGATTCTCAAAACAATAGTTGTAAATCGAAAGCATGGACCATCAAAAGATTTAACCTAAGCATGACCCATCAATTGAGAACACAACCACTTAATCAGAATCATATATTCGATTTCAGTTCAGTGCAAATAATCATAAAAGAATTACGAAAATTAAATGAAATAGAATTTACCACATAATAATTGGAAAAATGGCTTCCTCCGTCGCCTCAGCAATGGGGTTTAGCTCCTCATATTAATCACTTGCTCAAAATACATGTTTATAGCCCAAAAATTGATTAAAAGATGAAATAGTGCTAAAGCAGTGAGTTTAAGACTGCCAGAAAGGGTCACAGAAGAACGATAAATTAAAAGTGCTGCTACGCTGTTGTTTTAAGACCGTCAGCCGCTAGTCGTAGTCACTGTTGAAGAACGACTGTCAGTGAGGGTCTGTTCTTCGTGTTCTTCAGCAGCAGCAGCAGCAGAAAAATATTTTGATCAAACTCTGATTTCTTCTTCTATGGCTCTCCTAAGGTTCCCAAACTTTCGACCCCTCTTCTATATGACCCAACCAATCTAGTTATATCAAAAAGACCGATTAAATCTATCCAGAATCTTCCAAAATCTCTTCCTTTCTCTTCACGGCAAAGTTGCGGCAATTTCGTGTTTTAGAGTTTCTACGCGTTTCTGAGCTTTCCTTTTGATTCTAAACTCTTCCTTAGATATATATGAATCTTTGGGAAGGTTTATAGCTCTTTAGTCTCTCTAGAATTTCCTAAAACAAGTCACACACGTGACTTTCCATATTTTGCTGTTGAGGTGAAAACCCGTCGATTGAGCCCAAGTTAATCGTTTCCAACACCCATATTAGATTCCTATACCCATAAGGAGTCTATCCTATGAAAATCAGAGGTTTAGTCGACCTCAAACTCCTCCAAATCACGCACAACAAATCTGCCAGAGATGTTTCTCTTTTCCCGCCAATTTCAAAATTCAAAAGGTGAAGGTGACCTCCCCCTAGTAATTAAGTTACCCCTTATCCAGGGTGCTGGGGTACGCATAACACTTTCCCTTTGGTGCCTTTAGTAATTTTTCTGGGATGTTTTCAACACTTTTCTCGGGGTTCCTCCGGGGTATTTCTGGGATGTCACTGGTACGTCTGCTACGGAGGTTCAAATGCCACATTTTGAGCCAATTTCGCCGCAAAAGCTTATTTCTCCAAAAACACCTACAAAGACATAAATTAACCAAATAAGTAAAAAATCGAGCACTAACAATATATACAATTGGGACAAATTAGACACAAAAATGTGTCTGTCAGAAACTCCCTAAATTCATCAAATTTCTCAAAATTCATGAATTTTTCATAAAATCATCAAAATATTATAAAATTAAGGAAAAGGCACCACGGAACCGTGGTCACGACCGGCCGACCATGCCTTGACCACGAAGGTCCCACGCCTCCTCATTCCTTATTTTATAATTATTTTTCATCATCTCATGGTGTTTTCCTCAGTTTCGTCGAAACCCTAATTTTGGCATATTTTCTCGAATGGATGCTCAATTGCACGCCAGAAAATATAAAAATTCTCAGGACTGAGACACTGACGCCTTAGGGACACGAGCACACTATCTTGACCGACCAAGATTGGCTCTTTGTCTCACGGAAGCCGGTCCCATTGCTCGTATTAGGTCCAAAACTCTTCCAAACACTTTGGATTTTCATGAAGCGACCGTCAGGCGGTCACGTGACAACCCAGGGCCGGTTTGATGACCCCATGGTCGGTCCCTCGCCTCGTCGTAATTAATTAGGTTTTCTCACCTAAGGCTCAGACGAGTATTTTGAACAAATGATTAAGCCAGCATTTAATCATTCTTCCACCAACAAATCGTCAACTCTTCAGGAGTTCTTCGTATTTGCTCACGTGAGCATATGGACACTACATGGTTGATCCACGGTCCCATGTAGTCGCTCCCTCCTTCGTCCCATGGTTAAACTTCTGATGAACCATGAATGGATCATCAATTGATCAAATTAGGGTTTCTGAATCCAAGGATCATCATTCTAGATTCCAACCTTAATAATTTTACGACGGCCGCATGGTCATTAATTTTATTAATTATGCCCGGTTCTACACGAGTATTCTAATTAATATTTTTGGTACGCTGCCAATAAGCCAGCAACACATGCTCAGACGATGAAATATTCAAACAATTCATCACATGAGCAACACTTTCTCAGATGATAAATATTTGCTCAAACCAAGGAATATTGGTTCAACAATCAATATTCAACGATCCATCGAATGAGCAATACTTTCTCACTTCATCATAAGAACTATACCTCTGTCTCATGACATGTTCAATTCCTGAGTTTCAGAATATCATGTTCAACTCAACAACTACATGGACTCATCGTCCCATCAAACCACGAAGTCATCAATTGACTAACAAACCACGAGACGTCAATCGTGTCACTTGGGGGGATATCACTTAGGGTTTTGGTCTGGCGGTCTACGGCACGTGTGTTCAAACACACGATGGAATGTGAGCAAGTCGTGCAATCAGTTGAAGGAATTCACGAGGTAGTGGGTGGAAAATCGACCAAGTCTACACACGTTGAGCAACTGGTTTCAAACACGATCTCCACTTCCCCACTCCTTGATTCCATCAACTGTCACACTTCATGGAATCATGGTGTCTAAAATTCCAGCAATATAAATAAGTCTCTGAATCATGATTGAATCATCGGCATCAACAGAATCATCAATCTCACGTCTCATCGACAACAAGAGATCATCAACTCATCAATTGAGCAACTACTCTCAATTGAGAAATTTCAATAATTCAGAGCTTATCATATTCAGAATTCACACACCCACAATCTTTGATTACCATTGATTCCACACATTTCCCAGCTTCCCTCCTACATATCAACCTATCCTCTCTTGTGACCGAATTTACTCTGGAACGTTCATTGTCTTGATTTAGGCTGGAGTACTACAGATTGATCTCTCGAATCTAAAGCACCCCCTTTGCAGCGGTGCATCTGTGTGAGGTTTAACATTTCACTCGGTTCAAGGAGTCTCCTCCATACGGTCGTCTTCTCAATTCCTTAAAAATCAGCAAATTGTTTTTCCCCATCTACATATTGGCGACCACAGTGGGAGATCATTCTCTCGGTTGCAATCTCACAATTTCACAAGATGGTAGATCTCATGTCGGGTTCAGTTACGAATTCTAACACAAACCGTGATAGCACTAGCAACAACAACAATCAGAATATCTCGGAGACAATTCCGACCTCCAACAATGATGGTGGTGACATTACTCCTCCTCACGCCGAAGGTCATCCACTGTACGGACGACACCCTGAAGAAGTCAGGGGAGATCCACCACCTACCATTGCTGATCTTATCAAAGCACAGGAGACTCTTGCAAAGAATCAGACTGACATGGCTGCTACACAAAAGGAGCTGTGTAATTATCTCAAAACTATTACTGACAAGATGTCAGAGAAGACACAAGAGAAGGGAAAGGAGAAGGAGAAATCCTCAGACGACGATCATGAAGTAATTCCAATCCATACAGTAGAAGACGGCGAAGTCCACAAAACTGCTGCAGACAACTCATCAGCGAAGGGATCATCGAATTTCATCACTCGCGAGGATCTGGAGCACCTTTTGGAGAACCGTGGAAAAGACAAAACATCACATGTCCATCGTCATCAACCTCCTTATCCTGCCGCTACGCAGAGGATTCCACTCCCCAAAGGTTACGTTTCTCCAACCTTCACCTTATATGATGAAACTGGCAATGCTAGGGAACATGTCTCTCGTTTTCTCGAATCCTGGGATAACATGAACACAATCATGTCGTTTGTCTCAAGGAATTCTCAAAATCTCTGAAAGGCAGAGCATACACATGGTATAACAACATCGCACCAGGGACTATCAACAATTGGGGAGAAATGGTTAGCGCATTCTACATGAAATACTTCTTCGTGTCAGAACAAGTCACCCTCTCCGACCTTGGAAGGATGTTTCAGAGGGTCGGTGAAAATCCCAATGATTATGTGAAAAGGTTCATAGTCCAAGCTCTGTATTGTCATGACCCAAACGTCACGGAGCAACAACTGGTGGACTTGTGCATCAATGGCATGCTCCCGGTCTACAGGGCCTTGCTGGAAAACCTTCGATTCTAGACTTTATCAGAGCTTCACGAAGCTGCGAAGAGGTCGGAAACCACTGCACCCGCTCTTTTGGAAAGAGCAAAGTCTACAAAGACTGAGGATTCAAAATACACTCAAGGAATCAGGCGTTTGATCAACAAGCAGTACAACCTGCAACCTTCAAAAAATGTTGTCGCGGAAGGGAGTAAGCGAAAAGAAGAACCACATCACAAGCAGACTTCCTCCACCCCTTCAAAGGCACACAAGAAGGAGAATTCCAAAATCTCTCCTCAGCATACGGAAGATCCAGAAGCACCTGATTTTCCCTGTTCAATGGAAGAAGTTAATGAACTACTCGATGCCTGGATTCAAGATGGTGCAATCAAATTACCTTATGTCAAGAAGGAACCAACTGAAGAGGCCATGGAAAATCCTCGGTATTGCCGTTTCCATAGATATATCAGCCATCCCACAAGTGATTGCAAAATTTTGAAGCGCATATTCAAGGAAAAGGTCGAATCAGGAGAGCTCAACCTGGGGACTGAGGGAGTGCACAAAACACCCCTCCCAGTCAGAACTTTTACCATCTCTGAACCTCCTGTCAAGGAAGCGGTTCAATCTCTGATTGAACATGTCTGCGAGTGGTTATATCTTTTGAAAGCTCAAAGGAAAGACATGTTTGCTGCACTGAACCACATCGTGTCCGGAAAACGTCTGCTGATGCAAGAAACCACCACCGAATCTTCAGCCACCGACAAAGAAATGTATGACTGGGGACTGCT
The DNA here is from genome assembly GCF_003573695.1 of Papaver somniferum. Classification (NCBI taxonomy): domain Eukaryota; kingdom Viridiplantae; phylum Streptophyta; class Magnoliopsida; order Ranunculales; family Papaveraceae; genus Papaver; species Papaver somniferum. The sequence goes on along the minus strand of NC_039358.1, from coordinate 122,503,224 downwards.
CACCACAGTGCACATTAAAGGAAATGAGTTCAAAAGGGCGTTCGTCGATGTTGGTACCGCTGTCAACATCATCCCTTTGAAAAATCTCAGAGCTGCCGGTATTACTCGACAGAAAGCCACCCATGCTCCCATAGCAATTAGGGACCACGAAGGAATCTCCATGGACGCATACAACTTCATCACTCTCAAAGTTACGGAAAGATTGATCTGCACTGAGGTCAAGTTTTTCATAATCCGGGAAGACCCTGAGTACGACATGGTCCTTGGAAGAACATGGATTCATGTCGGAAGGATAACGATGCCTTCAACGCATCCTGTCATCGATAAGGATTTCGAGTCGGAAGATGAAGCAGATGACACACCACTGTTTGAGCATCTGGAAGAAGTAAAAACTTTTATGGGGATTACGCATGAACTTGGAGAAAATCCGCACACCTTTTTCAGAGGGTTTCGAGCTCAGGAAAGTCTTATTCCTCCTCTTGCTCCAATATTACCAATGTTCAAATACGCTTCTCCCCATGAATAATTTAACAGTCATCAAAAGCTACGAGTGGGTAACTTCACCTCAGCAATATTACACTCAATGGTTGGGTTCAGAACTTCTTCAAATCGGTCGCTCCATCGAGAGGTTTATTGATGAAGACTTGGCTAAGCATGATCAACACTATGTTGGATACTCTCTTCTGCGCGAGTGTCCATATGTGCCACAATCGTGGAATCCCATCAAACAGGGAATTCCGAATCAGCGGAAGATATTCAAGGCACGATCGACCAAGCCTAACAAGTTTCATGAAGGGGGCCTGGTTCTCAAAGCAGTTCAGCGCGGTCTTCATTCTACAAGGAACTCCAATTGGGAAGGACCATTCATGGTCGCTGAGTCCGTGGCCGGAGGATACTACAAATTGATCAACACAGACGACAGAACCCTATCAGTAATTCACGAAAATTGGCTCAAGGCATTTATCTGAAATTATTGGACATTTAAGGTATTGAGCGTTCGAAGCATTCATGGCGTTGGTAATAAACGCATTTATGTGTCTATTTTGTTCTCAATGTTCTGTATTGTTAGACTCGATTAAATACTTATTGTGTTATTTTATGTTTTTGTAGATGTTTTTGGAAAAATAAGCTCTTGCGGCGAAATTGGCTCGAAAAGTGGTGTTTTACACCCCAGGACAGAGACTAAAAACACCCAGAAATGCGCCGGAGGAACCCAGAAAAAATGCTGGAAACACCCCAGAAAAATTACTTAAGGAACCCCAAAGGACATGTGTTATTCGGACTCCAACAACGAATAAGGGGCGACCACTGGATAAGGGGTGACATTCTTCACAAATTCAAAAAAATATTTTGGCGGGAAAATATTTCTTTTCACAGGCAGATTTTTCGATCGGATTTTGGAGGAGTTTTTGTGCGATTCAATCGCTGAAACTTCATGGGTAGTTATGATATGTCCTAACAAAGCTAGTACGAGTGTTTGTTTCGATCAAATTTGTCTGGATAACTTGGTTTAAATTAAAAAGGGAGTTGGAGGAAAAACATGAGCTTACACGAGTTGTGGTGAATCTAAACGTGTAATGCACGTGTTTGGAAGCCTTAATCAACACTTTGGAACGTGAAGAAGATTTATAAGGAATTTAATCCAGCTGCAGATGTGTAAAAATCAAAATCATTGATAAAAAAAGAAAGAAAATATCCCAAGTAAATGAAGATTATTTGGAGTTGATGGAGGAGATTCAATGTCGCAATCACGTATAAATATGTTCACAAGGTATCATAGAAGGGGTGTCGAGAGTTTGGGGGGCTGAGGAGAGCCAGAGAAGAAGAAAAAATCAAGTTACAGAGTTGCCATTTTTCTGCTGCTGCTGAAGAACACGAAGAACATAAGAACCACAGATGGCAGTCTTATTTTGCTACAGTTTCAGCGACTGTCGCCCGACAGTCTTATTTTTTACTGTCGCAGGACAATCTTATTTGCCGAGGGTCGTAGTTCTCTTTTTTGTAACAAATATAATTGTTACAAACCCGGTTTTGAATTATTTCTCCCTTTTCATCATTCGTAAACACCCTTTGAGCAAAATGATAATGATTTTTGAATGATGTTGTAGTAATGAGGTTCAAACTCTCAGACTTGTGAAGATTAAATTTAAAGATTTAATAAAATTATATACAAAAATATTAACAAAGTGGGAGAGAGGTATGAGAAAACAACCAAGACACTGATTCCACTATTACACATGAATTAATGATGGTAAATAATCCAAAACTCTAATTATCTTTTAAGTCCTTTATATCTTAACTCACTAATAATCAAGCAAATTCTCAAACATCAAGTGTATCCCTTAAGCATAGATTATCTAAACAAAGCATAACCTATTTAATTGAATCACAACTGATTAGGAAAATTACGCAAACAATTTAAAACTCTGCAAAAGCAGTGATTGAGTGAATTATAATTAAATATTATTATTATTGCTCAAAGGGTGTTTAAAAATGATGAAAAGGGAGAAATAATTCAAAACCGGGTTTGTAACAATTATATTTGTTACAAACCAGAGAACTACGACCCTCGGCAAATAAGACTGTCCAGCGACAATAACAAATAAGACTGTCGGGCGACAGTCGCTGAAACTGTAGCAAAATATGACTGCCCTCTGTGGGTCTTATGTTCTTCGTGTTCTTCAGCAGCAGCAGAAAAATGGCAGCTCTGTAACTTGATTTTTTCTTCTTCTCTGGCTCTCCTCAGCCCCCCAAACTCTCGACACCCCTTCTATGATACCTTGTGAACATATTTATACGTGATTACGACATTGAATCTCCTCCATGAACTCCAAATAATCTTCATTTACTCGGGATATTTTCTTTCTTTTTTATCAATGATTTTTATTTTTACACATCTGCAGCTGGATTAAATTCCTTATAAATCTTCTTCACGTTCCAAAGTGTTGATTAAGGCTTCCAAACACGTGCATTATACGTTTAGATTCACCACAACTCGTGTAAGCTCATGTTTTTCCTCCAACTCCCTGTTTGAATTAAACCAAGTTATCCAAACAAATTTGATAGAAACAAACACCCATACTAGCTTTGTTAGGACATATCACAACTACCCATGAAGTTTCAGCGATTGAATCGCACAAAAACTCTTCCAAAATCCGATCAAAAAATCTGTCTGTGAAAAGAAATATTTTCCCGCCAAAATATTTTTTTGAATTTGTGAAGAATGTCACCCCTTATCCAGTGGTCGCCCCTTATCCGTTGTTGGAGTCCGAATAACACATGTCCTTTGGGGTGCCTTAGGTAAATTTTCTGAGGTGTTTCCAACATTTTTCTGGGTTCCTCCGGCGCATTTCTGGGGTGTTTTTAGTCTCTATCCCGGGGTGTAAAACACCACTTTTCGAGCCAATTTCGCCGCAAGAGCTTATTTTTCCAAAAACATCTACAAAAACATAAAATAACACAATAAGTATTTAATCGAGTCTAACAATACAGAACATTGAGAACAAAATAGACACATAAATGCGTCTATCAGTTGGGATTTAACATTTAGGATTTTCTTTCATTTGTATTTTAATTTCTCCAAAACATTTGCAATACTTGCAATCAATATTTGAATTCAGCAATTTATCAAAATTCAGTTCATATTTCGTAAAAAAACAAATCTCTATCAAATCTACAAGAAAATCCTTAACCATCATTCAATCCAAAACCATCTAAATATCAAAACCCAAGTATAAACCTCACATCTCTCAGAAGTTCAGAAGTTCAAGAGATCAACAAGAAAAGGCTTTCGCTCATCAGCATCCTTCAAGATTTGCAAAGCCGCCCTCTTCTTGTTCAACTCCTCGGTCAGCTTGGAAATCTTGTCCTCCTTCTCCTTCATATCATCATTGGGAAAGGGTATGTTCTTCTCACGTGAATCCTTGATAACGTTTATTTGCTTACGAAGCCATTTCACGTTGAAGCCAAGTCTTTCTGAATTCTCCAAGTTAAACTCCGAATCAAAGAGTATATCTGGAGTCACGGTATTCCTGGGTCTCGTATGCATATCACTCACGACACGAAAGATAACGCCTACTTGCATGGTTAAAGCATAAGCACGCCAAGAGTCTCTGTCAACGATCATGTGGCCAAACTTCTTCCATATCGTCTCGTACAAGCGTGCATATCCAATGGGAACGCTGAATCCACCGACCAGTTCATGATACGGAGTGAAGTGTTAAAGGGAGGATCGAAATCAACCCCTGCAGTTGGATATTCATACACTATTATACGGTTCTCAGTCACTTGAGAAGCTTCCACGACCAAAGCAACAGTTCCTTTGGTATTTTCCGCTGCTATCTCGGTTTCTTCTATCACTGAGGCAATAACCATATGGTTTTCCATAACAGAAGCACCGACCTTCTCATGGCCTCGAAGTGCAGGGATGGCTGTCTCTTCATCAATAACTTCGGAAGTGTTAGAGTTGTCATCATTGGTATTTAGCACCTAATACGAAGATTACATGAGGATAGAGTCACGCAGACAAAGGAGATTATGAAACACAGTATACCCGCAAGGCAATATCATCAAATTTCATCGTACTACATTCAAGGCACGAGAAAATAACATGAAAGTCATGAAAACACATTTTACGATGAGTCCGTCTGAAGAAACTGACTCTGCCCTGTACTAAGAGACGAACTGGGAGCAATCTACAAGGAATTCGAGGTTGGGTCATATGCCATTCTCTTCGTATGGATGTCCTCTGTGACATTTCAAAATTTCATGACAATCCAATGAACGAGCGAGTAGATGTGGCCAAAATATCAAGTGATGTGCAATCTGAAAAAGTTCTGGAAGTCTCCTGGAAGTTTACTATTTCGCCTTTTTCAGGATCTGAACGTGCTCAAAACTTAAAAAGCTTCTTTGAAAAATCTTGGAAATTTTCCGGGCTTGAATTTGCACATGCATATCATCACAATCCGACTCCGGACGAAGATTCTACAGCGTTTCTACTAAAGGCTGTGTTCTGAATTTTCTGACGACAAAATTCGACTAAATTTTCACATATTCACATGGGTTCTCATTCATTCATTTACAAGTCAGCACTTTTATACTTCTATGAAGAATTTAAAGGATATATATTTACTTAAGGAGTCTCCAAAGTGTCCAAGGGGTTGGAATTGTCCACATCAACGACAAGAGGAATATCACTTCCATCCGGCTCCGAATCTTGAGAATTACCTCCATCTCCATTCCCAGAGGATGATTGAGTTCCAGAATTCTCCATCTCCATGACGACATCCTCCTGTACACGTCCTTTACGATCAATATTTTCATCTATGAAGCACCCCATTTGAACATGTGAAGAAATACTTACAGTCTCTTCGTCACTCAAATCAACGATCGCTTGTTCAGTAGCAGAAAATTGAAGACCTTCAAGACTTGATGGAGTAAAATTCAGCAACAAAATTAACAACATTGGCTTCATGATTCTAATGTTAATAGCAATCAAAGTCATAGTGAGAAATATTGGGAACTCACCAAAGAACGAACTGGGGACTTCACAGTATTAGGTAACAACTTATAACTTTTGTTCCTTCCTTCTCCGCCGTGAAAAACTTCTCCAATATCTGAAAAATCTGCATGGATTCGAGGTCTTACGCTACGACCGTCCTGTAAAGAATTCAATAACATGATCATAATACAGTTACCATGGTTTCATAAAAGATATGTGGAGAACCTTACTTGAGAACATCCTGGAGATAATTTTCGTTTATCACCAGAAAGGTACTTCAGTCCTGGCCGACCAGAGATCATCTCAGCAGATGGAGGAATCTTCATTGGAGGCTGACTAACTGTCACGAATTCATGCAATCTCTCGAATTGTTGATGCCAGAATTCTATATAACCGTGGGTTACATATGCAAATCTATCAGAACCAGGAAACCAATAACTACTCCCTTCCACGTGAGTGTGATCTAAACGAGACGCAAGCTGATCAACTGATGGTTTCCTTCTCCGGATAGTTGGAACACATTGATCCATACCCATTTGTCGAGCCGCCCTATCAATGTTGTATTCTTCTACGACCCACTCTCCATGCATAACGGATAACAAGTGACCAGGAGTACAGCTCAACATGAAGGATCTCTCACCATCATTCAGGTTCACACCAGATTTTAGATTCGTGCTCTCTCCAGTATTGAAAGTCGTTGGTTGGGAAACATAATCAGGAACCGACACCCACAGACGAAATTCGAACTCCGATTCTTCATCCAACACATCAATGAGGCGTGCTTTATACCGAGGCTTCTTTGTAGACCAACGCATGATTCGGGCATTATATTTCTCGGCGAAGATGTGACGGGCATCAGTATTTGGTCCTTGCAGGATATTACGTGGGATAGGCGCATAATTCTTGAAGTGCTCCCACATCAAAGCTTGAAGAAACATCGTGTTAACATAATACTCAATCTTCATGAAGCCATTCGACACGCTGGAATCTAACACCAAGGAGTCTAAGTTAGAATACAAGGAACCCAGGAATAAGCTACCTATTGGGAGTTTCTCACCTTGAGCCATATTAATAGAAAAAGGGATTACGAACGGCTTCAACAAATGTCCACTGTCTTCGAATATGTCTCTGGATAACCATAAGCATAAGAAAGAGGCAATAGGTAACATACCGGTGATGGGACTATCAGAAACTTCATTTCTTGGCCACCAACGTGTCAACCAATGGGCATAACAACCTTTACTACCAGACGCCTTGTTCACTTCTTCCATCGCAGCTGTCAGAGTGTCAAAAACCACTTTTTCCCCATCCGAAAGACCTCCAGAGAAATTACCTGTAATCGGGAGATGCATCAAAGCAGCCACATCTTCTAAGGTAACAGTAAATTCTCCCCATCTACATATAAAGGTGTGAGTGGGAACACACCAACGAGCCAGCAAAGCCACGATACTTTTCACATCAAGATTAATAGACAAGTCTCCAGAAGCTTGAATAGTTTTCTTCACTTGTGCCTGGTTGAGCATATCCCTGACATGAGGGAAACCCAACATATGCCTCGCCCATCCAGAATTTTTTCCAAAGGGCGTCGAGAAAGCTTAAACTCTATGGTCGATACAAGGAAATGCCCTCGTTCGAGACAAAGCCGTATTATCATCTTCGGGGTCACCAATTTCTTCTGAGTCACAATTCTATGGTTGATCAGAAGACGATATACTGGGGATTTGAGATATGCTTCAGCTCCTTTTGGATCCTCCTCAAAGAATGCGTCGTCTATATTAGGAATGTTCTTCACGCCAGTGGCATCCTCCTCTTCCTCACCAATGGAGGTCTCGTCCATGCATGCATCATCCCTGGAGATGTCATCATCAGTATTCGATTCGTCCCTCGAAGTATCGTTGGCTGAGGAATTGGTCATTTTTGCTAAAACAACTGCAAAGTCCACATTAAATTCTACTTCAGTATGTTGTCCAGACATGAATCAAGGAAATATGGCAAAAATGGTAACTCTTAACTCTTACCTTTTGTACTTCCACTAACAATAGTGATAGTAACGGTAGAGTTAACACCTCAAAATCGTTCGTCTCTTCGAAAACTGCAAAAACGAACGAAACTTTATTAATTTCGAAACTGATTTTTCATAAAATCACGGATACAGTTTTCATAATGTGAACATTCACAGAACTGACCTATGAAGTTCATAACAATACAATATTCTATCATAAATATATTGTCTATCTTTGAAGAATCCTCAAAACCCACGTTTTGATTTTTCGAGAAAACATCAATTAATGCAACTTGCATACATAAATTCTCAAGGATTTTATCTAACGAAAACTAACTCATGCAAATAAAATATATCATCATATTTTGCACAATATATGTCACGGCTGCATATATATATAAAAAAAAACTATTTTTCCTTCGTATCGTCATTATTTGTCTTTAAAACGAAGGTTTATTTCAAAAAATATTGTGAAAGCTCACATCTCATAAATATGATAAAGTTTTGTATTTACATGAAAGCTCATAAGAAAAATTTTATCACTGGACACAAGTTCATCATACGAATTTTCCTTCGAGTCGTCGTAATTTGTCTTTAAAACGAAGGATTATTTCGATTTCGTGAAAATTTACTCCTTATATGATAAAACCTTGGTATACATGAAGGCTCATACACTAAGTTTTATCACTGGACCTAGGTTCATATTTAAAAAATATCTCTCTCGAAAATCAGGGATTATAGTTAGTTTTCAAAACTAACGATCGAACGAACATACGTTTTTAAAAAATGAGGGTTTTTTCATAAAACTCACACTAATATGTACACATGTATATAATTTCATCTTGATCAAGGCATGAACAATTCATGAAGGTCTTAGAATCAACAAACATAAAATAAAAAAAAAAGATTAATTCCTTTTATATCAATTTTATTTCCAAAACCTAATTTTCTAAGGATTTCCTTATTGAGCCGACCCGCGAATCCTAACCGACTACGGACTCGTCGTCAAAACCAGCGGTTCAACACCAATTTATGCTCAGCAAACAATGCTCCAATCATGACATTGAAGCCTTCATCAAGTCGTGGTTTGCTCATGCTCTCTAAATCCGATAACTTCTCAACTTACGACTAAGTTCAATTACTGGTATTATTATTTATGGCCGGAAAATCACCATTTAGTGCTGACTGAGGAAAACAGCTTTCCTCAGTAAGCGGGGGACTTAATGTAGATGGTGGATTTTCGACAAAGGCTAAAATCGTAAACTCATAATTATACGAAGCTCTGATTCGGCAATCATACATGAGTATCGAGACACGGGTCTCTCATCGAATTCTCAACGGAGATTACTTTCTCTCAAAGTACATGTAGATATGTAGTCTCACGACTGGACAACGGTATATCTCATGAATACTGAATGCTTTCAGTGATTATTTCTATATAGTATCACGAGATGGACGGCTCCTAGACAGCTTGCTCTGCTAGTATCAAGCGATAACGTCTTCAGGAACAAACAACAAGTTTACCCTGACTATATAAAGGATATGACTTACCGACAAGCCCATATCGGGATAATTAATGCTCCTAGACAGCTTGCTCTGCTAGTATAAATCCACAAAGTTAATTATTCCTAATTAAGATTAATTCTGCCGTGACATTCACTACTGAATTCCCAGAATAATCTATTATCGCTCCTATTCCATGGTCGAATCCACGACTGGTCCCATGGAATGGCAATAAACAATTGTTCTGATTCTATGATTGAATCCACAGCTTGATCTCATAGAATAGCAATAACTATATTATCTCATTACTTCGATTTCATGATCGAATCCATAACTAGTCTCATAAATGGTAATAAATAAATCTTAATTACTCTGATTCTATGGTCGAATCTACGATCCCATGGAATGGTAATGCTCACTTTATTATTCTGAATTCGTAGTCGAATCCTCAGTTGATCTTACGAATTAATAATAAACATCTTATTGCTCAGTTTTGTGAATTATTCTCCACCGAATTCCATAATTAGTAATAAATAATCAACAACCGGGCGTCTGAGCTACCTCTAAGTAAGCCCCGATTCAAATGGTGAATGTGTATTCAACGATGATACACTAACAGTCACCGCACGAACGAGTATTTCAAAATACAACGAAACGATGAACCTATAATAGAGAAGAAAATAATAAATAATTAAAAATATTGACCAGGGTGCTGGGAGCACGGACACACGATCGACCGACCGTGTCGTGATCAATCCCACGCCAGTTTTATATTTTTAATGCATTTTTATTATTTTCCATGATTTGATGAAAATTCTCTCATTTTATCAAATCTCCTTCGTCTCGAGGAAACTCCTCGGTTTCATGGTACTTCCATAAATCCATAAAAAATAATATAAAATTAAGGAAAGGAGCATGGGGCGTGACCATTGGCCAACCGGCCCCACACCCCATGGTTCCTTATTATTTTATTATTATTATTATTATTTCTTTAATTTCATGAAAAAACTCCTTGATTTCATGGTATTTTGCACAAATCATCATATAATAATAAATAAAATAAAATTATAAAAAACTCTTGGGACCGGACCACTAGCCGGCCTGCCATGCCCTAGCCGGTCCCATACGCCCTTTGCTTTATAATTTTATTATTATTTATCCTATTTTTCCTTGAATTCATCAAATTCCTTGATTTTATGGTATTTCTCTCAAATTAGGAAAAATTCCCTCAAATCATCAAAAATACCTAAAAATATTAAAAAATTATGAAAAACTTGTGGGACCGGTCCATAGCCGGCCGGCCATGCCTCCATGGTCCTATACGCCCGTGTTTTTTATTATTTTAATATTTTGCTTCCATGAACTCATGAAAACTTCTTCAATTCATGGAAACTCCCTAAATTCATCAAATTTCTCAAAATTCATGAATTTTTCATAAAATCATCAAAATATTATAAAATTAAGGAAAAGGCACCATGAGACTGTGGTCATGACCGGCTGACCATGCCTTGACCACGAAGGTCCCACGCCTTCTCATTCCTTATTTTATAATTATTTTTCACCATCTCATGGTGTTTTCCTCAGTTTCGTCGAAACCCTAATTTTGGCATATTTTCTCGAATGGATGCTCAATTGCACGCCAGAAAATATCAAAATTCTCAGGACTGAGACACGGACGCCTTAGGGACACGAGCACACTATCTTGACCGACTAAGATTGGCTCTTTGGCTCACGGAAGCCGGTCCCATCAATTTTCACAGTTTTGACCTAATTTGCACAATTGCTCGTATTAGGTCCTAAACTCTTCCAAACACTTTGGATTTTCATGAAGCGATCCTCAGGCAGTCACGTGACAACCCAGGACCGGTTTCATGACCCCGTGGTCGGTCCCTCGCCTCGTAGTAATTAATTAGGTTTTCTCACCTAAGGCTCAAACGAGTATTTTGAACAAATGATTAAGCCAGCATTTAATCATTCTTCCACCAACAAATCGTCAACTCTTCAGGAGTTCTTCGTATTTGCTCACGTGAGCATATGGACACTACATGGTTGATCCACGGTCCCATGTAGTCGCTCCCTCCTTCGTCCCATGGTTAAACTTCTGACGAACCATGAATTGATCATCAATTGATCAAATTAGGGTTTCTGAATCCAAGGATCATCATTCCAGATTCCAACCTTAATAATTTTACGACGGCCTCATGGTCATTAATTTTATTAATTATGCCCGGTTCTACACCAGTGTTCTAATTAATATTTTTGGTACGCTGCCAATAAGCCAGCAACACATGCTCATGCGATCAAATATTCAAACAATTCATCACATGAGCAACACTTGCTCAGATGATAAATATTTGCTAAAACCAAGGAATATTGGTTCAACAATCAATATTCAACGATCCATCGAATGAGCAATACTTGCTCACTTCATCGTAAGAACTATACCTCTGTCTCATGACATGTTCAATTGCTGAGTTTCAGAACATCATGTTCAACTCAACAACTACATGGACTCATAGTCCCATCAAACCACGAAGTCATCAATTGACTAACAAACCACGAGACGTCAATCGTGTCACTTGGGGGGATATCACTTAGGTTTTTGGTCTGGCGGTCTACAGCACGTGTGTTCAAACACACGATGAAATGTGAGCAATTCGTGCAATCAGTTAAAGGAATTCACGAGGTGGTGGGTGGAAAATCGACCAAGTCTCCACACGTTGAGCAACTAGTTTCAAACACGATCTCCACTTCCCCACTCCTTGATTCCATCAACTGTCACTTCATGGAATCATGGTGTCTAAAATTCCAGCAATATAAATAAGTCTCTGAATCATGATTGAATCATCAGCATCAAAAGTATCATCAATCTCACGTCTCATCGACAACACGAGATCATCAACTCATCAATTGAGCAACTACTCTCAATTGAGCAATTTCAATCATTCAGATCTTATCATATTCAGAATTCACACACCCACAATATTTGATTACCATTGATTCCACACATTTCCCAGCTTCCCTCCTACAGATCAACCCATCCTCTCTTGTGACCGAATTTACTCTGGAACGGTCATTGTCTTGATTTAGGCCGGAGTACTACAGATTGATCTCTCGAATCTAAAGCACCCCCTTTGCAGCGGCGTATCTGTGTGAGGTTTAACATTTCGCTCGGTTCAAGGAGTCTCCTCCGTACGATCGTCTCCTCAATTCCTTAAAAACCAGCAAATCGTTTTTCCCCATCTACAGGATGGAGTAAAAAAGTAGTGTGATCTGAGGTGGGAGAACTAATAATGCTCGAGGCATGTTACATTGCAGCTAGAGTGAAGATGTTTCTGGGGGGTTACAGAGTTGTAACTGGTTTGATGCAGCCGCGGGTAATGATGCAAGTTAGCAGTGACTTAAGTATGGCTCAAGAATAGGTTTAATGGTTGCATTATTGAGAAGTCATTGGTTCTGATTTGGTGAGCAGCAATATGGAGGCATGAATCTGTAGCCTGAGTATGAAGTGTGCTACTGTCTTTGGAAGTTAACTGAGTTGTGAGAAACTCAAGTTTAGATGAAACTGAGGTATTGCAGTTATGAATGAGAGTAGAGCAAGGAACGGGTGCATCTACAGATGCAGCATAGAATGATGAAGAGCTAGAGAGGACATTGAACCTGGTGCTGTCAAGCAGAATGGGATCGCAGTTGGAGATTGAATGAGCTGAAATGAGAAACTGAGGGTGATGTATGTATGTTAGGCTTTTATCACAGAGGAAGACTGAAATGGCATGGAATCGGCCGGAAATCACCCAGAACAGCTAGAACTCAGCCAAAATCAGAGTCAGACGAGTTGACTCACCGATCCAGTAGTTTACTCAGATGGACTTGAGCTTCACTTGTGGGCTGTTTCAAGGATTGATATTTGGTAGATGAGTGCGAAAAAATTTAGATCTTGGCAGGAGGTATATAATGGAGAGGAGACCTAATTATGTAGTACCTCTCCATTAGGGAGAATATATCTTCACTTCTACTTTTGTGTTTTAGGGTTTAGAAACATGATAGGTTTTCTTTTCCTTCTTGTTATGAACTCCACTCACATGTTTAGATAATTCTCTTTTGGTTAAGGAATAAGTGGATATTTATGCAATGAATTAGTTTTGTCTCCATATTTTGTTGCTTATGATTCACTTTTAATATTGTTATATGATTTGAATGCATGTTTAGTCGAGTCGCGAATCGATTGAATTAGTTTTCATCTCTATTGCTAGATTAGGGTTATTATACGCAAAAGTGATAATTCTCGATTGCAAGTAGCATAATTGTGAGTATTTCTTGTAGTGATACATCCTAGTAGTCACAAGTGGATCATAACCTTTGTTAAAACGAATTAGTGCTTTTACACGTTCGTTTGCATTGATTAGTCTTATTTCATAGAACTTAGTGCTCTTAGGGAGTTAAAATTAATTGTGCTTTTACACTTTAGGTTGCTTTCTACGTAGAATTCACATTCGCATCTTTTAATGTGTTTGTTGTTGACAAGAGGAAATTAGCGGGATATTCTTGCGATCAAGGTATCCTAGGACTTTTAATAAATTGAGATTAAATAACAATTCTAGTTATTGTTTCAAATACATGTTTGTGAATTAAAACCAATCCTTGAACAATATTATAATCTTATTGATTTTGCTTTATTTATTCGTTTTGCTATTATTTTATTTTAGTACATAAAAATCAGAAAATCCCCCTTGCTTTACATAAGAAACCGAAACATATTGGCAACCTAAGACCTCTCTGTGGGAACGATCCTTTCTTGCCCTTGCTTCATAATATATTTTGAGTAGTAAGAAAGTGTAATTATTTTTGACGCCTACGACAACGATCAACAAGCAATAACTTCTTTCACTCAGCAGAGAGGATATGAAACTAGCCGGGTAGGATGCAATAATACACATGTTTGTGAATAAAATATTGCATTGCCAAGTATTAAACTAAAAAAAAATAATACACTTTTTGACCTTTCTCTTTCTAACGAAAAACCTGTGAAAAAACCCAACTCTAAACTTGACCGTCGCTCTGCTCAGATCGGCCCCTTAGGAGCAGATCTGGGCATATCAATCAATACCCTTTCCTCCTCTATCCTTCTTGCTTCTGTTTCTGTAATTTTTTCTATATTATTTAGTTTTTGCTTTTGAGTTGATAGAGTTTTGATTCCAGCATTTTCAAGATTTGAATTGTGGATGTTTGTTTGATTTAGAGAAGGTATGATTCTCCTTATGATGAAGACAAGATATCAAGGCAAATCATCATTACCACTTCAGACCTCCATTCAAGTCGCAGCTGCAGCAACAGTTCCAACTCCGGTAACTCTTATTATCAGATCGATTTTTCAATCTTTTTGCAGTTATACTAGGTTTACATGATTAGTGTTTAGTTCTACTTTAACATCAGCAACAACAGGATAGATAATTTCAGCAGCAACAGAAACAACAAAATCAACAGGTTTACCTAGTAAAGCAACACCAATCTCTAAGACACCGATTCCGATAACAACTCGGACACAGATGCAGACCGATTCAATCCACTTCCGACGGATCCAGACCGAGCTTGCTACCAGATTTTATTTTAGTTTAGTATTATTAGTAAGTTACATTAGCTCCTTTGTTAGGAGAAATCTTGAAAAATGGATGGATCATTTGTTGATCCTAACATCTTTGCCTAGTGCAGAGATATTAAATTGTTTGATGTTGTCTTCAACAACCCAAACATGGCCATTTAACTTAAATCTGAAAAACCTAGAGAAATGGATGGATCAATTTTTGATCCTAATATTGTTGCCTGGTATATATTGGGTTTTGTTTATAACAACCCATATATGTCCATTTAACCTTGATCTGTGTACCTGTAAGGTTGATTAGGTTATAATGGTTGGACTCTCTGAACTAAGGAGAGACCTAAGTGTCATTGGTGATAGCTTAAGACTATGTTGTGATCTTAGAAACCTGGATGTTAGAGCATTGCTCGGTCGAACTCGCATGCGTTGGTATCTCAAGCATGTTTGTCAATGTTAGTGATCAAAACTATAAGTCTTGGTTTCTAGTCTACTATAGCTAAGGTCTCGGACTAGGATAGAAAGTGTAGTTGAGCTCAAGAACTCCATGGCAATCATCATACAAGACGAAGGACTACTCAAGGAACCGGTGGATCTTCATCAACTAAAAGGTATGTGGAGACTTGAACTTATCTATCACTTAAAAGTCTATTTATCTCCTATCTTGAGACAAAAGTCGTTTTGCTATATAGACTTAGATTATACACATTTGCTATTTCGATCCGAGTTTATCTCTCCTATCTATTTCTCGAAATATGTGTTGGTAAGCTTTCGCTTTAGCCAAGTTCATATTTACCTAGTGACGAAAGTCATGACAAGTTTCAATCACTTTGAAAATTGCTTACTTTGACGAAAAATAGTTTGTGAATAACAACTATAGAATATCAACGTCCTCTAAGAATGTTTCAATGATTAAAATGAGAGTTTAGAATATATAACCATTGGAGGATATAAACATTGTTGTGGAAACACATATATGTATAAGTCCTTATTCCTTGAACCGAAGATTGCGAACTTTGTTGATCAAGAAAACCGGAATGGTGGCGTGAGCCAAGTCCGCGAACTGGCGGAAGTTTTCGACCCGAGAAATTCTGCTGGAGTTTGTGAACTCCGTCCGGGAACTTAAGTCCGCGAACCCAGTCCGCGAACTTGAGTAGGTTATATCTAAAAACGATGTTTGTGAACTTATTCTTATATAAACTAAGGAATGCAAATTGCAAACCGTGGCTATATAGTTCATGAACTGATTCGAGTGAATCAAATCGTTTTTGCTTCAATTGTGTCTTATATAGTTACATAAGATTTCCTTGCAATTGAACAGCTCTCTAACTAGTTCATTTGAGTCACTTGAACTAGTTATGGTGAAGAAAAATATGGTTGATATGAAAGTGATCATATGGCTAACCATTTGGTTGACTATTGTTAAACCAACAAATGTACAAGTTTGGGTACGGTTACACAAGCCTAGAAACGTGCATCTCATTTGTGTGTAACAAGCTAGTTTTCGATCTAACGGTTGAAAGATATTAGCTTGAATCTAATCAGGTTTTCATCTAACGGTGAATATTGAATGCTTTGTTACCAAGCTAACATTGATTGAAAACCCTGATTTAAAAGACTATATAAGGGAGAGGTCTAGCAATTGAGAAACCTAATCCCCACACCTTCTGTGTGATACTAGTTGTGCTAAGCTAGAGTCGATCCTCCTTTAACCTTTGGTTTCTTCTTCTAAACCAGGTTAACGACTTAAAGACTTCATTGGGATTGTGAAGCCATACTGATACTACTTTCTTGTAGTTGTGTGATCTGATCTTGTTGTTTCTATCGTACGAGTACAATTGTAATAATTGGCTTGAGATTGATATCTCCGATAGGCAAGATATAAAAGAAATCACAAACACTTTGTCTTATCGTATGTGATTCCGTAATATCTTTTTTTGTTGCGTCGATTAAGATTATTGTGAGGTGACTGATAATACTAAGCTGTTCTTCGAGAATATAAGTTCGGTTTATCAATTGGTTCCTGTTCACCTTGATTTATCAAAATACGGAACAAAACTCGTAGGTATATTCACGGGAGACGAATTTATCTATTACCGTAGACTTTTCTGTGTGATACATATTTGTTTATTAAATTCTTCGACTTTGGGTCGTAGCAACTCTTAGTTGTGGGTGAGATCGGCTAAGGGAATCAAGTACGTAGCATTCTGCTGGGATTAGAGACGTAGGAGCATAACTGTACCTTGGATCAATGCAGATTGATTGGGGCTCAACTACAGTCCAGACCGAAGTTAATTTGGAGTAGGCTAGTGTCTGTAGCGGCTTAATACAGTGTGTGTTCAATCTGTACTAGGTCCCGGAGTTTTTCTGCATTTGCGGTTTTCTCGTTAACAAAATTCTGGTGTCTGTGTTATTTCTTTTCCGCATTAAATTTTGTTATATAATTAAAATATCACAGGTTGTTTATTGTTCAATCAATTAGAATATCCGACCTTTTGGTTGTTGATTTAAATTGATTGACACTTGGATATTGGTCTTTGGTACCATCCAAGTTATATCCCTAGTATTTGATAAAGACTCGCAGATTTCTATTTTGCTTGAGTATATATCAAATCGTGAGATTGAGATATCAACTCTTTGATATAATTTTTATCTAGATTGAGTCTGACTGTCTAGTTGATTCTCTAGAAAGTATATTGGAGTCTGTCAATACAGATTGCTAAGAGAAATATTGAGTGTGGTTGTTGTACCCTCACCTTTTCAATTGGTATCAGAGCAGGCAAACACGTTCAAGACCTTACAATTCTGTGTTTGTAGCAATCTGACTCTATGGACAGAGGTGTTATCTCAATAAACGTACCACCAGTCTTCGATGTCTCTAATTACTTGTGGTGGAAAATTGTTATGCGAGCTTTTCTTCAAGCCCGTGATTTTCAATCATGGGTATATGTTGTTAATGGCTATAATGCTCTCGTCGTGGAAGTTAGAGATGTAAACGTTCCCAAGGATATTGGTGAATACATACCTGCCGAGATAAATGTTGCAAAGCAAAATTCCGACAGTTTGAATGCCATTATACGTGACATTACCCCAATTCTTCAGCACCATGTGTCAAATTGCACGAGGTCTAAAGATGCGTGGGTGTTGATGGTGGATTTTGGTTCAAGGGCTAAAATTGTAAAGACAAATTTAATACGCTGACATCCTGCAGAGGATAAAGCTGTTTGATAAGTGATGAGTACCTCTTCGCTTTATTAATTCACCTAGAATGGAGCATGTGGCAACAATCCCAAATATTCTGTGAATTAAAAACACAAAATTCATCCAGGATGCAGCATGTAGAAACAATCCCAAATACCCTGTGAATTTTTAGCATTATTTATAATGCATGATTTGCCTAGTATTTCCTATGTTGTTCCCCCAGAACTCTCATTATTGGTGCGGCATGACGACTGAGCGTTGTCTTAACAGAGTAATACGAATCTCCAAGTATCAATGGTGAGGCATGCACGAAATACCCGTACATGCTACATCTCTCGGTGTGTTATATTAGCCCTATTGAGCATATTTAATTTCCTAACGGAAATATAGACTATCCATATCAGTCTCAGAAACAATCACGACCACGCAGGTTGACCGCATGATTTAACCATCCTAGACGAACCCTAGCGGGAGCAGGCTATCACCATGATGACCACTGGCGGTCCTATTTATGCCCTAGCCGGTCGAATATTACACTTTATTTCCCAGCATGCCAAAACGCCATCCCCAAAATAGGGTGGCCGCGCTGCTTTTGAAGAAGCTCGAACGAGCAAGACTGCTTAAGACAGTCTCAAAGTGATCGTGATAGTCCAACTTCACTAGACTGATTGTACGGCTTAGATCGCACCATGAAAGATGGAGGAGGCGCTAGCACGCACCTTAGCGGGCCCACTCTATCCCTGCCTGATCGGTTTGCTTATGGCGTGGTCATATAGCCACGGTCGCATGCCCGAAACATGGCTGGTGTGATGCTTTGCAAGGGTCACGAAAATTCCACTAATGTCTAAAATTGATCACAACCATCCAACTTCGCCAGCATGTTTGGATGGCTTAGATTGCGCCTAAGACCATTAGAGAAGTGCACACACATTTACCGTCGGCCCAACGTGGGCCCCACACAATCGGTCCCTCCAAAAGAGATGTAGGCTCATATTCTCACAACCTTTACGTCTCAGCGAAATTATCAATGGAATTGCACAATAGCGTCGCAGAACAGTTTCAGAAACAACGTCAGCAAGGATCATGAGAAAGATGTGATAGTCTTGCGAAAATTAGAGAGCTTGTGAAGTTAACATTTGTAAGGTTGCGAGAATGTCGCAAACCATATCCTAAAATAAAGGACAGATTAGCTGTCATCCACTATGTATTTCCTTATAAATAGTCATTCGAGTTGTAAAGGAGGAGAGATCTTTTTTGAATGAGAGACAAGTAAATAGGAGAGAGAAAGTTCAGAGCAGAGATCATTCTTGATTTCTTTATTTTCTTGTAAGAACATTCAAAATTAATCAATAAAATTAAGAGTGTAAACCTAAAAATGAGTGATCAACAATGAAATCATATGAGGGGTGTAGTGTAGGATTTCCTGCAACTACATAATGGCGCTAGAAACAGGGACGAGTTGAAGATTATTCTAGAAAAAGCTAAAGATTGATATTGAGATTTGTGAAAATTTAAAGTATTGATTAAGAATTTTTCATAATTTCTTGAATACTGTTAGCATTGAAGAAATGGCTAGAAGAAGAAATACATCCGAACAACCGACTACTATTAGAAGAAGCAAAAGAATTGCTGGAAGAGAAAGAAGTGAAATGGGAGAATCTACTAGAATGAGAAATAATAGAGAAAATAATTCAATCGCCAATTCAACAAACACTAGTTCAAGAGAGGAATACAGATTATGACAGAGTGAGCGTACACACTTGGCGATCAAATTCAGCAGAAGAAATAGAAGAAGCAACAAAATAGAAATTACAGACAGGAAGAGAGAAATCAAGAAGCAGATGAAGGAATAATTCATGGAGATGAGAAATTGGAGCGTTAGAAACATTGAGACGAAGATACATGAAGAAAGAAGAGCTGAGGCAGAAGAACGTGCAATTTAACAAGGCAAAATCACGAATTAAGGATGGAGAATATCAGATTGCAGAATAGAAGATCGAGAAGTATTACAAAATCATATTCCAGATCACTAGAAGAGAAATGAGGCAAAATTCACCCACATCAATGTGGAAACAATATTCAAGAAGAAATGTCAAATCCTAATGAAGAATATCGCGAAAATAGAGAAAGAATGATGATCGTTACATTCCACAAAATGAAACTTTTGATGATAGGCAAATTGGAGGAAATCAAGAGAACGGGCAAATCAGAGACAAAATAACCAAGATGGCGAAGGAAATCAAGAGAGGAAGAAGAATTTTACATGTGAGAGAAAATCAAAGAAATCAACAGACAATTGAAGAAGAAATTGAAAGACATAATGCTGAACAAGCACGTTTAATCTGCGAACGTGAAAGTTGAGAGCGGAAATGGAAAGAAGAGCTTCAGGAGACAATTCGCCAGAACAATCATGACAACGAGAAAGAAGGCGTATACAAAACCGGAATAATGATAATCTCAATGAGGAGTATGATAGAGTGAAGAGAATGGCTGAAAGACAGCGAATTGAGTTGATAAGAAATGAACAAAATTATGGAGGGGAAAATGAACGACATCATCATTTGCGAATTCAAGATAGGGATGAGGAAGAGAATCGCAGAAGAAGACGAGATGAGGATAATGAAGAAGAGATAAAAATTTCGCAAGAGAAGATAGACGTGAACGCAGAAAGAGAAGCAAAATTAAAGAGACCAATGGGTCAAGATTCAGGAGTAAATAAACAAATCTTGAAAGAATTAGAAGAAATGAGAGGAATGCTAAATAACAGAGGAGAAGTAGGTAGAAGACAATTGGATGAAGCAATAGAAGAAGCTGCGAAAACTCCATTTACAAGGGAAGTACAATTAGGAGGAATACCACCGAAATGCAATTTGCCCGCATTAACCAGCATTTTCGATGGAACAACTTGTGCAATTCAACACATTAAAGCTTATGTGAGGTGCATGTTACAATGGGAAAATCATGATGCGGTATTGTGCAAATATTTCGCATCCAGCTTAACAGGAGAAGCGTTAAAATGGTTTGAAGGTTTACCAAAGAATACAATAACCTCCTTCAATCATTTGCAGACCACATTCTTGGGAGCATATATAAGTAATAATTCCTCACGACCTGGTATAGAAGATGTGTTTGGATTAAAACAAAGGATTGGCGAAAGTTTGAAACACTTGACTAAAAGATGGAGAACTATGTGTAGCGAAATGGCTGGCCGTGTAGATGAGAGATATCTCATATTATCATTTATCAATGCTATGTTTGCAACAAACCTGTTGTATGTCCAAATTTTCAGAGTCAAGAATACGATTACAATGACTGAATTGCGAGAACTTCAAGAAGAATACATTGCTTTAGAGGAAAGACAAAATGAAATGGAATCATATCCAGTTGCGAACACCAGCTCACAAGCAGCGAATGCAAGCTTATTACCCAAGCTAATAAATACAGTGGCGAATACTTCGCAAGTACAACAAGAAAAGGTGACAGTAACAATCAGCAGAAGTTGGTAGCTATGGGAGCGAGATCAAGAAGAGTATGAAAGAGAAAGAAATTTCTACAGTCGTGGAGGAAATAACAAGATTCAAAGACTCGATCAACCGCAAGAAACTTATGGAGGTCAAAGACCAAACTTTAATAGAGGACAAGGAGGTCACAAGGTAGTATGGGAAGAAATCAAGATGCCACCTCTAAATGCAAGTGTGGAGAAGATATGGGAAGCTATAATCTTGATGGAAATATACCAACACCATGGAACATGGGAACGGAACCACCTCCAAATCACAGAAGTCATGAATTTTGTTCTTATCATCATTTTCATGGACATACCACAAACGATTGCAGAAATGTAAAGAGAATTATTTTGAGAATGATAGATCAAGGAAAATAAACGACTTTCTGGTAGGGCATCCGCAATCTCAACCATTACCACCACCACCAGAACATCACAAAGTGAATACGATGAAAAAGAAAGAAACATTCTTCATAGAAGTTGGTGCAAAAGCAAAAAATCTATTCTGTCACTCTATCGTACATTCATATAAGACAATTGAAGATTTTCATGATAATGTTTTAAGTAGAGTGTTCGCAAGAGATAATAATGGAAGAGAAATTATGAATATTGCGAAAATTTCGCACTAGAGGAATGGCAGAAACAGATCATTTCTTTACCGCAGAAGAAATTCCCGAAGGAGAAGAGGTGCATGACAATCCATTGGTAATAAAATAGAATTAATCCAAAACCAAAGAAGATGAGGATGATGAAGCTGAAGATTCATGGGCAATCAATAGAATCTAGTCGATACTGGAAGCTCTGTGAACATCTTATTTTATCATACTTATAAAACCATGGGTGGAAGAGATGATGATCTTATACCATCAACATATAAGATATATGGTTTTAATGGTACTGCTAACAAGCCTAAAGGGGAGGTTACTATGCAAATTCCATTGAAGGGAATATCTTCTGAAATCTCATTCTGTGTCGTTGATGTAGAATCACCCTACAATGCATTAATTGGTCGACCTTGGCTACATGGGATTCTAGGTGTAGCTTCAACTTTCCATCAATGCATCAAATTCCCTCACCCCAATGGTGTAGGAATCATAAAGGGAGATTGGGTTGAAGGAAAGAAATGTTACGAAACTGAGATAGAATCTTGCGAAGGAAGCAAACAAGAAGGAAAACTGGCGACACAAAATCAAGGATGTACAAAGAAGTGAGAAGTTGATGGTGGATACAATCGAAAAGAAAGGAGAAGAGATGTTACAAAATCAATGCTCTCAGTAAAAAGGATGAACATACCATTACCAAGGAAGCAGTAGCAGAAAATCATAAAGAAGCAGAGGAGGGCAAAAGTAATAAAACAAGAAATGTATGAATGATTAAGTTGTTGCGATAATCTCGCAATAAGTAAAATTCTCAAAAATACATTTGATTGAACAACAAAATTGAGATTGCGAAATTCAGATACAATATGAATTGCGAGACTCTCGCAGAGATAATGAATTTTACAGAAAATAATCAGAAAGAATGACAAAAGAAAGAGGCGAACCTTTATGGCGTACACCCTAGTTCGCGAATAAATTTCGCAAGAGGCAAATGTAAGACCTAAAGTACGTCATATTAGGGGGTACCTGTTACATGGCTCAGGGAAAGGCTACACCGCCACCGGAACCTGAGTCATGGAGATTTGGGGTCAATAAAGCCCATCCGGGAGAGGCACCTTGGATTCTCAACTTAAGCATATGACTTAGGTTGGGCGACTAAGGTAATAAGGACTCTCCCAAGGAGTGCAGATATGATCAAGGCGCCGAGGTACACGGTTGAGTCAAGAGTGCCGAGGGCGTTTGAAGCGTCCTTGCCATTCTTGACAAGTCTTGGCTTATACTGCACTCGGCCCGAAGAAAACCCCACTTAGGGTGCAGTCTCGTAACCATAAGCCCTATAGGTAAAAGGGATAAGAGGCTGCGAAAACAACTGGTTGTTGTTAAGACTGGATGGGAGGAGCTAACCTTGTATGGTAGAAGTACGCCTCCTTGAAGGGGCAACCAGGGGGAAGATAAGGGCGGCACCCTCCATTAGGGAGCTGATAAGTGTCTTAAGACGCAAATGTCATGAGGCTTTATTCGCAAGGATATTAAGGCTTGTCATATTTGTGCAACAATCCTGAAGAGGCAATAATACAAAAGAAAAGATAAGACGAGATCAATGGGTTTTCGCATGAAAGTGCGAAGACGTCCTGCGATTTCATCGCAAGACGGCAATGTCATGGGGCTTTATTTTCGCAAGAATATTTAGGCCTGTCATATTGTCGCAATATTCCTGAAGAGGCCATAATACAAAGAAAAAGTTAAGGCAAGATCAATGGGTTTTGCATGAAAGTGCAAGGACGTCCTGCGATTTTGTCGCAATGACAAGAGGTGGCATAATAAGACCTTTAATTAGGAAGGCAAAATAAGACCACACAGGAATGAGATTTTGAAAAGAAACAAAATTCACTTCGCAAAAGGTTGCGAAATTATACAATAAGAAAATTTATGAAATCTCTCATTTGGATTCAAATAACAGAGGCAAGTATGGGAATGTATGAAATTAGAAAATGTTATTTGTCTCCATATGAGAGATTTACTCAAAAATTCAAGAATTAATGATTATATTGATTAACTGTATTGCAAAGAAGAATTGTTTTAATTTACGCAGGCAAAATGAAAGAAACACAAATATACAGAAAGAAGAAATAAAGTACAAGTATTACAAAGAATCAAAGAAGAAGTAAAGACTATTTCTTGGTTAATCCTTCATTATCTTCATCAGACTTATTTCCTTCTTCATCTGCGTCAGAATCTCATCACCATCAGAACTTCCATCACTATCAGATTCTTCATCGTCAGCTTCACTATCAGAGATAATCAAACTGGGAGTATTCTGTGGGATTTCTTCTAAAAGACAAGGGTAATCAGAATGTGGGATATTATGATCATCACAAACCATCTGGATGGTTTGATTGCGAAAATGCATAGCGTCATTCTTAAAATTCTCAATGGTGATTTGATTTGATTCTTCAATCTAGAATACTTGTCGTTGCGAGAAGAAAGATTCTTTGCGAGTTCCTCCTTTTCAGCTTCAAGTTCTTCAATCTTTTCACGATATTATTTTCAGAATCTGCGAACAAAAGACAACCAATTATTAACTTGATGAAAATCATAAGAAGCAAAAGATTAGTAAAGAAGAGCAATTAGCAACCTTCTCTGTCAGAAATCATGTCTCTAATCAAGGTGTATGTTCAACTTGGAGACTAACATTTACGCCTAAATCTTTTCTAGCATCATCTAAAATTTTCGCAGCCCAGACAAATTCATCCTCACTACTTATGAGAAGACGAGAACGAATTTGATTTTCCCTTTCGCAGAGTTCAATATTCTTGCGGTTAGCTTCATCTCGCTCAAGTTGAACTTCAAGGAGAGCCTCTTGGAATTTCGCCAAAGCCTTGGCACCTTGATCAGAGATACGATCTTATCATCTATGAGACCGCTAATTTGGTTCTTAACTCATTGGTTTTCTCTTTGGAATCAATAAGGAGACGCTTAAATCTGTTGCTAAGCCTAAACTGGATCTATGATCAATTTCTAAGAGGCGAAATTTGATCTAAGTTCATTTAGAGAAAGAGATGAAATTCTATCATTTGAGAAGCTATTTAAGGAATTGTTAAGACGTTCAAGAAGGGTATCATTATCCAAGGCATTAGGAAATGAGAAGAAGGGTAGCTTCATCAGAAAGACCATAAATGTCTGCAAAAAGGATCATTTAAATAAGATAAACAACAAGATGAATGAATAAAGAGAAAAGAGAAAAGTAATATACCGTAAAGCTGATTATTAGCTTGTTGAAGACTAGAAATTTTTTCTTATAAGAGGAAGAATCAATTTCTAATTGTCTATTTTCTCGCGAAGACCTTTAACTTCAACTTCCAATTCTTCATTCTTTTGCGAAATTGAAGATTCTTCTTTTCAAGATTTTCGCGTCTTCTCTCTAGATCTGAGGCAACCGCAAAAGAAGCTTTTCCAGCCTGCGAAAAAAATAAAAAATAATATATAATATAGAAAGATTTTTGAGTTATAACAATGAAGAAGTAAAAAGATAAATATACCAACTATTGAGAGAATGCAAGAAGTCGGGAGTCACTGATCTAGAAACTCCGCGAAGAGAGCTATCACCATCTAGTAAAGGGACATCACAAAGGGTAGCGAGAGCTTTGCAGGTATTTGCGAATTGGCTATCTCCCATTCCTTGTAGAGAATCAGAAAAGAGGCCAGAAAGCTTAGCCATAGAAGATTCAGGTGGAGAATCTTCAGTTGCAGCAGATCATCATTATCCTCATCACCTTGTCACTTTCAGAATTTCGTTAGGAAGAACATTTGAAGGAGAAGAAGAACGAACTTTTCTTTTCTTTGGAGGAGGACCAGTTGATTTTTCCTGCGAAGAGCACCTTTACCTTTATCACCAATCTTCGCAGCATCAACAGATTCTTCTACTTCAGCAATAATCTTCACACACAGATAGAAATAAGAAATGGAAGCATGGAATAACAGTACTATTTAAAGTCATAAGAAAATTTCTTACCTCATCTGTATGAGCGAAGAGCTAACAGAGTACTAGATTTCCCAGTCCTGTTATAACTATCTTTAGTTTTTGGATCTGCGGAATATCGCAAGAGTTAGCGAACAGAATAGTAAAAATCAATAAAGAAGTATAAAATGAGTTAAAGGGAGAAATACCTCTTTCTCCTTCTCGGGCCAGAGAAACCCAAGGTTGATATGCAGCGAGATTCGCAGGAAGAACGTTTGATCCAGCAATGTAGGACCCTTTAGCATTAAAGGAAAACACACCATTTTCATCTTTGGATTGGCGAGGAGTTGTGTTTTTACCAGAATGCCAGTCAATATCTTGCATAAGAATTTTGGCTTCATCAATGTTATCTTTTCTTCTTAATCGAATACCCCAGCGAGTATTCTCTTTCTTCATGGAGATAAGTTCGTAGTTTTCAAAGAAATTCGCCACTGTATATTCTCAGCAACTACTCTAGGTTGCGAATTTTGGATCCCTAAGTTCTTGGAGTAAAGAGATCCTCTACCAGCACCACGATTAGCGAACTCTAGCATCAGACGGATGCAATCCCCACTTAGTTGGAAAATGGCTCGCGAAAATCCCGGATGAGCGAGAATTTCATAAAATAAAGGAATGTCTGGGTTATAAAGAGGAAGGGAGACCTGCGAGAATTGACCTAGCGAAATTATGATTGATTGATCATCACAATTTTGATTGGAGAAAAGCTTGACAGAAAGAATTGATTTGGCATTCACACCAGGAATGGGGAGAGTGTAAGACCTTTATTAGCAAGATCTTTTTGGACATCTTGTAAATTCTTATCATATCTATGACCACTTGGAGCCATGATTGAATAAAGGGTATGGGAATGTATGGAAAGTAAAAGAATTGAAGAAAGAAAAAATTACAGCAGCAGAATTTGCAGAAGAATGACAGAGTTGCAGAGATGAGAGAATAAAAATAAAAGAGAAAGTAAAAAGAAAAGTGGAAAGGGGGAGGGAGAAGAGTATATAAAGAAAATTTATTTCTCGAAGAAATAAACACCATTAAGACGAAGAGACGTGAGCGGTTGAAAAGTAGCGGTTACAGAAGACGTGTCAAGAAATAAATGGAAGAGAGAGAGTACGTGTGATAAATGTGGAATATGAAAAGATAAGCAGTTGCGACATTTCTCACATCATTCTCTACTTTGCAGAGAAGATATGAGAAGAGGCAAGATGTAGGATCAGATTCTCGCAACCTTTATGTCTCAGCGAAATTATCAATGGAATTCCATAATAGCGTCGCAGAACAGTTTCAGAAACAACGTCAGCAAGGATCATGAGAAAGATGTGATAGTCTTGCGAAAATTAGAGAGCTTGCGAAGTTAACATTTGTAAGGTTGCGAGAATGTCGCAAACCATATCCGAAAATAAAAGACAGATTAGTTGTCATCCACTATGTATTTCCTTATAAATAGTCATTCGAGTTGTAAAGGAGGAGAGATCTTTTTTGAATGAGAGACAAGTAAATAGGAGAGAGAAAGTTCAGAAAAAAGATCATTCTTGATTTCTTTATTTTCCTTGTAAGAACATTCAGAATTTAATAAATAAAATTAAGAGCGTAAACCTAAAATGAGCTGATCAACAATTAAATCATATGAGGGGTGTAGTGTAGGATTTCCTGCAACTACAAGAAGAGCATAACTTTCCAAACCGTTTGGTGGAAGTCGTGTATATGTGGCTGTTTTAAAACCCTAACTAGGGTTTGCGGCGCGCCGCATAACTGTCGCAGTTCGATCACGACCATCCATCTTCGTAAGCTTGGATGGAGGGTGTAGATATAGACTTAAAAGGTCCCAAGCATGTCAACATGATCACTGTGGGCCCACCTTTGCGTGGAGCTGGTCGGCCTAGGAAGACTAGGACTCGACGACCTTGAAACGTGCACCCAAAAGTGGCATGCTGAGCGGCTTCCAGATCCTTTGCGGCAATGGATTTCTGCCGCAAATCGATCTCGACCACTCAACTTTGCCGGTCAAATTGAGTGGCCTAGATCGCACCTCCATGAAACAAAGAGGAATGGGCATGTACACCGGCAGGCCGTCTACACGCATGCCTAGTCAGCCCCACCAAGACTTGCGCCCAAACTCGGATTCGGTCAAGCATAGGAGTAATGCTCGCGCATCTTCTAAAACCTGAAAAATCCATCAACGGTCGCAGATGAGGGTCTTAAACCATCTCGTCCGTCCAACTTCGCTAGCTTGGAAGGACAACCTAGGTTGAAAGCTAGACGACCAGTGAGGCATCCCGATGATCACCATCCTCCACTCTTCCACGGGGAGTGATCGGCCAGGAGATAGCTCGCCCATGCAGCCTCCAAACGATCACTCGAAGATGGTTGGAAGTGATGTTATTTTAAGATGCTTGGTCCGCAACTTATTCGGTCAGGATTTAAAACATCGATGCTTCATACATGTTGATTGTCTGCGATGGATTACATGCGTTGAGCATACACGATATTTCATAAATATCAAATTCTTAGTTATTTTAGCATCACATGCTACTTCCTACAGTGGGTCCCACGATCCACTCATTCGAGACATCAAACATGTCACAAACTGGGGGATACTTACTGGGGTATTGGTCTGGCGGTTTACAGCGTGCAACGCGCCATTAAAAAGACGTGTCAGGAAAAGGTGGACGGTTAGCAGTGATGAAGGAAGTGGGAAAATGTGTGATCGTGTGACAAACACCACTCCTACACGACCCCACTATTCCATCACTTCACCTCCTTCACTTCCTACGAGATGAGAGGTTGCGCTCAATGACTTGTATAAATAGGTCCATCACCTATTTCCAAACAACACGAAGAGAGACCTGCACCGAAAACCAAGTGTTTTCATTCGTATCCAGAAAACACCAGAACTGATAGCTTACATTTTGCAAGCCAGTTCAGATTTCTGATACAAGTCATAATCAACCAACACCTTCACAATCTCAACACCTTCTTCGCTTCCCTCCGTAAGATCAACCCCATCTCCTTCACTTTGTGACCGAAGCAAGTCTGGAACGACAATTTCTTGGTTTAGGCAAGAATTGTATAGATTGATCTCTCGAATCAAAAGCACTCACGTGCAGTGCATTTGTTTAGGGTTTAGAATCGTTTCTCATCCACACACCTAAATTTACCAAAACTAGTAGAAACAGTTGTAGATGCTGGATTTTCGACAAGGGTAAAATTGTAAAACCCTAACTATTTATACTCCGGATCCGACAATTGGATGAGTATTGAGACTCATGTCTCTCAATAAAGCATGAAAGCTCATGCCATAAAACCTCTGACTGAGAAGGTTATCTCTCAGAGTATCTGTAGATGTGTAGTCTCCCAGCTAAGACCACGGCACATCTCATGAATACTGAGCAATTTCAGTAATTATTTCTATATAGAATCGAAAGATTGGGCGGCTCCTAGACAGCATGCCTGCTATTATAGAGCGACAACGTCTTCAGGATGCAACCAGGTTTTCCCTGACTATATAGGAGAAATATGATACTCTAGCAAGTTCATATTGCTAACTCTTAGATAATTAATGCTCCTAGATAGGAATCCTTGCTAGTATAGAGCCATCCGTTAATTATCTCTAATCGCCTGAATATCCAGCAATATTCTACGATTCTTCGTTATATTTCGTCACTTCAATTCGTGGTTCTTCCCAGCAGAACTCCACGGGTTAGTGATAAATATTCAAATAAACATGCATCTGAGCATCTAATAAGCCCTAACTAAAATGGTGCAAGTTTACTTAACAATAATACACTGACCAGTATTTGAATGCGCAAACGAGCATTTCAAAAATACGAATGAACGATGAACCTATGCAAAATAGGAAGTAAAAATAATAATAATAATAAATTATCAGCAAAGGCGCCAGGGGACTGGGCTCACCAGCCGGGCAGTCATGCCGTGACCAATCCCGCGCCCAATTTTATATTTTATCATATTTTATTATTTTTTCCTGATCTCATGAAAATTCTCTCGTTCGAGCAAATCTCCTTCGTTTCAAGGAAATTCTCTAATCTCATGATATTTTGTCAAGGAAAATAATAAAATTAGCGAAAGGTGTCGCGGGACCGAGCACCAGCCGGCCGACCATGCTCCAGCCGTGGCCGGTCCCACACCTCACGTCCCCATTATTTTATTATTTCTCTCAATCCATGAAAATTCCTTGATTTCATGAATTTTCCCTAAAACCATGAAAATTCCCTGATCTTATGAATTTTCCCTAAACCCATGAAAATATTATAAAATTAAGAAAATCCGTGGGACCGGGCTCAAGCCGGCCGTCCATGCCCTAGCCAGTCCCACACGCTTCTTATTTTATTATTGTTATTTGTTTTGTTTTCCTCATTCCATGAAAACTCCCTGATTTCGACAAAATACCTTGGTTTCAACAAATCTCTTTGATTTTATGAAGATTCCCTAAAATCATGAAAAAAATACATAAAATTGGGAAGAGTGCTGCGACCGTGCCCCTTGGACGGCCGGCCATGCCTTGGCCATTGCCGGTCCCACACTCCATCGTTCCCTATTTTATTATTATTTTATTTCCCTCATCTTATGGAAGTTCCCTAATTTCATAAAACTCTCCAGTTTCATGGGATTTCCCTCAATTCAGAGAAAATACATAAAACTGGGAAAATATTGTGGGACCGCTTGCTAGCCGGACGGCTGTGTCCTAGCCCTGGCCGGTCTCACAACTTGCAATTCCCTGTTTTATTTATTATTTTTCATCATCTCATGTATTTTTCCTAGTTTCAGAAAAATCCTGGATTCTGCATATTTTCTCAAAATGCTGCTCAAACGCGCACCGGAAAATATCAAAACTCTCAGGACTGAGACACGAACAACATGGTGACACGGGCGCATCCCCTTGACCGACCAAGGGTGTCCCTGAGGCTTGCAAGTAGTCGGTCCCACATGTTTTAACTATTTTTAACCTAATTTGCTTAACTGCTCATATTAGGTTCAAACTCTTTCCGAACAATCGAGATTTGCTAAACGACCATCATTGGTCCCACGGCCACCAAGAGCCGGTCCCTGACCTCTTGGTCGGTCCCTCATCTTTTCATGGCTAGGTTTATTATTATTGTCGCTCACACGAGCATTATTTTAATAAATGATTAAACCAACATTTAATCATTCTTTCACCAACTGGTCCTCAAGAGACTTTGGTATTTTGCTCATTCGAGCATTGGGCGTTACATGGTGAACTCATCATCCCATGTAGCCGGTCCCTGTCACTCTGCGGTTGATTTGCAATAAATCATCATTTCATAAAATTAGGGTTTTGAATCCAGAGCTCCGCAAAACATGATTCTGAGCAGATTCAAATACTCTGATAATTTTATGTTATTCCATGATCAACATTTTTATTTTACTCGACCCAGCAGTCAGTATCTTAAATTAATATTTTATTTGTCCTGCTACCAACAATTCATCAAATGAGCGGCATTTGCTCAAACCGGCAATATTTGCTCGAATTAGCAATATTTGCTCAACCAGCAATATTTGCAGATTCAAGAATATTGGTTCAACTATCAATATTCAATAACTCAGCAACACAGTTGCTCGTCTTAGGTAATCAACATAATAATACCTCGTCTCAGCAGACATATTTAATTCACGTGTTCAGAATTTGCAAATCATGTTCAACTCAGTAATACATGGACTCATCGTCCCATAAAGTCAGCAACTGACTCCACAACACGAGATATCAATCGTGTCACATGGGGGGATATTAACTAGGGTTTTGGTCTGGCGGTCTACACGTGTGTTCACCCACGACGAGAATGTGAGCAAGTCGTGCAATCAGTTGGAAGAGTCAGCAAAGTAGTGGGTGGAAAATTAACCAAGTCTCCGCACGATGAGCAACTGGTTTTAACACGATATCCCACTTCCCCACTCTCTGATTCTAGCAACTATCACACTTCATGGGATCATGGTGTTTTCAACTCCGGAATTATAAAATATCTCTGAATCCTGATTGAAAGGACAAGATTCGAATACTCGAACATTCGTCTAAACAAGCAATTTCTTGGCAAGTTCATACAGACAATCTTCGTCTAAACGAACTCATCGTCTGAGTAATCACTCTCAAATGAGTAAAATTCAATCATTCATAGCGTTCTTATGCTGAATTCACAACACACCTACAATCTCAGATCACCATTGATCTCACACATTTCTCAGCTTCCCTCCTACAGATCAACCCATCCTCTCTTGTGACCGAATTGACTCTGGAACGACCGTTGTTCTTGGTTTAGGCCGGAGTCCTACAGATTGATCTCTTGAACTTAAAGCACTACAGGTTCAACATTTCGCTCGGTTCAAGGAGTCTCCACACGGTCGACTCTTCAATTCCGTAAAAAACCAGCAAATTGTTTTTCCCCATCTACATATTGGCGACCGCAGTGGGAGATTAATCTCTCGGTTGCAATCTCACGATTTCACAAGATGGTTGGTCTTAGGACTAATTCAACTGATCCAAACCCGATCCAGAACCTTTCAAATGGTAATGTTCCTCCTTCTAATGTTACATCTAACGGCACAGAAGGCGGAAGAACCCCGACTCTGACAGAGTTGGCTCAAATCCTGGAGGTTCACGCCAGGAACATGGATCTGATGAAGAATACGATGAACCACATACTCGATTTCCTCATCAAACTGACATATGAGTTAGGAGGCACCTCCGCTTCAGAAGTCCCAACACTGGGGACTGATTTGTCACCTGACCCTCAAAGCAATAGCTTCACTACTTATGAGAAGCCAGTGGATCAGGAAGTTGCACAATTGATCGAAAATTTATGTGAACTTTTACACTTTTCCAGGGAGAAGCATACAGACGTGTTTGCCGCACTCAGCCAAATATCATCTGATGTGCAAATAGCTCCACCAACCCCAGCAGTTGAAGAAGTCTCCCTGGTGTTTGAACATTCGATCGACAACATCACTTTTGGAGAAGAAGATCGCATGGCAGATGAAGGACATAATCGGGCGTTGTACGTAACCGGTTTCATCAAAGGCACCGAATTTAGGAGGGCTCTCGTTAACACAGGCACCTCCATAAACATCGTCACTATGAAGACTCTCAGGATGGCCAGATTCCCACAAGGTAAAATCATTCGTCATCCCGTTCTAATGACAGGATTTGAAGGAAGCCAAAGCCATACATATGGATATGCGTATATAGATTTGAGGGTAGGGCCGATTCAATCGAAAGTGAAGTTTCATGTGATTGAACAAGAACCTGACTATCACATGATACTCGGGCGACCGTGGCTCCATGACAACAAGGTGGTCCCGTCAACCTACCATCAATGTATGAAGGCTTTACTCAACAACAAGATTGTTCGCATAGCCGCTTCATCATCTCCTTACACTCTGGACTACGATGTTGAATTCATTGAATCCCAGAGGAACATTCCTGAACCTCCTAAGAAGATCTACAATACTCCACTTCCAAGTTGGAAACCATCGAAGCTGTTGATGCGTCATCACTATCTCCAAACACAGAACCAGTCAAATCACCTGCTACACCGGTCAAACGCCGCAAGGATCAGGTCACGACTCCATGATCCAATTTTATGACCATCCATGATGCAGAAGGGAGGGTTATTTATCGGCGGCGCAAAGATTAGCAAATAATAGGGAAGATTGATCAAGACTCTCCCCGCCCTAATGAATCATGCCAGATCGAGCAATCGCCTGATAATGAGGTTCAAGATGCTCCGCAACAGTTGCAAGATGGCACGAATTCTACTACTGATGATCTTGAAACAGTTAACATCGGCACAGAAGAAGACTCGAGACCAATCTTAATCAGTTCTGCACTATCACTGGAGGAACGAACAGGCCTAGTAAATTTGCTGAAAGAGTATAGGGATATCTTTGCTTGGACGTACGAAGAAATGCCTGGTCATAACGACAAGCTGGTCACTCACCGTGTACATATCACTCCTGGCTCAAAAGCTGTCAAACAACCACCTAGACAGTTCAGACATGAAGTCGAGGAACAAATCAAAGTCGAAATTCAGAAATTGCTAGTATAAGGATTTATCAAGCCTATCCAACATCCAACATGGCTGGCCAACGTTGTCCCAGTTAAGAAGAAAAATGGTCAAATCAGATGCTGTGTAGATTTCCGGAACCTGAATTAGTGTTTCCCAAAGGATGATTTTCCTTTACCCAACATTGATATGCTCGTCTATGCAACCAGCGGCCACGGTATGTTCTCATTCATGGATGGTTACAGTGGATACAATCAAATCAAGATGTTTGAACATGATGCTGCCAAAACCGCGTTCCGCACTCCCATTGGGAACTTTCACTACACTGTGATGCCCTTTGGACTGAAGAATGCAGGTGCTACCTACCAACGAGCCATGACAGCAATATTTCATGATATGATGCATAAGCAAGTAGAAGACTATGTCGACAATGTTGTGGTGAAATCGAAAGCTCGAGCATTGCATCTAGAAGTTCTGAGGCAAGTTTTCGAAAGATGCAAGGAATACAAATTGAAGATGAATCCCCTGAAATGCGCTTTTGGAGTTTCTTCTGGGAAGTTTCTAGGATTCCTGGTCACCGCTTAAGGGATCAAAGTCGATCCTGACAAAGAAAAATCCATTACTACCATGCCTCCTCCACGCACTGCGAAGGAACTACAGAGTTTCATGGGAAAGGTAAATTACATCAGACTCTTCATATCAGGATTGGCTCAACTTATTGCTTTGTTCACTCCTATGCTGAAGAAGGGAGCAAATTTTGCCTGGACGGCTGTTCAGCAGGAGGCATTCCAGAAGATACAACAGATACTTTTATCCCCCGCAGTCATGAGATCTCCAGTACAAGGATGACCATTGATATTGTACACGGCTTCCTGTGATGTTGCTATTGGGAACTGCTAGCTCAAGAAGATGAAGAAGGGGTTGAACATCCAATCTACTATTACAGTCTAACCATGAAAGATGCTCAACGCAGATACCCGAAAGCTGAAAGAACGTGCCTGGCATTAGATCATGCAATGCGGAGATTCAGACATTATTTGTTATCTAACAGGGTCGTGCTTGTCTCCAAAGCTGGTCCCATCAAATTTTTACTCTCGAAACCTGCTTTGATAGGAAGACCTGCAAAATGGTTGCTTCAGATGTCAGAGTTCGACATAGTATGTGTTTCTCCCAAAGCAATCAAAGGTCAAACGGTAGCAGATTTACTGGATGCCTTTCCAGGGGAAGATTCCACGACACTACAAACGATGTACCACGTGAATTCCCAGAAATTTCAGTCGTCAAGGAAGAAACGTGGTTGTTGTACTTTGATGGATCTGCTACTCCTAGCAACGATACTGGAGGAGCGGGCATAGTCTTGGTCTCTCTATATGGTGAAGTATTTTCACGTTCATTTAAGCTGGATTTCCACTGTACAAATAACTCAGCAGAATATAAAGCCTTCTTGCTAGGATTATCCTTAGCTAAACAGGCAGGAGCGATGCACCTGGAGATCAGAGGAGATTCAAAACTGTTGGTCAATCAAATGAATGGGACATATTCTCTCAAAGAGATAACGCTTGCTCCATTCAGGGCTGAGGCGCAACGACTCTTAACTCATTTTGTCGATGCGACTATCACTCATACTGGACGGACCAACAATAGACATGTTGATTGCTTGGAAACCCTCGCCTCCAAGCTGCAATTCGAAGGATCAGAGAAAGCTATCATAGTGCAAAGACGAGCTGTATCATCCACATGGCTTAGTCAAACTGAAGATGCTCAAGCAAACGACTGGAGAGCACCTATTATTCATGAATTGAGCAGTTTCGTTACAGAAGGAGCAGTCAGCCTTAAGGAGCTAAAGAACTTCTTCTTGCTCTACGGGGCCTTGTACCATCGCAACCCTGATGCCTCTCTATCACGGTTCCTTGGCGATGAAGAAGCAAAGGATAAGCTCGAAAGTGTGCATCAAGAAGTATGTGGACAAACGCTGGTGAACACTTTATAGAAGATTTCAAAGACTCGGGTATTACTGGCCCTCCATGGAAGCATAGTCAAGAACTTTGCAGGGATCTTGTCCTGATTGTCAGACACCTCCTCATCATTTAGAGGCCCTGACACTTCGTCACACCGGGGACTAGAGACAGTCTTACATTGAATACCTTCGAGACAACAAATCACCACCTGGAAAGAAAGATGCAATCAAACTTACTCAAAAAGCTAAGAGATTTGTCTTTCTTGATGGGATCTTGTATCGCAAAAGCTTTGGAGGAGACTTGTTGAGATGCCTGGCCGGAGAAGAAATTCTGATAGTCCTGAAATAAACTCATGAAGGAGAACATCAGGGGAAAAAGAAATTGTTTCTCCAAATTCACGAGAAGTATTACTGGCCGACTATGGAAGACGACGCAGCCACGTACGTTCAGAAGTGTCATCAATGTCAGGTCCACGGTAACCTTATTCATACTCCTTGTCTTCCATTACACTCTATGAATAGTCCATGGCCTTTCTATAGCTGGGGACTTGATATCATCGGAAAGATCAATTCATCATCCTCCAAGCAGCATGAATACATCATCACGGCTACTGAGTATTTCACTAAGTGGGTTGAAGCAATCCCGCTCAGAGGTACTACAGGGGTAACTATTGCATCCTTCATCAAGAAACACATTATATGTAGATTCGGTGTCCCCAAACATATCATCACAGATAATGGGACTCCTTTCGCCAACAAGGATGTCGAAAAATTGCTCAAGGAGTACGAGATCAAACAGATTTTCTCCACACCATACTATCCCCAAGGAAATGGCCAAGCAGAGAGTACCAACAAAACTTTGATCTGGATTATCAGTCGAACAATTCATGACAATCCACGATCGTGGCATGAGCAATTACCCATGGATTTATGGGCTTACAGAACTGCACCAAGGAGCTCGATTGGAACATCACCGTATTCGCTCGTTTATGGGGTTGATGCTATACTCCCAGCTGAGATAAAAGTTCCTTCATCAAGGATTGCAGCGGCCAGTGGAATACGATGGGATGAAGCTGAAGTGTCCAAGTCAAGAGTTGCTGAACTGGACATACTCGAATCAAGGAGAGCTAAAATATAAAAGTATGTGGAGGCTTACAAACAGAGAATATTCAGAGCTTACAACAAAATGGTAAAACCTCGAACATTCCAAGTAGGAGATTTGGTATTAAAGACAGCAAAACACATTCAGCAAGACATGTCTGCTCCCAAATTCTCTCCGAAATGGGAAGGCCCGTATGTTATCACCAAAGCAGTGTCTAGTGGATACTACAAAATCTTAGCAGTCAGTGGAGGAAAGGAAGGAAATATTATCAACGGAAAATGGCTCAAAGCCTATTATGCTTGATCAACAACAGATAATTAATCTTTATTCAAATACATCTCAAATGTAATTTATTTCCTTCAAAGAGCGTGCAAGATGCTCGTTTGTTCATTAAACATTCATCAATTGAACAAAAATTCCTCTATGCCATCATATTATTCTACCTTATCAGAAACCTACACCTCAACTCTCCCGAATGATCACTCAGAGAAATCCGTCCAACAATGGATAATGTCTATAAGAAACCCTGTCAAGTTTCTTCTTGAAAGTCCTGGTCTTTGTCTTCAAATCCTCGACTGCCTTCTTGACTCTTGCCGACTCCAAAGCCAGCATCTTCTCCTCTTCCAGTAAAGCAGTGGTCACAGAAATCGAATCAGCAGCCTCCGCCGCTTTATGAATCTTGATTATCTCGAGCCGACGACAAATCCATCCTACATTGAACCGAAATGTCTCACAGTTCGAAATCATCTCATCCTACCTGTGGAGTTCCTGATTCTTGACATCTCGCAGATACATCTGTTCCATCTCCTCAATGATCGGCAACAGCCCTGCAACTGTAGTCAGGAGGGTTGGTAGAAAACCTTTCCACACTTTTTTCGTAGCAATATGTCCATGATTTTTCCAAATCTTGGTGTATTGAGGCGCATGACACTTGGGAATGACGAATCCACCGACCGCCTCATTGTCCGGGGAAGTGTTGATCAAATGAGCTTCAAACAAGAGTCCAGCTGTTGGATAGTCACGAACCCCGTATCCAGCCTCCACGGATTCTGCAGAGGCTTCACATACCTGGTTGTTGCTATCTTCAACCTCAACCACAGTCACGGACTTTCCATTCCTTCTCCTTCTAGCACCAACAACGACACGAACATTCGCCTGCGACGAAATGAGGAAGTGTTTAGTTTTATCAGAATGGAACACGATAAAACTTCGAGAATCATAAGATTGCTTACGGATGATCCGGCCTCATCATGAGCCAACCTATACCGGGCTGGAGCCCTAACAGTCCGCTTGGGCCTCGAATTATGAGAAGAGGGATTCTTCTGATCTTCCTGCAACAAATCATTTTCCTATGATCAATAACCTTGATCAAATAGAGACGAAGAAGATATACAACTTACCGAGATGGACGCTTCTATTTCATGCTTCGACTGAAGTCCGTTTCAAGAAGAAGTATTATCGCTAAACATGATGATGAAAGGTATGGCAATCAAAATTTCTTCTGCGATGAAACTAACTCAGGAATGGAAGAAATATTTGTGCAAGTATTAAACCCTAAATCCTGGAGATATATACAAGATACGGCAGGTGTTTATCTTCTGCAAATAGTCAATTCGGTTGCGAGTTTTACTGAAACCCTAAGTCTCGAACAAGGTCAATACTGGAGATGCAGAGTAAAATAATACACTGGGGACTGACCAAAGTTAGGCATGGTCAGAGAAGTCACACGGCCTTGTGTGTTACATATCTTATGCGACATGTTTGGATGTTTTCACAGATGAAAACCATAAAACGAGTAAAGGAAGACCACAATGGGTTCGGCGTACGAGGATTGGCCCATTTTATCTGATTCAATCAAGAGGAAATGACCTTTATAAAAGAATTTTTTACAAAAGCAAAATCTTAATACTCAAGAGAAGTTGTTCAAATAAGATGTCTACTACGAAGGCTAAGAAAACATTCAAATGTTTAAAAGGAAATCAAGAATAAATTTATTCGTCAGATTCATCATCACTGTCCTTCTCGGAATCCTCCTCTTCGTCGGAATCACTGTCAAGACTATTGACGAAGTCTGGATGGGTATGAGGATCGTCCGAGTCGGAGTCTTCTTCTGCTTCAGCTTCAAGTTCAGCATAAACTCGTTTCATAGGCTTGAACTTGAACTCTGGTAACACCCATGTGGTTTCCTCTTCAGAAGCATCAACATCAGAGTCAGAAGGTACTCCATCGACGAATCACCGTCTCTCCTCTGCCGCCAGTATTTTGCGCTGGATTCGATCTTTTCTACGCATACGACCCTCCGCTTCATCAGTCTCGGCTTTTCGCTTCATAAGCTCGGCATAATTGACTCTCCGGTTGTTCGGCGGTATACTAGGCTTTTACCCTTCATCGTGAGTTCTCTTAGCTTTCAAATTGGCTGCAGAATCTTTGGAATCCTTATCAGAAGAGCTGGAGGAATTGCTGTTGTTGGAAATTACCATTTTCTAGAACCAGGAACACAAGATTAGAAACATGCTAATAAATCCATCTACAAAATGGTAATTCTTAACTCTTACCTCTTTACAATTCTACTAACAATAGTGATTGTGCTGCAAGAGTTGACACTCAGAAGTTAGTTCGTTCCTGGAAACCTGCGAATAACGAACAAAACTTTTTTAGACTGATTTTTCATAAAATCATAGACACAATTTTCATAGTATAAACATCCACAACTGGGCTATGTAATTCACACCAAGACAATATTTCATCATAAATAAATTTTTTAAAATTCGAGGGTTACTCAAAACCCATATTTTGATTTTACGAAGCAATAAAACCATGATTAACTCACGTAAAATTTTTTTGACGTGAGCTCAGGCTCACGTGAGTTTATCAAAAAAAAAAAGTTCTTGTGAAGCTCCACGGTTTCATGATAAAAAAAAAGAATCTATTTTTCTTTGTACGAGCGTTTTTCTTTAAAATGAAGGATTATTTTGGTTTTGTGAAAGCTCACATCTTTTAAAGATAAAGTTTTGGTTTCCATGAAAGCTCATAAACAAAATTTTATCAGTGGACACAGGTCTTTTTTCCAAATAATAATCTCTCTCAAGTTAGGGATTGTTGCTAGTTTCTTAAACTAATGATTGAACGAACATACGTTCCTAAAACAAGGGTTTTTCATAAAATTCACATCCAAAATATGTGTATACCCTTATTATTTTATGATGAACAACTCATGAACAAACAACAAGCTTTAAAAAAAATCATGTACCTGTCGGCGCCGGCCGGAAGTTGGCCGGACGGTGGTGGCTCCGGTCGGCTGGTGGTCGGCGCTCCGGCGATTTTTCTCCTGCTCCTGCTTGGGCGAGAAGATGAATAAGAGAGGGATATGGTGGACGTGCGGGAAGAGATAAAAAAAAGGAATTAATTCCTTTTATACCAAATTTTATTTCCAAAACCTAATTCCTAAAGGATTTCCTTTTCGGGCCCGGCCCATGAATCCTAAACCGACCAAGGTTCCACCATTAAATCAGCGTTTCTACACCAATTTATGCTCAAACCATGGTTTGCTCATTCGGACGAAATCCAGTAATGTCTTATCTTATGACTAAGTTCAATTACTTATTTCGTCTGTACCTGGAAAATCATCATTCAATGCTGACTAAGGAACATGATTGTTCCTCACTAAGCAGGGGAATTAATGTAGATGGTGGATTTTCGACAAGGGTAAAATTGTAAAACCTAATTATTTATACTCTGGATCCGACAATTGGATGAGTATTGAGACTCATGTCTCTCAATAAAGCATGAAAGATCATGCCATAAAACCTCTGACTGAGAAGGTTGTTTCTCAGAGTATCTGTAGATGTGTAGTCTCCCAGCTGAGACCACGACACATCTCGTGAATACTAAACAATTTCAGTAATTATTTATGCTCCGGATCTGGTAATTGGATGAGTATTGAGACTCATGTCTCTCAATAAAGCATGAAAGCTCATGCCATAAATCCTCTGACTGAGAAGGTTGTCTCTCAGAGTATCTGTAGATGTGTAGTCTCCCAGCTGAGACCACGACACATCTCATGAATACTGAGTAATTTCAGTAATTATTTCTATATAGAATCGAAAGATTGGGCGGCTCCTAGACAGCATGCCTGCTAGTATAGAGCGACAACGTCTTCAGGATGCAACCAAGTTTTCCCTGACTATATAGGAGAAATATGATATTCTAGCAAGTTCATATTGATCAACTCTCAGATAATTAATGCTCCTAGATAGGAATCCCTGCTAGTATAAAGCCATCAGTTAATTATCTCTAATCGCATGAATATCCAGCAATATTCTACGATTCTTCGTTATATTTCGTCACTTCAATTCGTGGTTCTTCCCAGCAGAATTCCACGGGTTACTGATAAATATTCAACGAAACAGGCATCTGAGCATCGAATAAGCCCTAACTAAAATGGTGTAAGTGTACTTAACAATAATGCACAGACCAGTATTTGAATGCGCAAACGAGCATTTCAAAAATACGAATGAACGATGAACCTATGCAAAATAGGAAGGGAAAATAATAATAATAAAAAAAATATTAGCAAAGGCGCCAGGGGACTAGGCTCACCAGCCGGTCAGTCATGTCATGACCAATCCCACGCCCAATTTTATATTTTATCATATTTTATTATTTTTCCTGATCTCATGAAAATTCTGTCGTTCGAGCAAATCTCCTTCGTTTCAAGGAAATTCTCTAATCTCATGATGTTTTGTCAAGGAAAATAATAAAATTAGCGAAAGGTGTCGTGGGACCGAGCACCAGCCGGCCGGCCATGCTCCAGCCGTGGCCGGTCCCACACCTCACGTCCCCATTATTTTATTATTTCTCTCAATCCATGAAAATTCCTTGATTTCATGAATTTTCCTTAAAACCTTGAAAATTCCATGATCTTATGAATTTTCCCTAAACCCATGAAAATATTATAAAATTAAGAAAATCCGTGGGACCGGGCTCTAGCCTGCCGGCCATGCCCTAGACGGTCCCACACGCTTCTTATTTTATTATTGTTATTTGTTTTGTTTTCCTCATTCCATGAAAACTCCCTGATTTCAACAAAATACCTTGGTTTCAACAAATCTCTTTGATTTTATGAAGATTCCCTAAAATCATGAAAAAATACATACAATTGGGAAGAGTGCTGGGATCGTGCCCCTTGGATGGACGGCCATGCCTTGTCCATTGCCGGTACCACACTCCATCATTCCCTATTTTATTTCCCTCATCTCATGGAAGTTCCCTAATTTCATAAAACTCTCCAGTTTCATGGGATTTCCCTCAATTCAGAGAAAATACATAAAATTACATAAAACTGGGAAAATATTGTGGGACCGCTTGCTAGCTTGCTGACCGTATCCTATCCCTGGCCGGTCTCACACCTTGCAATTCCCAGTTTTATTTATTATTTTTCATCATCTCATGTATTTTTCCTAGTTTCAGCCAAATCCTGGATTCTGCATATTTTCTCAAAATGCTGCTCAAACGCGCACCGGAAAATATCAAAACTCTCAGGACTGAGACACGAACAACATGGTGACACGAGGACATCCCCTTGACCGACCAAGGGTGGCCCTGAGGCTTGCAAGTGGCTGGTCCCACATGTTTTAACTATTTTTAACCTAATTTTCTTAATTGCTCATATTAGGTTCAAACTCTTTCCGAACAATCGAGAGTTTGCTAAAACGACCATCTATTGGTCCCACGGCCACCAAGAGCCGGTCCCGTGACCTCTTGGACGTTCCCTCATCTTTTCACGGCTAGGTTTTATTATTATTTGTCGCTCACACGAGCATTATTTTAATAAATGATTAAACCAACATTTAATCATTATTTCACCAACTTGTCCTCAAGAGACTTTGGTATTTTGATCATTCGAGCATCTGGGCGTTACATGGTGAACTCATCATCCCATGTAGCCGGTCCATGCGTCACTCTGCGGTTGATTTTCAATAAATTATCATTTCAGTAAAATTAGGGTTTTGAATTCAGAGCTCCGTAGAAACATGATTCTGAGCAGATTCAAATACTCTGATAATTTTATGTTAATTCCATGATTAACATTTTTATTTTACTCGACCCAGCAGTCAGTATCTTAAATTAAGATTTTATTTAGTCCTGCTACCAACAATTCATCAAATGAGCGGCATTTGCTCAAACCGGAAATATTTGCTCGAATTAGCAATATTTGCTCGAACCAGCAATATTTGCTCAGATTCA
This sequence comes from Papaver somniferum, assembly GCF_003573695.1. Classification (NCBI taxonomy): domain Eukaryota; kingdom Viridiplantae; phylum Streptophyta; class Magnoliopsida; order Ranunculales; family Papaveraceae; genus Papaver; species Papaver somniferum. The sequence goes on along the minus strand of NC_039358.1, from coordinate 122,459,971 downwards.
AGAATATTGGTTCAACTATCAATATTCAATAACTCAGTAACACAACTTGCTCTTCTTAGGTAATCAACATAATAATATCTCATCTTATCAGACATATTTAATTCACGAGTCTCAGAACATTTGCAAATCATGTTCAACTCAGTAATACATGGACTCATCGTCCTATAAAGTCAGCAACTGACTCCACAACCACGAGATATCAATCGTGTCACATGGGGGGATATTAACTAGGGTTTTGGTCTGCCGGTCTGCGACACATGTGTTCACCCACGACGAGAATGTGAGCAAGTCGTGCAATCAGTTGGAAGAGTCAGCAAAGTAGTGGGTGGAAAATTAACCAAGTCTCTGCACGATGAGCAACTGGTTTTAACACGATTTCCCACTTCCCCACTCTCTGATTCTAGAAACTATCACACTTCATGGGATCATGGTGTTTTCAACTCCGGAATTATAAAATTTCTCTGAATCCTGATTGAAAGGAAAAGATTCGAATACTCGAACATTCGTCTAAACAAGCAATTTCTTGGCAAGTTCATACAGACAATCTTCGTCTAAACGAACTCATCGTCTGAGTAATCACTCTCAATTGAGTAAAATTCAATCATTCAGAGCGTTCTTACGTTGAATTCACAACACACTTACAATCTCGGATCACCATTGATCTCACACATTTCTCAGCTTCCCTCCTACAGATCAACCCATCCTCTCTTGTGACCGAATTGACTATGGAACTTCCATTGTTCTTGGTTTAGGCCGGAGTCCTACAGAGTGATATATCGAACTTAAGGCACTCCCTTCTTGCAGTGCACTGTGTGAGGTTCAACATTTCGCTCGGTTCAAGGAGTCTCCACACGGTCGACTATTCAATTCCGTAAAAACCAGCAAATCGTTTTTGCCCATCTACAACAGTTTTCACCCATAAACAATTGGCGACCACAGTGGAAGATTAATCTCTCGGTTGTGAAGTCAATTTTTTCAAAACCCAATCCCATTTGGCTGATTTCAAAATGGTTGGTCTTAGGACTTCCCCAATAACTTCAGATATCGGTCGGAGTTCCTCCAACGAAGATGCTCCTTTTTCCAACGACATGTCTGACGGCGCGGCTGGAAGAATCCCAACATTGATCGAGTTGGCACGAAGGCAGGAGGTTCGCGCAAAGAACATGGACCTGATCAAAGAAGCAATAAACGACATACTGGATCTCCTCATCAATATGACGTCAGATATGAGCGATTTTCCTGTGATCGAGATTTCTGCACTGGGGACTGATCCTTGCAACGATCCTCCTCAGGTCAATAGCTTCACTATGAACCAGGGGTTGGTGGATCAGGAAGCGGCTTCTCTAGTGGAAAGTTTATGCGAACTTTTACATCTTTCAAAGGATCAGCAGGTGGAGACGTTTGCTGCAATCAACCAGATAGCCCTAGACGTGCATTTAACTCCTTTGCGCCAAGAAACCTCAAAAACACCAGAGATGTCTGTGAATAATGTCACAATTACAGAAGACGACATGATGGTGGGGGTAGGTCACAACCGGGCCTTACACGTTACTGCACGCATCAAGGATTCAGAGTTCAAGAGGGCCCTCATCGACACGTGAGCGTCTTCGAATGTGATAACTCTCAAGACACTCAGGACTGCCAAGGTTCACCCAAGAAAGATCGTGCGACAGCCTACCACGATGACAGACTTTGAAGGAAACCAAACCAACAATATGGGTATGTCAATCTGAATTTATCTGTAGGACCTCTCCAGTCAAAGGTAAAATTCGAAGTCATAGAAAATGAGCCAGACTACCATATGATACTGGGGAGACCGTGGCTTCATGACAATAGGATTTTCCCTTCGACGTATCATCATTGCCTGAAGACTATGCTGAATAAAGAAGTCGTTCGTATTCCTATGTCGTTGTCTCCATACGCACCGATATGTAGAGTGAAATTGTTTGAACCAAGAGAAGCTATGCGGGAAGAATCACACAAAGTTCATTGCATCCCACTCCCTACGTGGGCGTCAATCCAGGAGGAGGACCGACTTGCATCATTGAGGGCTAAGCCCCACGATGCATCTTTGTTGACAAGGCGTTCTTCTTCATCCGGTGAAGCCATAACCCACGCTCACACTAAGAGGGAATGAACTTTTGTGGCAAGACGTGACCAGAGAGGGAAATCCGTGTACTGACGCCGCTGTTAGAAATTAGCAGGGGAGACTGTTACCCAGTCTCTCCGCCCAACAGAATGCTACAAGACGGGACACAAGAAGAAGTGCTAGATGCTCCACGACAGCTGCAAGATGGCACCAACTCCACCACTGATGAGCTCTAAGTCGTTAACATCGGGAATGAGGAATCTCCTAGGTCTATCTCCATCAGCTCAACCTTATGTACGGATGAACGCATGAAGCTCGTGGAACTTCTCAAGGAATACCAGGACATATTCGCCTATGAACAAATGCTCGGTTTAGATGAAAAATTGGTCACCCATCATCTGCATATCATACCTGGGTCCAAGCCGGTCAAACAATCCCCGAGGCAGTTCAGGCACACTAGTACAGAAATAGCCTTTAGCCACGCCAAATATAAATTTCCCTGTCACGCCTTTTGGTTTTGGCGTGTCTATATGGTATACTTCTACCCTATAGACATGCCATGTTCAGTGGGCGTGTTCATATAAGTGCTTTCAGCCACGCCAGAGCTAGTAGCGTGTCAAAATTTCAACCGTTTAGTCACGTCAACTTCAAATTTTTGATTGGGCATGTTTATAGACCAGTCTATGGCCACATTAGGTATTGGGCGTGTTTATAGACCAGTCTATGGCCACATTAGGTAGTTTTGGCGTGTCCAAAAGGTTAGTCACGCCATTTAAGGTGTGGTTTTAAAGTTGGTTCATTAGACACGCCAGTATATGTGTGTCCATAGTACGATTGATTGACACGCCAAATTCAAAGTGTGGCCAAAAAGTTCTTCTTTGGACACGCCAGTATATGCATGTCCATAGTGTACGATTTATAGACACACCAGTATATGCGTTTCCATAGTGTAGGATATATAGACACGCCAAATTGAAAGTGTGGCCAAAAAGTTCTTCTTTGGACACGCTAGTATATGTGTGTCCATAGTGTGCGTTCTATAGACACGCCGGTTTTATAGCGTGGATAAAAAGTTTATTTTGAAAAAATTAATAAAAAGCTTTCGCCCATATTCGAACGCATGACCTCGAAGGAGTTAAATAACGTACCAATCCACCAAGCTGCCCATCTTTAGATGTTTATGATTAGTGTTTGAAAATACTAGACTGGTTGAACTACTCAACATTTAAATAAACACGCCAAACTGAAAGTGTGGCCAAAAGGTTCTTCTTTGGACACGCTAGTATATGTGTGTCCATAGTGTGCGTTCTAAAGACACGTTGGTTTTATAGCGTGGCTAAAAAGTTCGTTTTGAAAAAAATTAATAAAAAGCTTTCGCCCATATTCGAACGCATGACCTCGACGGAGTTGGATAACGTACCAATCCACTAAGCTGCCCATCTTTAGATGTTTATAATTAGTGTTTTGAAAATACTAGACTGGTTGAACTACTCAAAATCAACCCTGTTATTGAGATACCCCAGTTCAATTACAGGTTTAAATCTATCCAGTTCAATTTCTAATCCAAGGCTACATCAACAAATCTTTCTCAGCATCTCCCCTGTTATTGAGATACACATCCTCAGTTTCACTTCTAGATGGATGTTTGCTATAACAAAGGATGGTCTAATATTGAGGTTCAATCTTCAATCAATTTCTCTGATCTTCTCTGGTTCCTATATTTCTTGGGTATTCAACTGGATCACTGCAATTTTTGTCACTGGTATGTATCAGTTTACTAGTCTGGCTGCTCTGCCGAGAGATAAGTATTTGATTCTATACTTCTATGTTTTTTCGGCTCTTATTCTACAAAAACTCAAAAGCATATGCATACCAAACCTTGCTAGCTCTGCTCTTACTTCTTGCCATGACTGTAAGCAGAGCCATGTAATTGCACAGGTAATTGCACAGGAAATCCCCTACTGGAGAAATTGCACTACAATTAACATGCTCATTCCTATGGATGTTCTGCATTGCACACTGATCTCTAGTATTAAAATTAATATCATGCATATTATTTTAAACACTACAAAGCAAATTCTAAAACCCATCAACATGTTGGTTCTCATAATTGTAACATTACTTCAAATAAAAATTAAAATTAGTTGCCAGCTTGTTTCCCCTAACTTCTCTATGTGCAGCCTGTTAAAACTTACCTGGCTAGTTCTTCTTTGCTTCTCAAGCTTCAATGGCAGCATCCCTTACAGCCCTAGCCATCATATTATTATAAACTTGCTTTACATCCCTTGCATCAGCCTCAGGTGGCAAATTTTCATCAGCTGGCAACTCAGGAAGTTGAGGCTTCTCTCCACACATAGCACTAGCCTTTGCAGCTTTATATATCTGGCCTACAATCCTAGTATCAACACCAGGGAGCACAAGCTCATATTTAGGAATTTCAAGTGGATGGGTGATTTCCCCAAACCCAGACTGGGATACTTCAACCACATCCTGAGCCATCTTCCTAAGTGTGGGAGCAAGCATGAACAAATTGGGGAAAGTTACCCGGACAGGAGTAGGTGGATGAGTAGCATTAATCCGAATCTGATCCTTGGAATAGTCTGGTATTGGAGCATCAAAAAAACCCTGCTGAGTTCCACCACATACGATTCTATCATCATCTACCAACACAATACCTTCCTTTACCACTCGTCGGCCCTTTGTGGGATGAAGAGAAAACAGAACCCATCCATCCTTAACACCCACAAGTTCCTCATTCTCGATTCGACCTTGATCAAGTCTCTGTGGTGGCCTCCCCTTCCTGGCAGATGCATGCACAATTCTTCCACCAGTGCATGTTCTCCCTCCTCTAGAGCCAGACCCTTCATCTCCAAAACATGTTCTTCCAAGCATTGTTCCAGCTTCATAGTGCAATTGATGCTCATTATAACCAGAAAATCGTTCACACACCCTTGCAGTAACACCCTACAAAAATTACTTACCAATTATCAAAATATCCTCAATTTGATCACATAATTGGAACTGTAATCATTCTCATTAACAGATTGAGTTACAGAAAAACTAATTTGTTCCATCAGAGGGCCGATCCGGGCTTTCTTCTATTCTCCTTGCTCAACATCTTGGTTTTTTTTATCACTTTCCATATCTTTGTCTTTCAAAGAAATTTCTCTTCTGGGAAATGTTTTAGTAAGGAGGATTATGCTGTGATAACTGACTCTTCTCAGAGGAAACTGCTTAAAAAAATGAATGGAATAATCCTCTCAGCGGTTCTAATCGGGCTAAGAAGAGCAACAGTCTTTCAATCACAACCGTCTAAAATTCTTGGGGACATCCAGATACACTGTACTAAAGCTCGAAATTGCAATTTGATGCGCACAATTAAGCCTACTAGCACCAAGGCTTGGTCTAGTACAAGAAAAGAGACACCATTGGCTCATGTGAAGTGGCAAGCAACACTTGGAAAGAATTTTATTTCCATCTTAATGGGTCGGATTTTGAATGAAAGGACCTGGAGCATTCCCATTCAACCCGACCTGATTTTAAATCTACTTTAATCTGAGCAGAATTACTTAGTCAATCTGACTCAGAAATTTCCACCCATTCAGATGCAATCTGAGCCAAACTTGAAAGCTCAAGATGGAAGCTGGAAGAGGACCCTCAGCTGACTGGATATCTGAGTCATGTGGGAAAGGGCCAACTATACGCTGGAAGAGGACAACAACTCTCTCGATGGGCATCACATCATCAACCATCAACAACAATTTTAACGTGTAATACGATGGAAAGGGTTTTCTGTTTTGGTTTGTTTTGTATAGGTTCAAAGACCACTGCAAGTCCAACTTATTCCTCTACGACAAAGAACAAAACCAACCCTGTAAGGATCATAAAGACTGAAAAAATTAATAAAAAGCATTTGCCCATATTCGAACGCATGACCTCGAAGAAGTTAGGTAACGTATCAATTCACCAAGCTGCCCATCTTTAGATGTTTAAAACTAGTGTTTTGAAAAAACTAAACTAGTTCAATTACTCAACATTTTAATAAACACGCCAAATCAAAGTGTGGCCAAAAAATTCCTTTTTTGGACACGCTATTATATGAAGGACAGTTCTAGCAGGTTGCAATGAAGCCTCCCAACTGGTGCTGCCATCTCCTAGTCTGCATAGAACATAAAGAGTTAATTAGACCCCAAAGATAAACATCAAAGTTTGGTGACCCACCAGATACTCCCTTAATGGCAGTTCCAAAGAGGGTAGAATTCTTAATGGGAATTAGGTGTTGAAAATATGTGTTGAACATAGGTCTTGATCAGGTACTTATATGGCTTGATACATGAGCCAAACATGCGAACCTTGGTGAACCATAATGCTACAGTTATGGCCTTCAAATTAGGCTACCGCCTCATTTTACTCTTAAAGATAACGTTGTGTGCAATTAAGAGATGGGACGGGTCAGGAGAGGATAATAATGATGTATTTTGACAAATCAAGATATGGCAATACACCAGCGTCACATAATGCCTGTAAACCCTGGTAAACCGTGCATGATCAATAAGTGTTGGTCTATGAATTTTACAAAAAATCAATTATGATAGTAGTAATAATGTAGTAGGAAAAATTGCGTCTGAAATTCAATAAGGAAGGACTATTTTGTTAAATAAGGAAGGTAAACTTTTAATTTTAAAAAGTGTACTATCTCGTTGACATGAATGCTTAACGTGTCAGGATATTTAGAGATTTCTTTAGGGTTTCAGCAAGAATATAGGCGTCTAATTAGAACTGACGATCAGTAGTCTAATCCTAAAATCCTAATGCAATATTTTTCTGCTGGGTCTCGCAAAATCCGCAAAATCGCACTTTCCATATATCACCTTGATTTTCGTTTGTTATATTCATGGTAAACATAACCCACCCACTATGTTTAGATTTGCATACTAGATATTTATAGAAGAAAATAATATATTTAGCTAGATTTGGATCCTAGATACCTCGTTCATAAGTAAAAGAACGAAGGAATTGAGAGGATGAGTTCTAATGAGAAATGTGTTGTTCCTGCCAATGGTCTTGTTAATAATGATCCTCCTCCTACGAAGGGTTTTGCTTCATGGGATGACTTTGTGGAAAGCATTGGTGATATACTAGAAGATTATGTCGATGAAGAATGGGAATTAGTTCATATGAAGAAAATGATCCATGTTGAAGATGATCCTCCTCCTAAGGGTTTTGCTTCTTGGGATGCATTTGAGAAAATCTATGGTGAACATTTGGATAATGATTATAATGAATAAGAACATGGGAAGCCACCAAGACCAGCAAATTTATGGCTGAGCACTCGGCATAGACTAAATTCAAGTTTTTTACATTATTTTTAGTATGATAATTTTGTTAATTTTGTAAGAAAAATTATGTAGAAGTCAAAGGCCTACTGTTCAATTGTGCTCTCATTTCTGTTTTTTTTTTTTTTTGGTTAAGTTTGTCAGATTTGGCATTACAATTTATGAAAAATTTGGCTATGTTTTTTCAACTCTAATACAAGACTCAGTATATAGTCCCTATCATATTCATGATCCTATCACTTTAACAGCAAAGCCACAACAAAATCATGGTTAACCCTAACTCTTCAGATCCAAATATCTAAGCCAAGCCCCCTTAAACACATTACTAGTTCATTCTGTTTCGTCAAGAGATTGATACTCCAACAGATGAACAATGGACAGAAATTAAACAACATATGCACTTGGAATCTAAACAAAATATTGCATCCTTAAATATTAAACATTCACAAAAAGTAAACTTACAAGCAGCTTTACAAACAGACTAATTAAACATCTAAAAAAAAACATAAGATACACACACACACACACACACACAAAAAAAAAAAAAAAAAGATGATGGATCGAGATGTGATTCAATACCATTCTTGCATAGCAGAACCATGAAAACAGAGGACTAGATCATTTAGAATCCCCTTCTTCTTCACTCCTGATGTCGACAATCGTAACCACATCTTTAATGGCCAATCATCATCATCATCGTCTTCATCTTCATCCTCAAGCGCTGTCCCAAACCAAAATAAGTGATCTGGATGATCTAAATCATCATCATCATCATCCTCAGAATCATACTCATCATCCTCATTCATCGTCCTCCTCTTCTTCATCGTCAATAGCATCATAATCATCATCCTCTTCATCTCCAAAACAAGGAACAGCCTTGCAACCAAAATAACCAACAATCTCGTTGTCTTCATCATCATCAAGAAGAAGAAATCGGACAGAAGTTACTACTATAGCAGTCATTTTCTCTGGTTTGATACTAAAACTTTCAGTTTTTGATCCTGAAACCCTAGGTTCAGTTTATAGAGAGAGAGACTTGGAAAATAAATAGGCGAGTAGTAGTACTCTCCTAGTCTCCCTTGCTCGTGTTTTATACCGTGACACACGTTTTCACTTTACGATTCAACCTCTAGCTTAGCCACGTACAATCATGATATCTTGGCTAGTGAACAAGTATAGCTTTGGAAAATAAATAAATACAGTATAATATAAAATAAAAAAATTGGGTGGAAAATTAACATCAAGGAATTTAACTTGGAATAAATATAAATTGGTTTACAAGCTCGTCCAAGAGTGACATCGGTAAAAATGGAAAATTAACATTAAGCAATTTTTCTCGGTGGAAATACTCCACGGAAACTTAGATTTGGACGAAAAATTCTTGCTAAGATCGTGACATCGAAATAAATAAAAATTGGTTTAGAAGCTCGTCCAAGAGTGACATCGGTAAAAATTGAAAATTACCATAGATCGTGACATCGAAATATAAATTGGTTTACAAGCTCGTCCATGAGTGACATCGGTAAAAATAGAAAATTAAATCAATTTATCTCGGTGATATTCCCCGGTAAAATTAGATTTGGGCGATAAATTGTACTTGCTAAGATTGTGACATCGAAATATAAATTGGTTTATAAGCTCGTCCATGACATCGGTAAAAATAGAAAATTAATTCAATTTATCTCGGTGATCTCCGGAAACTTAGATTTTGGATGAAATATACTTGCTAAGATATCTTGACATCGAAATTAAAATCAGGGGTTTAGAAGCTCGTCCAAGAGCGACATCGGTAAAAATGGAAAATTACCATCAATCAATTTATCTTGGTGGAGATATGCTAGAAACTTATAGATTTGGACGATAATCACTTGCTAAGATCGTGACATCGAAATAAAAAATGGTTTACAAGCTCGTTCAAGAGTGACATCGGAAAAAATGGAAAATTACCATCAATCAATTTATCTTGGTGGAAATACTCTCGGAAACTTAATTTTGGATGAACTATACTCTATATGATCGTGACATCGAAATAAAAAATGGTTTAGCTGAATAAGCCATGTCCAAGAGTGACATTGGTAAAAAAAAACTTGGATATCGAATCTTGTCGACGAAGCCAATCATCGTCGTTCGTGAATTCATAATGCCGACCAATCAAATAAACTAGTTACACCTGGAAACCTAAGATCCCCAAACATCCTTGCCAATATTATCGGTTGATCGGTCCGATATGACCAATAATGCGATATTATTGGATATTCATATTTATGTATCACTGATATTTCATGTTTCGTCCAGAATAAAGGCATAAACATAATAAAATCCTATATTATCGGCCAGTATTTTAAAAAATAAATACCGATCGATTCTTTTAATACAAATTGAATTGTAAGAGCTAGCTAGAATTGCTTCTAAGAATATGAATTGGGATTTTAATCAAAAAAAATTGCACAAAAAAGCATTTATGATCTTCCAAGGCACTAGCTAGTATTATATTACTCCGTAATAATTTATTAGTTTGCTTTTAAGAATATGTGAATTGGGAGTAAAATAGTGCAATGTAGTTGACTAAAGTAGTAAAGAAAAGATATTACTATATATCCAAGGCACTAGTAACAAATGAATTAGCTAGTACAATAATAAGTACTCCAGTTTAGATGTTAAGCGGTAACAACAACAACAACAACAACAACAAAAATAGAAAATATCTTAAAGGGAAATCAAATTTCAAAAACGTTAGTGAGGCACAGTGGTTCACTTTAGTTATTTTAAGTTTCAGGTCGGATGTTCGAAACTCTTTAGACCTTTTTTATTTTTCTTTAAAATTTAGGCATTATGTGGCACAGTGCTGATTTGATTTTGCTTGACCTATTTTGTTTTTAGTCAGGACTCAAGGACCAGGGTATTGAGATATGACATGATGCCTGAACCAAACCATGTTGCAGTTCAAGATATGTCCCATCTGTTAACTAATTATCAAATCAAATAATTATGCCAAATATACACAAGTGTGCTGATTTTATTTGGTATTCGACCTTATGTTTGACCATTGTGCTGATTTTATTTGGTATTTGACCTTATGTTTGACCATTTTTTGTACATGTAACTATGTTTGACCATTTTTTGTACACCTAACAAATCTCATCAATGTTAAGCCATTTCAGGTGTGAATATTGCCATTATAGATGAAGTACACCAGCAACACATCATGTCTCTCAACAGGTGCTGGCGCTGCAGTATCTACCAAAAAATCAAATATGATAATTAGTGCTTGGTTGAACTATCTATCAACCCCTTAATGGCAGATTTATTAGATATTGACCATCAGAAGAATCTGCAATTAGGCTAATTGGGGTGTACCAAATTAGTGCGGGACGTACCAGCCCCAAGGCAAAACCAGTTTTCTCTTATGATTTTTGAACCCACCACCCGCTAATTTGGTACACTCCCATTAGCAATGTTGGTGTGCATGAGTTATTGTGATGGGTTTAGGACTTGTTGCGCATGCCTTTGAATAGGCTCGAATTTCTAAGGGACTAGACGTTCCACCGAATTCCTTAAATGACTATTAATGTCATCTTCTATACAAAAGGAAATTAAACAGAGAATTTCCAAAACACACAAAATCATCCTAAATTAGGCAAGGAAATTAAGAAAAGAAAACATAGATTAGAGTGGGTGATCTAGGAGGAAACAATGATAACGGAGATAATCATCCTTCTGCACCTTTTAAGTTCGCCAAGAAAGTTGCCAAGACTCTCTCTACTAGAGAGTTGGAGAATTTGATGGATTTTGTGCAGCAAGAGATTGACGAGAGAAATCGTCTGATTGAGTTCGAAAGAGTTCGTCAGGAAAATGCTCCACTGTATGAACAATGGAAGAGGAAGAGAATTGCAAGAGATGTGAGGAAATCCAGAGAAACAGAGGAGAGAGATTAGGAGAGAAGGAGCAGATTTTTTTGGAGAAAGACCCGCAGTGCAACCTCAAGTGATTCCGAAGAGAAAGACAATGATTTTGATAAAAGTGATGATCATGAGAGAAATTCTGAGACAGAGAAACAAATGAGGAAGAGAGAAAAGAAGATTGAGGATGCATGGTATGAAAGGTTCTTAGCATAAAAAGCAATCCCTAGGCTTTTTGCAAGAACCATGAATGAGAGATTGAATGTTGATTCTGATAGAGAAACAATTGATGGTGTTGATGAGAATGGTGAACCAGTTGAGGTTGGAGATTTGGAGGAAGAGAATGAAGATGATGAAGGAAGTGAAGATGCAGGTGATGAAGGTTATGGAAGTGCAGCTGAAACAGGCAGTCAGTATAGCAATGATTACAGCGATCATGAGAGGGGCATCGACAACGACGATGATAGCAGTCATCATAGCAATGAGAACAACGGTGATGATTCTGAATAATCATCCCTGGAACATCAACAAGATTTCGATGGGAATGCTTCAATTTTGTAAAATCGGACTAAGAGCTTCTTCGTGAAAATTCAAAGAAATCTTGTAGGTATTTACTGATCATTTTGCTCATTGCTGATTTTCCTCATATTGTTGAATCTGCTGATAGATGTTTTCTTGTGGTTATGTTGCTATTCGGATGTTTTTCTTTTTTTGGAACAGGTGGGCTTTTTTTGATACTGTTATGCAGATGGTAACTTCTAACAGTTTTAAGGTGTTAAGGTATTAAAAGTTTTAAGGTTTAATGGTTTTAAGGTGTTTTACAGGGGGTAACAGTTTTAGTTTGTTTGTAATTAAGGGGTGTGTTTGCAGGGGGGGGTAACAGTAATTTTTCCTGGTATGAATAGTTAATCTATCAGAAGTTTGAGGGAATTACAGAGTAGGTTTTTGGGTTATAGTGGGTTTGACTAGTATTTGTAAATATGGTGGGTTTGACTAGTATTTGTAAATCTGGTTAATGGAATTGCAATTACGGTTTCTTTTTGTGTTGATATGAATATAGTGGGTTACATTTGGCATGCTGGAGATGTCTTTGTGATTTCTAATGAAAGGAACAATGGTATGTTAAACTGTGGTATGTTGAAATGTATTATATGATCTATGAATTTACTAAAGCATTATCTTAATTCTATCCATAACTAGAATCCTGGTACAAGGTAAGGTACGAATCCTAATTCTAGACGCTTTTCATCTAAAGTGCATAACCTGCTTCTCAAAACATACTACAATCTTGATTCACTAATGGTAACAATATCCTACACCCAAACACTATAACTGAGTCTAAGTTTATTAACAAAAGGTATAACAAGCAGTAGATCATCTGTCAATGCCGTAATAACTTAACTCAAGATTGAGTCCGGTGAAACCTACATGATTCCACTGACCCACAAAACTACTTGGTGCTGGTGGAGGCATATACACATATAATTCTAATCTACAATGTATTCTGACCACTGAATTGTGTTGAGTCAACGATTTAATTACAAAGGACTGATTAACAAACAAATATCAAGCAAAGAATTTAAAGAACCAATATTTTTATAAAACTAAACCAAGCAAAATAATACCAACATCCTGAATATTTAAAAAATAATTAATCAAAATAAACAATTTCTAAAAACAAAAACCACATTATTCAAAAGTTTATTTGATAATATGCTCAACTAAAATCATCGCATCTGGATCTGGTACTCGTGTTGCGGCTTTAGCAGGATGTGCTGGAACTTCAAGTACCTTTTGCTCTAGAGGTGTCTCCTTGGGTATTTCTGGTGTGCCAGACACAATTTCACCAACATGCTCATTCGAAGGACTGGGAGCATGGACATCATCCATTTCAACATAAGCAGAAGCAGGAAGAGTAAGATTGTCAACGTGAGCTTGAACTTCAGCTAACAGGGGCATGCCAGGAACCTTACACACGCCATCAATAGTTATGGTGATCCTTAGCTTTGTAGGTACAACCATTATTATCCTTGGAGTTGTTGTAATCCTCTTACTGGAACTCATTTTCTTCCTCTAATATATCAATCTATCTTTTATGCTGGTGCGGTATATATATATATTAAAAAAACCCTAATTTTTTCTAGGTTAGGAGCATTATCTCCAATTACCTAATTTAGTCGTACTCAAATAAACAAAAGATAACAGTTTACATATCGATAAATATATGCTCATATACGCGTACAACACCACGTTGATTTTAGTATATATAAGATTTATCTAAATACGGAAAAATAGCACGAAAAAATTGCGTAAACAAAACCATGTTGATTGAGTATATGGGGTATCTGAAGTATCTCTCTCCATAATTCGCCATGCCTAATCTTCTCTGTACAAATTTCTATTTTTGTTGTAATTCCCTCAGTAATTCACACCTACTCAAAGCCATGCGCAACAATTCCGTCCATCCAAGCGCTATAACCATGCCCAAATTCTCTTTTGGCTTTCGTATATTGGTCAACACCACGAATTACAGCTATGACTGGCGATAGCAATATATATCATCATTTATTTATTTTCAAAAGATTATTTTTTTCTTTTGAAGGAATTTTCAAAAGTCAAAAGATTAATATCATAACCCTAATTTTTAAATTTGCAATGGACACATAAATAGAATGTTGATAAACTGGAATAAATATCACACAAACACGTGAAAATATCTGTTTCTTGTTTGGATCATGGATTTTTAAATAAGGCATGTTGATTAAGGATGCGACCATTGGCCAAACGGTGCAACGGTTCGCACCCCTTCGTATTATGCTTCACATTAACCGAATAGATTTTGAAACACCAAAAGACGTGAAAATTCCAACAAGTGTGTTGTGTGGGGACACATATTGCATCCATTGGATGTCTATATAAGCATTCAACAAAAACGAAATCATAAATACTTCTACATTAAAAAAAAATATTTCACCAGTAATAGTAATGGAAATGTTGCCGAATTTAACTCCCGAGATACTACACCTCCTCTCAAGTACATAAGGTATTTTGGAAAGCAAATGTGTATGCGAAGAGTGGAATTATGTCCTTGCAGACAAAAGAATTGGACTACTTTTCGTTTTCACTCAAAGTGACAGAAGAAAAAGTTACGCAACTCTTCTACAAAGAACAAATTGAGGAGGAAGATTACTACACGATGATGGGAGATTTCTATCAGATGTTATTTGGAAACAATGGTACCTGGAATATTATCCGATCCTATGGTGAAAACATGTCACACCCAATTGTTGGATCTTGTAATGGTCTGGTATGTTTTTATGTTTCACACCACGACATACAAGATCCTATCTATATTATGAATCCAACAACGGGTGAGCACCTCCATCTGCCACAAATATGTGATCCAACACCAACGCCACAAATTAGTTGGGATCCACGATTAGTCGTAGGGGGTTCGGCTATTGTCAACATACCGGTGAATACAAAGTAGTTCGAATTCAAGTGGACGGTAAAGTGGACGTACACACTCTAGGAGACAACAGGGGATGGAGGAACATCGGATATTTTCCTTTTACTTTTTGGGATTCAGGTGTGTACGCACATGGTTGTATTTTTTGGATAAATCACTATTTTTATGACAATATTCAGATAGTATCTTTGAATTTGGACAATGAGACATTCCAGTCACATTCGCCACCCCCGCATCATATTTATGAGAATGGTGGTTTCAGTACTCCAAAACTTGGAATGGTCTTGTCTGGAGTTCGCCTTTTATTTTACAACATTCACGATATTTATGATCTCCGGATTGATTTTTGGGCACCCATTTCGGATAATGATATTCATGCACGGGCACCCGTAGTAGAATGGAATTGGGAACTTAAGAGGAGCATTGTCTTGGAAGAGACTTCGAATCTATGGTGTCCGCCTTATAAGCTTATAGCCTTGGGAAAGAACAACGACGTCCTATTGCAAAAAAACCGTTGTTTAGCGCGTTATAATGAACTCACCAGAACTTTGACAGAAATTGCGGAGATAAGGTGGGCAAAGGTTAGAGTTATTCCTCACATGAGGAGCGTCGTCTTGTTGAAGAATTTTGGAGGACAATCGGAAACATGTACTGACGATGACCATGCCACAAACATATTCCGAGTGTAGTGTTTTTGTTTTGACTAGAGTGATGTAGTTTGGTGTTCAATATATATATACTATATATTTTTAAAAGTACTATTTCTCATCTTTGATTTTTTTTCGTATCTTGTTTGGACTAAAAGTTGTTTTTGAAATCTGAAGAATCAGAGTTGGTCTTATTTTGGGTAATAATGGTTGGTATTTTATTTATTGGAGTTAATGCTTTTAAACATACTCCCGACTAATTTAGAGGGGGGTTTTCTTTTATGGTGGTCAATTTGGTATATAGGGAGGAATTTCTGTATTCCAGTTGTATTTATGGTTATAAATTTTGCGAATCTATAGGGAGACTTTTAAGTGTTCATTATTGTAGAAAATATGATATCAAAGACTTGATGAAAGGAACACAGAACTAAAACTCAAACAAACTTCTCTTGATTGATGTATTTCGACTCATGGATTGATGTATTTCGAATCATGGCTCAACAGCCTATTTATATGAGTAACAAACTTGACTCTCAAGAAAAATAACTTTCCAAACATAATCAAACTCTAACAAAGAAACTTCTAGACAATTCTCACGTAAATAAACTCTTAAAGCCAGTAATACTTGCAACCCAAATAAACTTCTATAAACCGTACCATGTCAACAAGAGTTGTTGATCCATTCACTTCATGTAAACTGTACCAGTTGACTCAACCATATTGGTTTATTCTTCATGTCAACTGTACCAGTTGAATCAACCATATTGGTTTATTCTTCATAGTATCTTGGTTTATTCTTCAACAATTATAATAAAATCCGAGAGGGGAAAAGAAAAATGTAAAAAGAAGTGAGAATTTGAGATGCAACTGGTATAAGTGATTGATAGACAAATTAATGATGATATTCTTGAAAATGCACACGAATGAAAAAGATTTTGTGACTAATCGGGATTCTTTTTGTAGACGAATTATTGATTTGAAACTGGTGTTTGACACCAAAACACAAAACCAGAACATAAATGGGAAAAAAGAGAGATACATAAATTATGGTACCATTAGCCCATATTTGTAGTGATAAATTTACGTTTTGTATTTTATGGATAGTTCCTGTTTTATATTATCAACCAATGTCGTTGTAAATATTAAGATGTTGTCGTGACGGGTATTCTAATTCCAGGAGGTCAGCATTAGTGAATTGGTGTCTTTTCATACCTATTTCATGACATAATGGTTATCCTTTAGATTTTGTTTCCTTTTAAATAAAAATTCAGTTATAGGTTTAAGTTATAACCGCTTATAAGATAAAACGGGAAAATATGCTTTACTTGCCTGCTCATTAAGAACGCGACCTTTCAAAGATAAAACATGCAAATATGCGTTACTTGTCTGCTCATTAAAGACGCGACCTTTCAAATAATGCCTTCTCATCAAGGACGCAACCATTCGCCAACAGGTGTACTGGATGTCCATATAAGCATTCCTCGTATCAACTTGTAGCATTCTACAATATTAAGAAAATCTTAAATGCTTTAAAAAAAAAATTATAATCTTTCATCAGTATAATAGTGATGGATATGTTGCCGGAATTAACTACCGAGATACTACAGCACCTCCAAACTGCAGAAAGCATTTTAGCAAGCAAATATGTTTCCAAAGAGTGGAATACTATCCTCGGGGACAAAATAATTGGACTCCTTTTTGGTGTCACACCAAGAATAGGGAAAGAAGTTACTCAACTCTTTTATAGAGAGGAAGATTTCATCCCGATCGTAACAGCCAACAATCACGATTCCCCGAATGATGGAACCCATGAAGATTTGACTAAGATGCACCCAATAGTTGGATCTTTCAATGGTCTGGTCTGTTTTTATGTTTCACACCACGGCATACAAGATCCTGTATATGTTATGAATCCATAAACTGGTGAGCGCCTACATCTGCCACAACTATGCATCCCAATTATTGCACGAGATCAAGTACTTTCTTGGTATCCTGTAATTGGGGGTTTCAGATACTGTCAACGTGCCGATAAGTACAAGGAAGTTCGAATTCACATGGATGGTAAAGTTCAAATACACACTCTAGGAGACAAGAAAGGATGGAGGAACATAGCATGGGAGATTCCTTATATTTTTTGGAGTTCAGGTGTGTACGCACATGGTTGTATTTTTTGGAAGGATTGTTGTCAGTGGGATAGTGGCATAGTTTCTTTCAATTTGGACACTAAGACATTTCATCAACATTCGCGACCCCCGCATCATATTCCTAGGAGTGAATTCCCATCAGTTTGGATGGTTATGTTCGGAGTTCGCCTTTTATTTTACTACATCCATGAGGCCTGGTGTGATGAGAGGATTAATCATCCCCTGATAGATTTCTGGACACCCATTTCCAAAAAAAAAAAATCATACATGGGCACCTGGCGGGGAATGGAATTGGAATCATAAGATAATCATTTTCTTGGAAAAGGATGAGGATGAAGGGTGTCCGGCCTATTACCCGATAGCTTTTGGAAAAAACAAGGACCTCCTATTGTGGCAGAATGGGCGTTTATTGCGTTACAATGCACTCACCAGAACTTGGACGGAAATTTGGGGGACACAACTGTGGGAAACAAGCAAGGTTGCAATTATTCCTCATATGAGGAGCACTGTCTCGTTGAAGAATTTTGGTGGACAATCGGAAACATGTACTCATGATGTCCATGCCGCTAACACATTCCTTGGGTTATCTATGTAGCTTTTTTTTCTTGTAGTTGTGTTGTTTTTTGTTTTTTTGTATTTGGATTTGGATTTTGTTCCTATGTACAATTTATTCCTTGGGTATGTAGATTTTTTTTCTCTTGTAGTTGTGTTTTTTTTTCTTTGGTGTTTGGATTATTTTCTGTGTTGAAATGTACAATTTAGTTTGGGTCATTGTTTAACTAGACAACCTTTGGTTTTTTTTCCTTTTTTTGCGTTACCTCTATGGTCCAGCCGTCCGGGCCACCCCAACCCACCTAGGTAATTAGTCGAAAAGTAGAAAAATTATTTGGGTATTTCCTAAGAGATCATGATTTATTTTAGTTTGTTATGTTGGGAATGTATATATTAGATTAAAAAGGAAATTAGATAAACATGAAAATATGCATTCCATATCTCATTGTACTGCTACAATATCTCATTTTTTAGTAATATGGAAATTGAAATATTCGGTGTAAATACCAAAGAATTGTGATTTAAGATAATGATGGAAAACCTAAAAAATTAGAGTTTTCAAATTACACCAAGCATAGTAAAAAACTAACATAGAGTATTAAGAGGGATTGTTGATATGAAATTGACGAGAGGATCCAAAAACGTCCTAGACTGACGTGACCATTCGCCAACAGGTATATTGGATGTCTATATATATATATATATATATATATATAAGCTTTATACTCGTATTTGCTTGTAACATTCACAATAAGAAAATCCTAAAAGCTTGTAATTTTTGTTCTTTTTTTATAATCTTTCATCAGTATAATAGTGATGGATATGTTGCCGGAATTAACTACTGAGATACTTCAGCGCCTCCAAACTACAGAAATCGTTTTAGCAAGCAAATGTGTATGCAAAGAATGGAATACTATCCCTGGGGACAAAAGAATTGGATTCCTTTTTGGTGTCACACCAAGAATGGGGAAAGATAAAGTTACCCAACTCTTTTATAGAGAGGAAGATTTCAGCCCGATCGTAACATCCAACAATCATGATGCCCTGAATGATGGAACCCATGATGATTAGACTATGTTGCACCCAATAGTTGGATCTTGCAATGGTCTGGTTTGTTTTTATGTTTTACACCACGACATACAAGATCCTGTATATATTATGAATCCAGAAACTGGTGACCACCTCCATCTGCCACAACTATGCATCCCAATTGCAACAGATCAAGTACTTTCGTGGTATCCACGATACAACGTAATTGGGGGTTTCGGATACTGTCAATGTACCAATGAGTACAAGGTAGTTCGAATTCACATGGATGGTAAAGTCCATATACACACTTTAGGAGACAAGAGGGGATGGAGGAACATAGCATGGGAGATTCCTTATACTTTTCATAGTTCAGGTGTGTACGCACACGGTTGTATTTTTTGGATAGATTGTTGTCAGCAAGATATTGGCATAATATCTTTCAATTTGGACACCGAGACATTCCATCAACATTTTCCACCCCCGCATCATATTCCTGGGAGTGAATTTTGGATAAATACTTACCCACCACTTGGGATGGTCATGTTCGGAGTTCGCATTTTATTTTACTACATCCATGAGGGAATTGATCGGCCCCGAATAGATTTTTGGCCTCCCATTTCCAAAGAAAATATTCATACATGGGCACCTGGCGGGGAATGGAGTCGGAATTATGAGATAAGCATTTTATTTAAAGAGGATGAATGGCCGACTCATAACCCGATAGCCTTTATAAATAACAAGGAACTCTTATTTTGGCAGAATAGGTGTTTATTGCGTTACAATACACTCACCAGAACTTGGACGGAAATTTGGGGGGCACTACCGTGGGAAACAAGGGTTGCAATTATTTCTCACATGAGGAGCGCTGTCTCGTTGAAGAATTTTGGTAGACAATCGGAAACATGTACTCATGATCTATGTAGCTTTTTTTCTTGCAGTTGTTTTTTT